>NW_021318469.1:243496-247637 GCF_001605985.2 Dendrobium catenatum | reverse complement strand
TATAGATGATTTGGATACTCAAACTTAATCAATCAAATCCAAAATCCAGATCAAATCCAGACCAAAATCCTAAGTCCAAAGGCCCTGTCCTAAAGGACTTTTCCAATGAATGTTCAAACACTTTGAAACCCAGCCTAATGATCTCTGATTCAGGGTCTGTAAGTTGCATGCTGATGGGACATGTCTCTAGAGGCTACCCTCCAAATTTGAGCTCATTATGAGGTCTCTAACCCCATAATCTAAATCAAAATCCAAGGGCTGTAAAACCTTCAGATATTTACAGCTCATGCCACTGGACTTGCCATTAAGAAGATTTGACCTTAGAGCTTTGTCCAAAGTAATCACCTCTAGACACTTGATTATGACCCATTGAACATTAAGCTGCACTTTGGTAGACCCAATCTGGCCCCTAGTAGGTCATGGGGCAAAATGACCAAATTACCCTTTAAGGGCAATTTTGGAGTTTTTCAAAGACTTCAACATTCCCTCTTCAAATCAAACCCCAGAACCTCTTCTAATGAATCCTAATCACCCTTAGGAGTGCATTGGATCCAAGCCCTGACCCTGGTTAAGCCTTTTTGCCCAGATCGACCTTTTTGACCAAAACAGGCCCTTAAGGTCAAAATGGGCATTTTGACTTAATCGACCTCCCCAGACCTAGAGACCACATCTAATAGATTCTAAATGTCATTTCAATTTAATTGAACCAATTTCCAGACCCTGGACCCGCCTGGTTGACTAAGTCAACCAATTTTGGCTTAAAGGCCCAATAGGCTCATTTCACCTAAATGACCTATTTAAACCCTGGAATCATCTACGAGACTTCAAATATTGTATCAAACCTGCCCAGCCTAAACCCACATCTTGGGTCAACCTGGTTGACCCAGTCAACCTAGTTTGACCAAATCAACCCTTAAGCCCTTCCACTTTGAATTAAATCCCCAAATGCACCCAGGTCTTTGTCAAACCCTCTCCAGGCTTTTTTTAACAATCCCCTAAATAACCTTGGATGCCACCTCACCTTTTGTTTACCAGTTGACTGGTCAATATGGTCAACAAGGCTATGAAAGAGGCTTAAATCCTCAAATGGGCTTGACCCAAGCTAGCCCATCCCATATTAAATAATTCCAACAATTCCAAAATACTTATCACGTGCCACTTCAGCACCCCTTGACCCATTGATTGGTCAAACAGTCAATGGGTGGTCAAATGAACCCCTTAAGAGCCTTAATTAACCCCTTTAAACTAATCCTCCCTAATCTAAACTCTTCCAGCTGTTAAGACCTCTTCTAGAAGCTCCCTAGAGCATTTTGTAACCCTTAGATCTAGATCCAATGGCTCTTGATCAAGCCATGTGTTCAAAGGGGCAAAAAGGAGATTTTACACCTCATCTCCTCTTGTCCTTTGATCCCTTGATCCCATCAACTCCATGGGCACTTGGTAAACATCTAGGATCTCTTCCATTTAATCCCAGCCATCCAAATGCACTTAGGTGGCTTGAGTAGGAAAATATCTTAAGGACATGCAAATAACCCATTAAGCCTCTCTCATTCAATCCATCTCTCATCCAAGAGCTATCCCAGCCATAAAAACCCTCAAAAAACCTTCTCCAAGCATTTCCCTAACTTTTCCAAGTCTTCCCCCACGAAAATCTAGCCTCTAAAGCCTTGTTTGGTGAAGAGAGAGAAATCTAGAGAGAGAATCAGGTTATTTACAAATAACATCAAATCCAGCAAGATACAGCTCCTGAGGTCTTCTAAAAAGATGAAGAGGATCCTATCATCTTTCCAACAAGCCCAAGAAGTCTAAAATCCGACGGTTGGATTGTAAGTTATACATTTTTTTAAGTTTAAATTTCAATTTGAAACCGTAGCAAATCTATAATGCATGGAGCTTTCAAACTCCAGGAATTGTTAGATTATGTTTCCCTCTAGCTACGGTTCAAATTTCGTTTAATTTCGTTTAGTATTTTGGGAGATATGAGCATTTGAAGTTTCCTATATAAAATGAACTGGGGACGATCTGGACCGTCCGATCAAAGATCAGACGGCCCAGATCTGGCCATACCGCGCGACCTTGGACGCGGGTGTTGACGTGGTTAAGTGGTGAGCCAGACTGCCACGTGGCGCGTTCCCATTGGGCGCAGCCATTCCGCGGTCAATTTGACCAAAGAAATTTTAAAAAAATCAAAAAAATGCTCAGATCTTCCAAAATTCATAGACAATCGAATTGTTCACCAAATTGAACGTTCTTGGGCTCGTTGGAAAGGGAAATTCATTTAGCATTTACTGAAATTAAAATAAAGTTGTTTTTGTCTCGGAATTTTGAGATATTTTCATTTGTTTTAATTATGTTATTTACAAATTTCGCACAATCCAGTGATCAATTGGAGCCCAAATTTTGGTGAATGATTATTGGGTATCTTAGTCATGTTCACGCATTTTTCTAGTGTCAGATACTCAATGGATTTCTGTGATGTGAATTTTCAGGGTAAATGGTTCATTTTGGACCCTAAATTTTGAAAATTCATAACTCTTTAAGATTTCAATGTTTTGCTGTGATATTCTGTGGTGTGGATGCATTTATTCTAGAATTAGACACACCAAATTTCAAACCAATTTGAACAGTAGAGACACCTAGGGAAAATATTTAAAAAAATGTATAAAAATGTTAAAAAATTTCTAGGGAATTGTACACACATCCACTAGGGGTAAAACTTAAGCACAATAAACATATTGACAATGTACACCTTAGGTTAAAATTTCATCCAATTTGGAGCTAATTAGATAAGAAAATTAAGCTAATAAAAAATCAGTCTCATTAATGACTTTGAAACTTCCAAAATTGTAATAAATAAATTTTAAATCTAAAAAATATAAATAATACCTTGAATTGACCATAAACCATCCTTTAATTAATGAAAATTAAAACCAATTAAATTTGACAACAAATATGATCTTAATATAATTTTGAGTAAAATTGAATATTTAATTAATTTAATTAATTAATAATAATTAAAAGTTCAAAATTTTTTCAAACACTTGGGAATATCTTCTTGGGTCATTCTTGACCTTTGGATTTGATTTCAAGGAGTTTGGAATTCATTTGGAGCAAAATCAAGAAAACCCTTCTAATTAAACAATTAAATAAATTCCATAAATACATGAAACTTTGAAAAATCATAACTAACTCTAGAAAACTCTAAATTGACCAAACTCAATGGAATTCAACTCAAAATCAAGTCTAGTATTTATTAAAAATTTCAATCCTTCCAAAATCAGTCAAAGTCAAAAAGTCAACAAACTGGTCAAACCTAGTTCAAAACTTCAAACCTTCATAACTAATTGTAGAAAAATCCAATTTCAGCATACTTACAGTCTAACTGATCTTATTAAGGTCTAGTATTTTAATAAAATATTAACTTTCTAGAAAATACTCTTAATTTAAAAGACAATTTTTTACCCCTTGATTAAATGATTAGAATAATCCAGAAGATTCCCAAAACTCGAAAATCACTCTAAAACTTCAAAAATGTTTATTCAACCTTAAAATTATCAATCAACCAATAGTTAAAATAAATCTTAAAATCAATCTTAAATCATTAATATTTGAACTCAAATTTAAATCTTCCCTTAACCATTAAACCAACTGCAACTTCAAACAACTTTAACAATTTGCCCTCCATAGGACATATCCAAACCATACGGCTTACCTCACACACTTTAGATGGTTTGCTAGGACAACCAACTCTAGTTCTAGGCTAGTCCGGTGTTTCCTTTTCTGCTGTGTGCCGGGTTTTCGAGCTTTCACTATATGTTGGTTGCTAGCTTAGAATTGATGTGTTTGTTTATTTACTTTTCTGCACTGTGTTGTGAGTAATTGAGCAATTTAAATTTCAAATATTAACTGCTTGGGATTGATTATATCTACTTGAGACTAAATATTAACTGCTGGTTATTAGGATAACCCTGCAGGATCGAGTCTAGATTTTTCAATTTTGCTTAATATAATTTGAGTTGTATTTAAAGTGATTTAAGTTGGGATGTTTAGATCCAACTTGAATTCCAAAAAGGAGAAGACATCCCTAAAGGGGAGAGTTTTCGTATATCCAAAGAGGAAAGATAACACCCCGTTCAAGGGG
>NW_021318469.1:234173-237997 GCF_001605985.2 Dendrobium catenatum | reverse complement strand
TTAGGCTTAACAACCTAATTACTAGACTCAACACTCTATAGTTAGAAATTCTCTCTTCCTATAGGATCACTTAGGCTTTCTTCTCCTTTAGGGATAGCTTTTTCCTTCCCTTAGGATTCGATCCACTAGTGGTAGGGCACGCCCTCCATGGCACTACCCTAGTATCAATTCAAACCTCGATTCCCCAGGGATAGACTTTTTCCTACCCTTAGGATCAAAATCTCAGACTTGACCCCTTTCGGTCAACGCCAATATGTGCAATAGAATTACATTCTATTACACATATTGGGGGTCCATTTGTTGATCGCATTTTTGTATGAGGTCACTAGGGACCCACCCAGACTCACGATTGATCCTGACCCTACATCATCTTAGACCCTAGACCCTAGGATTCTCCCAGATCAATCTAAACCCTAGGATTCTCCTAGATCTAGACCTTAGGACTTATTCTAGATCTTAGGATCCTTCTAGAACCTAAACCTTAAGATTTCTTCTAGGTTCTAAAATTCTTCCAAACTCCAGGCCTTAGGATCCATCTAGATCCTAAACTTCTTCTAGACTTCAGATCTTAGGATCTACTTTAGATCCTGGAACTTCTAGACTCTAGGATTTTCCTAGACCCTAGAATCTATTTAGGTTCTATCAATTCAAACTTCAAACCAATCCTAACCTTAAAGCTAACCAAGATCTCAATTCAAATCAAACCTCAATCAAAATCCAGACTCCAGTCCAGCTTAAAGGCCCATTAAAGGCCCAATAGGCTCATTTCACCCAAATGACCTTTTAAACCCTGGAATCACCTCTACCAGACTTCAAATATTGTATCAAACCTCCCAGCCTAGACCCACATCTTTGGGTCAACCTGGTTGACCCAGTCAAGCGCTAGTTTTGACCAAATCAACCCTTAAGCCTTCCACTTTGAATTAAAATCCCAAATGCACAGGTCTTTGTCAACCCTCTCCAGGCTTTTTTTATCATCCCTAATGACCTTGGCTGCCACCTCACCTTTTGTTGACCAGTTGACTGATCAACAAGGTCAACAAGGCTATGAAAGAGGCTTAAATCCTCAAATGGGCTTGACCAAGCTAGCCCCATCCATATAAATAATTCCAACAATTCCAAAATACTTTCTCACCTGCCACCTCAGCACCCTTGAACCATTGACTGGTCAAACAGCAATGGGTGGTCAAATAGCCCCTTAAGAGCCTTAAATTAAACCCCTTAAATTAATTCCTCCCTAATCTAAACCCTTCCAGCTGTTAAGACATCCTTAAGCTTTCCTGAACTCATCACAGCCCTTGGATGGAGATCTAATGATCCTTATCATTTCTAATATGCTTGCATAAGGAAAAAGGACATATTTCATCAATGGTGTGTCCTTTGATTCCCTGCTCCATCAATTCCATGGGCACTGGCAAACCATCTAAGAGCTCATCCATTGAATCTCAACCATGCCAAATGCATCAAATGGATTGATTAGGAAAAAAATATCTTAAGGAAGTGATTTTTTTAGCTTTAAGCCATCTTTAATTCAATCCTCTTTCCAGAGCAAATCCATCCATCAAACCCTCAAAAAAAAAACCTCCTCAAGATCTTTCCCCTAGCTTTTCCAAGTCTTTCCCACAAGATCCAAGCCTCCAAAGCCCAATTGGTGTAAGAGAGAGGAACGCTAGAGAGAGAAAGCGGAGTTTTAAATATAACTTCCAATCAAACAAGATCCAGCTTTCTGGAGGTCTTCTACAAAGTTGAAGAGGATCTAGCAATTTTCCAAACAAGGCCCAAGAACACAAAAATCCGACGTTGGAATTGTAAGTTATTCTCAAATTTGAAGTTTAAATTTCCATTTGAAATTGTAGCAAATCTACAATGCATGGAGCTCCAAACTTCCAAGGCATTGTTAGATTATGTTGCCCTCTAGCTACAGTTCAAAATTTCATGTAATTTTGTGAGTATTTTGAAAGTTATGGGCATTTAAAAATTTCTAACTCTAGTTAACCAGAACCGTCCGATCGCACCTTTAGCTCGATCGGATGGCCCAGAAACTGGCCACGTGGCTCTCCCTGAACACGGCGTCTTCCTTGGATTCGAACCAGTGCGTTCAAACGCGGGTGATGAATGTGGCGGCATCTGGACCGTCCATCCTACCGCGGTCAATCGACGGCTGATCTAGCGCGTCCAAGCGTGGTTTAAGTGGCGGGCCCCGCCCGCCACGTAGCGAATTCTTACTGGGGCCGCGGTGCAATTTGACCAAAAAATAAAAAAATTTAAAAATGCCTAAATCTTTCAAAAATTCATAGAAATCGAATTGTTCCCAACTTGACGTTCAGGCTCTTTAGAGGTAATTTACATGTAGTATTTAATAAAATTAAAATCAAGTTTTATTTGGTCTCTGAATTGTGGATATTTACATTTGTTTGAATTATGTTTTTTTGCAAATTTCTCACAATGCAGTGATCAATTGGAGCCAGATATTGGTGGATGTTTTAGGTATCTTAAGTCGTGTTCACTAATTGTTCTAGGGTCAGATACATTATGGATTTCTATGGATGGAATGTTCAAGGTAAGGGTCCATTTTTGGACACTAAATTTTAAAAATTCATAACTCTTTAGGTTTTTAGTGTTTTGCTGTGAAATTGCTGTGCTGTGTAGATGCATGTTATCCAGCGTTAACACACAAAAATTTCAAAACGCAAAATTTGAACAGAAAGACACCTAGGGAAAAATTATTTAAGAAAATGTCTAAAATTTTATAAAATTTCTAGGGCATGTACACCATCCACTAGGGATGGAGAAACTTAAGCACAATAAACATATTGACGATTTTAACACCTTAGGTTCAAATTTCAATCCACTTTTTGGATTCATTAACTTAGAAAATTAAGCAAATCAAAAATCAGTCCTTATTAAGACTCAAACTTTCAAAAATTACAATAAATCACATTCAATAATCCAAAAAATACAACAAGACCTCTAACTAACTATAATTCATGTTTTTAATCAATGAAAATTAAAACCCCCTTGATCAGACAATCAATCAAACCTTAGTTTAATTTTAATTGAAAACCAATATTTAATTAAAATAAATAATTAATAATAATTAAAAATTCCAAAAAATCCCAAACACTTGAGAATCTCTTCTTAGGTACTATGACATTTGGAGTTGATTTCAAGGAGTTTTGAAATTCATTGGAGCAAAATCAAGAAAACCCTTCTAATTAAACATTTTAAAAAAATTCAATAAATACATCAAAACTTTGAAAATCATAACTAACTCTAGAAACTCCAAAATTGACCAAACTCAATTGCATTCAACTCAAAATCAAGTCTAGTATTTATTAAAATTTTCCAACCTTCAAATCAGTCAAAATAAAAAAGTCAACAAATGGTCAAACCTATATTAAATCAAAGTAAATCTTCGAAACCTTCATAACTAATTGTAGAAAATCAATTTCAAACGTACTTACCTTAACTACTGATCGTATAAGGTCCAGTATTTTATAAAAATATTAAAATTTCCTAAGAAAAATACTCTAATTATAAAAGTCAACTTTTGACCCTTAATTAAATGATTTAGATAATCCAGAAAATTCCTAAATTTGCATTGTCTTAAGAGTCCAGAAATCATTAATCATCTTAAAATAAATTTCAAATCATTTAATATTTAAACTCAAATTTAAATCTTCCCCTTAAGCCTTTCAACCAATCAAAACTTCAAAACAACTTTAACAAATGTCATCACATATGACATATCTCAACCCACACAGCTACCTCAACACTTTAGATGGTTTTTGATAGGACAACCAACTCTAGTTCTAGGCTAGGCC
>NW_021318469.1:226248-229498 GCF_001605985.2 Dendrobium catenatum | reverse complement strand
GGTTGATCAATTAATGTTTGAAATTTTCTCAAAAATCGTCTCTACGATAAGAGGACAATCTTGTGTTGGTTCAAACTCCTCCACCGATCTCTCGGTAGGCTAAGATATGCATCCAAAGAACCTGGACCAAGTCTCTTACTTGGAAGGTTTTAAGTCGCACTATCTTATCAGAAGCTTGAACCGGTCAGGCTTTGTACAATTCGGAGTTTTATTGAGTCTTAAAGAAAAAGCTCTGCGAGGCCTTAAACTCCTCAAATTGGAGTCGGGCACTCTACTCGATCGTGGTTTGAACTTGAACGGCAATTCCCAGCATCACAAAATACTCCTCTAGTGGGGCTTAATTTTGGACCCAGCATAGAGTGAATTTTGTTGAAAAGGCCTTAAAGGAAGAGATGCCTCTATGCAAAGACTTACACACATTTCTCAAAGACAAGATTTGAATTCTTATCAGGAGTAGAAGATTCGTTCATTTTATTGGAAATTTCCTCTAACCATTTGGACCCTATCGGAACGACATATGGGAACAAATTTATCAATTAGAGTGAGAAGTAGAGTCTACTCCAACTAATCTGAAAGAATTTTAGTTTAGTTGACCCATACTAAGTTTTGTAGAAACTAAACTGGGGTCTCCCTTAAATACTTTTTGAATTAAAATCAATTTCAAAGAGTTTAAGTTGAAGAGAGGAATTCGATCTTTCATCTCTTGCATGATATTCTTCTATCGGATAGATAGTTCAAGCATGATAAAGAATTTGGATTCAAGATTTTCAAAGTCAAGTACTTAAAGTTGATTGGGTATTTTAAGATTTAAGGATTTAAAGAAAGGAAGCCATCTTATTCTTCTTCTCTTTTTCTGGTGACGCAGTTTGCGTATCTTTTGACTTTTGTTGCACTTCGTGTATTTCTTGATTTTTGGCGCATTCGCGCATCTTTTAATTTTTTGGAGCATTCGCTCATCTTTTGATTTCAATTGAATTCGAGAAGAGCTCCACTTTCTTCAAATACCTTAAATTGATTGATCTTTTTATTTTGAATGTTGGGATTATATCTCAAGTATTAGATAAGAAAATTTATTCTCTTATACAAGGAAAAGTAATCCTCAAAGCACATTCAATCTTTTTAAAAAGAGTATCAACTTGACTTTTGAAAATCATTAAACAGATTTTAGACATGCGAGAATCACCTATTAAGATAAAAGATTGCTAGAAGATAGATGAAATTTTCATTTCTTAAATCAACTTAAATTTGAGGTAGATTTTAATTCAAAAGTTGAATCAACCCACAAAAGCGGTGGGAGGGAGGGACATTCAAACATTTGACGGAGTTAACTACAACTCTCTCATGCTTAAGACTTAAGGTAGAGGTCAATTTTCATTAAAAAGGTGAATCAACTATCTTGAAAATCCGAACCCGGTACACTTGAGAAATTGTAAGCTTTCCTTAAAAGTTGCAAGTTTAGGTGGCATGACCCTTGTCAATATGGAATTAAATTCCTACAATCTCTTTGGAGGGAGAGACTGTTATAGGGCCTGCACTATCCCTAATTGACACAACATTATTTCAATCAAAAGATTTATCGTGATAGGACCCCATTCAAAGTTTAAATTTCGATGGTATCACTATCTGATATAATCTTAGATTATTTCCTCCTCTCACATTACTAGTGGTTTAGTAATTAAGAGAGTGGCACCCCAAGTGGTTTCTACTCCTCCTCTACAGATGATGTAGTGGGACACATATAGTAACGCGCCTTAACATCTTCTAGTAGAGTGGATGGATTATAACCTTCAGTTGGGGGCCTATGGTCTATTGCTGGTAATCGCTCAATTCTAGCTTTCTTGAGTCTCTATGTGTAGTAGTCAACCAGGTGTATTGAAGATCGCGCTCTCATCTCTACATCCTCCCTCCTTTGTGCAAGGAGAGGGTACATAGAAGGAGAAACGGGTTCTCGATTGACCTCAAATTTGACTAACTCTAAGGCTTCCGATTCAGCGATCTTTCTAGCCTTAAGATTCCTTTTTCTGGCTCTTCGAAGGTAGTTCTTCCTTTGGTTCTTGTCGACGAAGGGATTGCTAGAACTTGAACCAATCTCAGATTGAGATGGTAGCTCTTTTGTCATTATTGACTTTTGATTTTGATTCTCCTAAGTAGAGAGTACAGTGGGTACAGGGGCGACAACGACCTCCATCTTAGAGATGGGGGAGTCAGCTCCTGACCCTAAAGTAATCTCAACTAAAGGAGAATCTCCTCGAGTACTAGTGGACAGATCTAAGATTCTTTCTCCATCAACTGAAAGCTTAAGGTTCTGAAATTCTATCTCATACTGAATTAAATTGCCATTAAGAATTTCTTCTACAGGAACATCTCTATTCAGCGAGAAGATGAGTTTCCCAGCCATTTGAGTGTTTGATTTCCTGAAATTAAGGAATTGTCTTGAATTAGTGATTTGAAATGACATTTGAGTTTCGAGTCTGATTGATTTTATTCAAAATTTTATAACTCAATCGTATTCAGTTTACACTGAACACGGTGGTTCATAAAATTGATGAGTGAAAATCAAGGCTTAAATTTACCTCTTTCACTACACCAATTGACTTGGGGCAAAATGTCAAAATTTTGATTTGGATTTGAAATCAAGTTAAGATTGAATTGACTAGTTGAAATCAAGCTTGGGTTTAAGATTGAGAATGAATTCAGATTTAAAGTTGAATTTGAATTTAAATTTGAGGTTAAAGCCGAGTGGATCCTCTTCAAATTTTGTGACTCAACACATTGAGTTTCACTCAATCATGTAAGTTCACAGAATTGATACGAAAAATCCAAAAAATTGGGCTTGACTCTTTCATTTCACTAATTGACTTGGGATGAAATGTTAAAGCCCAGATTTTGACTTTGAAATCAAAATTAAAGTTGAATTTAAGGTTGATGTCAAACTTGAATTTAATGTTGAAATCGAATTTGGACTTAAGACTGAATTTTAATTTGAGGTTAGAGCTGAATAGGTTTTTATCAGATTTTGAAACTCAACATATCGAATTATATTCAAATATGTAGGTTTACAAAATTAATCCGAAGATCCCAAGATTTAGGCTTAACTCTTTCATCCCAACCAGTGATTTATGGGTGAAATGTCAAAGCCTAAAATTGGCTAGAGAGTTTTAGAATTGTGTTGTATGTGTTCAACTACAACAAAATGTTATAGAAGACATATGCCAACAGCGGTTGAAGTTGATTTGAAAGATTTTGGGTA
>NW_021318469.1:93188-220605 GCF_001605985.2 Dendrobium catenatum | reverse complement strand
TCTGCGAAAATTTTGGCTCTAAGCTTTATATATTGCGATGATTCGCGCGCGCCTTAAATTCTGAAAAAAGAAGCGCCAACCTAAATCTCCCGGGTCAGGCTGAAAGACGGGTCGGGTTTACGAGGTTTACACAAGTCAATTGACTGTAACCCTTTCCACGTCAGCAACCGAACACATCGAATTGTGATCGGATTCCACACGCAATAATTTCTCCATTAGATGATTCACTTTCGGGTTTCCTTTGGCTGTCATCGACGCATAGGATCGTGCGCAAACTGTTTATCCCAGGCAAGTTTTACCGATGCGAGATCTGGCAGGCGACAGGTATCCCATCTTCCTCTTATAAGATCGATCGAGTTACATACTTCACAAATGAGGGATATCGGCTGTCACTAACCGCGCAGATCTGCGACTTTTTTTTATGGAAAATTTGATTACAGAATGTTAAAATATATCGGACGCTGCTACATGTTTATTTGGGAAGAATTGGTTTGGACTTCATTTGATTTTTTTTTTCTTTTGGCTGCGTGATTTAATCTGTTCTATTATGATGCTTTTGATTGGAATTTCGACCATTCCTACTGCATATATGCTATTTCTGGCAATTTCGATCTGATGTTTATTCATGGGGGGCATGTCTTTTTTGGACTTCGATTTATCTTTTTTTAGTGGTCTGGTTTCTAGTTTTTTGCTGCTTGATAGAACAAACTGCTTTCTCTGCTGAAACGTGCGTCATTTTGCTTTTTTAGGTGGTTATTTTGTTGATAATGCTTTAGCGCCAGAAATTAAGACAATCTACCTCCAGCTGTACCGTCAATAGTCGCTTCTCTCATTAGTTAAAAATGGTAGCATCATGCTCTTCTCTTTGTTCAATATATTTTTACTTTTTAATGTTTTATTTTCATTCAACAAAAAAGTAGATCTGGCATATTTCGAAACGCTAAATCCTAACTTTGACAGCCTTTTAATTTTTTGCAATAAGATTATATTCTATCATAAACGCGTAAGTTGTAGAAACTAATATCAAAATAACTGAGAAATTTAGTTTCTGCGCTGATTGTGTTTTATGTTAACAGGTGGTTCTTGCAGCATCCATCATAAGCAAATCTGGAACGGGCAAGTTCACTGTTTAGTTGATATCTGCTATACTTTCATTTTATTTACTGTAATTTTATTTAAATTCCTTAAACCGTCATATTTTTTCTGCCTAATCCTTTTTACATAATTGCATAGGACAGATCATAGGTGCTGTAACTTCTGTTTTAATTCTTATGAATAGCAATATGACTGTGATTTACATATTAATGCTTTTTCTTTCTGTGAAAAATAGTTATAATAGGCGTGCAAGCATGCTTTTGTGTAAGAGAGTGAGAGGCATTTATGCTGATTTGAATATCATGCAGGAGCTTTTTTTGTGGCATTATCACTATTAATCTTATCCTAATTACTTGGGATCTACATTTTGAATGCTTGCTCTACATTTTTTTTTTCTTTTTGGTTGTTGCATGGTGTTATATCTCTATTTTGGAGAAATCTTTTTGCACAAATAGTAGCCATGTTTTCTTTGACCTACCCATTTTTTTATCATAATCTTTTCATGTTAATTTTAACTATTTGTCTTATTGGTGCATTTCTTGCCCTTTGTTGTATAAGCCTACTCAACCCAATTTTTTCATTATTTTATATTTTAAATGTAATACTCCTATCGCCTCTTTATTTAATCATAGCTCGATCTATCATTCTTAATTGTATCACATATTTATGGTAATATTCTCTTTTTCTACACACTCAACTTGCTTAAAAGAGACTTTATTATTGCTTGATACTCAAACCAATATAGCATAATCAATCTAGTTGTAGTTTTATAAAATTTGCCTTTTAGTCTCATTCATATTTTCACATCTATATTATTCTTTAGGCACTCTTTTGTTAATGCTAGTCAATGCTGCTAAGTCATATCAACTCTCCTGATATTGGATCATAAGCCTTCCTAATGATCAGTAAAAATTAAAAGATGATGCTTTACCTACTCTCTCCAATGCATAATCAAATCATTTTTTTTTAAAACAACATCAATGCACTTTTTACACTTTTTTATTGTACTTTAAATCAATTATCACGATACTTGATCATATGTCCTCAATGGATCAATGAAAATCATAGAAACTTTTTTTTGTTGACCATGCTGTTTCTTTAAAGGATTCATGTCATGATTATTCGACAAGTTTTACGCTGGCTGTTGACTACCTAATGGAACCATCAACTCATATTTGACTTATATTAAGAAAGGTAGAGGTAGATCTAAAAAGTCTTGGTTAGAAAATATTAGAAATGACATTTCTTTATTAGATTTAAATGAGAATTTGATTTTTAATAGGACATAATGTTGAAAAATGATTCTTGTAGCCAACCCCACGAAGTGGGACAAAGGCTTGATGATGTTGTTGTTGTTGTTGTTGTTGCTGCTGCTGCATACTTTTTCTTTAATTTTTAAATGCCTCCGTGTAGATCTTCTTGACGCCTACTTGAGTTAATTTTCTTAAATCCATGTGCATTTTCTAAAGCTATATTTTGTTACCATATGTCATGAATACATTTCATCACAAACAAATTTGATTTATTCTTAAAGTCTAGAAAATCTCTCTTACATTGAAATATTATACCAATCTTCTTAAATCATTTGGTACCTTTTCTGTCTTCGAGATTCTATTACAATATTTGTTTACAAACTATTATAATATCTTCCTTAATTCCTAAAATCTTAAATGTTACCCTTAATTGGACTTAAAGCCTTTCTTTAGTTTTTATCAACATATAGCATCTTTCATTATTCTTTTTATTATCTCATTTGAAAAAGAATGTTCCTTTACACTTTCATTTAATAATTTCTCGAAATAGTATTTTCATCTTGTCTTGTTTTTTTCTTACCTAAGATCTTATTATCTTCTTTTTTAATACATCTAATTTGATTGAAGTTTTTAGATCTTCTATCTCTAGCCTTAGGCATTTTATATGCCTTCTCTAGTATTATCCAATAGTTATTTCTGCTTTCCCTATCTTACATTCCCTTTTTTTTGCAGCACTTGTCTCAAGGCAGTTTGTAGACATGTCACGAATTAGAATTGAAGGACTACTTGCAGCATTCCCAAAGTTGGTTGGATCAGGAGGAAAGCAACACACATTTGTAGAGACTGAGAATGTTCGATATGTGTATCAACCCATAGAAGCTCTCTATCTGCTTCTTATTACTAACAAGCAGAGTAATATTGTTGAAGATCTTGGAGCTTTAACTTTGCTGGCTAAACTTGTATCCTTTTGTAGCATTCAAGACTTTGCAGGCCTAGAGATTTACCAGTTTTTTGTGCATAAATTCATTAATTTAACCATTTTCTAAAAAGAAATCCATAGTTTGTTTCATATTTGCACAATAAATTATCACCTGTACTAGTATCACATAACAATTGGAGATTTACTTTTTATATTCCTTAATCCAACTGAAGATTCCTGAATATTCGCCTTCTTTAGATGAAGAGGGAGTTTGCAAGGCAGCTTTCGAGCTGTTATTTGCTTTTGATGAAACTATTTCTCTTGGTTACAAGGAAAATGTGACAGTTGCACAAGTAAAGCAGTATTGTGAGATGGAGAGTCATGAAGAGAGACTGCACAAGCTGGTAATGCAAAGTAAGATTAATGAAACTAAGGATGTCATGAAGCGAAAAGCCAGTGAGATTGATAAAAACAAGGTAACTTTTTTAATCCGAGTTTAATTTTCTGCTGCTTGTGAAGCCTGCTCTATCCATTTATTTATGAACTGAATCCTTTATTTGGCTTGTTTAAGCTATCATTGGAATCCATACGAGTTCAAAATTTATGGAATGGAATGTGTTATGATGCCTAAATTACATATCTTCAGTTTCAAAGTTTGAATCAAACATATAGTCCTTCTATTTGAGGTACTGAGTGCAATTAAGAGGAAAATTGATCTTTAGAAAGAAAAATTGTTATGAAATGTATTAGGTTTTAGTGCCATGGCCAAGTCTTATGTATGTGCCTAGTCCTAATTGCAGCAGTTTTTGTCTATGATTAAAGATATTAATCAAAGTTTTCTAAGAGTGGACACACCATTTGGGATGTCTGACATCTTGTTCTGACTGCATTTCCTGACAGCTGCTGCTGCAACTGCTCATGTTGGTTTCTTGTTTGGCTGAAAAAATGTTTTAATATATCAATTCTGTTCTTATTTCTTGTCCCTAATTTGCTACACATGTTCATTTGAAATACGTCTTGGAAGTTTAGGTTTCTAAATTAGCTATGTTTAAGATGCGTATATGTCATATTTTAAGGGTATGATCCATGATAGCAGAGCTTTATATCACATTGTGACTATTTAACCTTCTTTGCTTCTACTTCAAGGGATTCAGCTAATCATTGTCTTTTTTTAAGTGTATAGTTTTTAGGCTAGAAATTTCTGATTCTTAAATATTTTTGTTTTTTTTCATGAAAGTATCTTGCTCACCTTATTTTGCAGCTTGATAAAAGCAAAGGTGATAAAGGAGGCTTTATGTCTCTGTCTGGTTCAAAAAATTTCAGTGATTTGACTCTATCTAGTAGTGGTGCTGGCTTTGGAAGTGGTTCTGGACTTGAAGTTAGCACAGTAGATTCGGATTCCTATTCTAGCAAGTTTAAAGGTTTGAATGTTCCTTCACATTTGAAGAGTTTGGATATGTCCTGTTGGGTTACTTACTGTGTTTTTATTTTTCCTTGAAATAGTAACTCATAAATCCATAGTATTTTAGTTATTGTATTGTTCATTATTAAAATTTATGTTGATCTCCTTATATTTCAGTAACAAGTTTTTATTTTGTTATCCTTATTTTTAATGAATCATTCTTTTTAAACTGCATGTGCATATTGACATGATGGAATTTACATGGATTATATTTTGTATTCAATTATCATTTATAAATTCAGACTTTTGTTTAAAAATGTTATAGAAACGAAGCACTGAAATTGATTTAACTTCTTGTTGACTAGCCTCAGGGAAATGAATATAAGAAAGTATCTACGTGCGTTATTGCATTCTTGGTGTCTTTGGAATGATATGAGATTTTTTATTTATTCGATTGCTTTTGCTCAAGAAATGTTGAATCATCTTGTCAGTTAAAATTTATCTCATTTTGTTCCAAAACACAAGGGCCAAGTAACCAAAAATTAATTTTTTGATCCAAGGGTCCTAGATATTGGTTTGTAAAGGATAGATCAACAAGTTAGGTTGGGATTTTCCCACTTTTATTTTTCAAGGTTGGTGTAATTACTCTCCAATTGAATGTGGGTTGTTTTCCCAATTTCACTGTTATGACTCATTTGGGCCAATGATTCGTGTAATAGAATTTGTTTGCTTGGGTCTACTTCTGAACATGATGACTCTTGGCCATGAGAGAAAATGAGAGGGGGAAGAGGGAGGGGTGGAATGCCAATATGGTTGGATTGGGAGATGAGTGGTGAGGACTATTTTTGAAAAATGCAATGGTTTCTTTATTCTAAAACTATTTATAATACAAGATGATATTTAAAAATATTAGCATCATTTAGGAGAAACCTCCTTTTAAACTCAAAAGGCTAAAAAATTCTAAGAACATAAGCAACCACCTTTTAAATGGATGGAAAGATTAATTCAAACTCTTAAAACTTGTAATAAATAAGAATGTACCCTGTTTGTGTGCTTTGAACCCTATGAACCCAATTTATGCCCAAGCCACTGGTCTTAAGAGCCAATCATTGCTGTTGGCATCCTTTTGACAATTTTTTTAAAGGTTTAAGAGCAAGTATTTTACCCGTCATGATTTGGACCTCCTGAATTTTATATTTTAATATTTGTAAAAATATGTTTAAAAAATATAATATCAAAAAAATGATTGGAATAAATTCCAAATTCTTAAATCTATAACCATTTCATTAATATGCTAACTTTAAAATCTAAAATACAAACATATGAAGTCAAAGTGTCAACCAAAGTAAAACATGAAAATGAAACAAGGCAACTAATTATGCACTCAATTCCTCATTCATCATTCCTCAAGCTCCTTACATGCTTCTCCCCCTATGAAGGAATCTAAATGAAATGTAGTTATAGGTTGTCATGTCGCAAATTCATTTTCAAGATTAATTTCTACCTCATTTAAGTCAGTCTCATCCTCCAATCTATTCACAACTTTCTTTACTTTTATTTAGTTGCCTACATGTTATAAAGTGAAAAAGGTCAAAATGCTCCATTGAGTGATTGTATGGGGCTAGTTTTGTCCTAGCTATCTAAGGTATTCTATTTAATTTCTTGACTCTTCAAATATGATCCAAAATAGCATTCTGTTGTATTATTTTGGACTAGATTTTAGGTATCAATGGATTATTTTGGATTAAATTTTGAGAGGTTGAGGAACTAAATTAGATATACATATTAGATAGCATGGAACTATAATGATCCCCTAGAAATAGCCGGGTGAGTAATTAACCTTTTTCTACATTTTTAAAATAAAAGAATTGATGAGGGATACCAACTGAATTTATTTTTTAGTCCTTAGCTATGATTTAAAGTTAAAAAATAAAGGAGTTTGAAAACAAGTGTGGGGCTTGATGTTTCAATTATTTTCCTTTAAGATTATGTAATTACAACTTATTATGTGGCTTATGTGGAGTAGAGAGATTCAACCTAATGCAGAATGGAGAAAAGGATCAAATTGGTCCCTCAACTTCTTAAAAATTACCTTTTTGGTCATAACATTAAATTTTGGGTTAATGGTATTAAATATAGGGGTATTTTAGTCATTTTTTTAAATTAAATTATGTATTAAATATAAATTTCAAGGAATAGTAATTTTTTTAAAAAAACTTTCTTAAACATTTCTTTTAATTGACTGTGCAGAGTTGTCTAGCTGTACTTGATGTCCTTGTTATAGTATTTGTTGATTACTGTGAATTCCAACACAGAAAAGGTACTTATTGTTCATTGTTGATTGGCCTAATGGTAGTTGACTTCTGAAATTGATACGGCATTTCAGGTCGTCATGCAGCACCTACTACTGCTACCTCAAAGGGCCTTGGTATGCAACTAGGCAAAACACAACGTGCCAGCCAACTCATGCAGTCTCTACAAGCTGAAGGGGAAGTGATCCTTGATGATGTGCCACCTACTGTTGGTCAAGCCAAATCATCCCTTCCACCAACAGATCCTATCACATTGATCATTGAAGAAAAGCTTAATATTATTACGAAAAGAGATGGTGGCGTCACCAATTTTGATGTACAAGGCACTCTGTCCCTGCAGATTCGTAATCAGGAAGATGGCCTTATCCAATTTCAGGTTAAACCCTTTTTTTCTACATGCGTATTACCCTGTGTGGCAATTTTTTTTTTTTATAATTTTTTTAATATATTCATTAGAATTGTTGGCGTACACTGAATGTTAGTTTGCCCATGAAGAAGCTATATCCGTGGAAGAGATGGGGTTCCTAAAAGGCTTTTTGCATGCTTTTTCTTTGAAATGGGTAGATAATCTATATATTTTAATTATTAAATTTATGTCCTTGTTATCTTTGCTATGTTATTGTTTATTAATTAGCTTCAATGTGATATTAACTTATGAATCATCCGCCTAATTTTTATTTGTTACTTGATCATACACAATGAAATGCGCAAAAAAGAGCGAAATTGGTGACTCGAGCAACGGTCGGCGAGCGCGACACGCCGCTTAATGGTCAAACAACCTCCGATCAAGAGGGTTCTGTCAAACGACCTCCGAAGAGAGATGGTGGTGTCACCAATTTTATGGAGTTGAGGGAACAAATTGGTCCTTCAAAAGAGTTGGGGACCATTTTGAACTATCACAAAGAGGGACCACCATTGATCCTTTTCTCATATAGAATCATAATGGGCACACTTCTAATTCCATCAACATGACAAAAAGTATTTATTCTTCCTCCATCTAAGAGGGTTCTTACAAAAACACTAGATCTTTATCCAACAATTCAATCAATATCAGATTTTGTGCTATCTATCAAAATTGGATGAAAATTTTATTTTTTCTATGCTCCTTTTACTCAAACTTCCGACCCCACATAGTGGTATATGTGGTATAAAGGCTTGATCATCACCCCTTTACTCAAACTGGTATTGTATATGACAAAAACTATTGCATGCAACCTCTTGTGATCTAGCCTATTGCTCTTCTTGATATGAAGCTAATATTTTGAGGTTTAAAAATTTGATAATTAATTAGTATTATAAATAAATTGATTAGAATTTTTTAAAAGAAGGTTATTAAAATTGAAGTGGACTTAAAAATTGTAAAATTATAATTTATTATTGTTTAATAGTGCTCTAGTATCTCTTACATCTTGAGGAGCTACAAGTGAGGCTACAGACACATACAAAAAACTTTGTAACCTTAAGTGTTTTTCCACCAAATCACATTAACCTATCAACATGTGATCATAGCTTGTATCCATATCAAATTTAGGAACGTTGTTTCCAACTTTAATCCTTTGACAATTCTTCCATAATTAGTTTCTTCTGACTTTGTATGTTGAGCATGGAATTGGCTATAGTCATCATGCTTGTTTAATTCACCCAAAACGCTCTTCTTTGATTCCAATTTCATATTTTCTGTTGTTTGAATTTTTCCATTTCCTCTTTTAAATTGCTTTTGAAGCTATCTATGCTGCTGGTAAAGTTGTACGAATGACTATTTTTGCATATAAAACTAGTTTTCTAACAGTTGGATAGGTCCAAAAGGGGCTAATGCTAGCTAATTTTGATATAAGGGTTTAGCCAATTGTTTTATTCGTGATCTAAGCCTTTAAATTTCTTGGTAGTTGTCTTCCATATGACTTCATATGGATCCATCGAAGTAGTGTGAGGTTCCCCTTGGTTTACACATTTTTTTGCTGTTTATGTCATTGGCGTTTGTGTTGTCTTTTCATCTTTTTACCTCAATTCAAGATGGAACTTCTAACACTTTGTGTTAGTATTGTCCTAGAGTTATCAATGTGTGCAGAAAGGTCTTTTGTTGTTTTTCTCTCCTTGATAATCCTTTCTTCCATTTGCCATTCCTTTTCCCTTGCACTTTTGATTTGTGGGCTCTGAAAATTCGGCCCCGGCCTCCGCCCGAATATTGCTATTTCTTTTCGGGGGGAGTTTTAACGGAATAGGTTCCAGGGTAAATTTTAGGAAGGCAGATGTGTTTGTAGATAAGACACTACCCAGAGATTTCGTCCTCATTTTGCGAGGACTTTATGATCTAAGTTCTAGTTTCCTATAGGTGCAAGCCCCTATAGTTAATTACTCCTTCCAATAACGAGAGAGAACTTTCGATTAAGGCTAGTCGTCAATCAGATACGTAGAGATACATAGTATCTGGCATATAGTAGCAGCAATGGGCTTTGGATGTCGGGAATTTAGAGGGTTTGATATTTAAAGTTGAAATTTCACCATCTTGCACTTAAAGCGGATGGTAGGGGAATAGATGATGGGCTCAATCAAGATCCCATGGTTCCGTCGTCCCGGGCCATCGTGTTCCCTGGTCTACTTAGTCAGAGGAGGTAGTCGACCCAACTTGATGTTGGAGAATTTTTGTATCCTCGAACGAATTGCATACTTTATGATTGAGCACGGCATAAGAATGATGATATATTACCCCGAAGGGTAAAAATATCATTTTCTTAGGGACTCAATGAAAAAATTTACAATTTTGAACAGAGATTCCCCCGTTCGATGCTTGGTCGAATGAGGTTTATTTATTTCTAGGATGCAGACGTCCCATAGGGGCAAGCCCTTATGGTTAATTACATCTCAAGCTTGGGTGCTTGAGAACACTTGATTAAACTAATGATTTTCTTGTTTTTTTGAAGTCATTTAAACATTAACTAAAGTTTGATTTTTAAATCCATGAAAGCCTTATTTACAGGATTTTTGGCATTTAGGAATTTCAAGGAATAGATGATCAACTTGAGATTATAATTTGAAATGAGGGCCAATGAGATGAAGTATGAGCATTTGATTATGAGGGAAACTCAGAGGTGCTCAAACTATCTTATGTTGGGCTTTACATTTTTGAATTCTAATTTTGTTTAAGTTAATCATTTTGATTAGAAAGTTGGAGCTTATATTCTAACAACATATGTTGAAGGAATTTCCTGAAGGTGAGGGCCTATATAGTGATTTGAAATCAACTATTGTCTCAGACCCTAAAACTAAGGTGAAGACTACTGATAGGTAGTGCCTCGAACCTAAGTCTAACGAATGCAAAAGGGACTTATAAGTTGCACCTCACATGAGACATAGCCTGCCCGACTTTTGGATTTACTATCCCGCTTGGAAGGGACTACCAGCTAGACCCACCTAATCGATTTTAAAACTATGTCGTCCGGTCTTTATGCAAATGTAGAGTGGAGGGCAATTTTTTTTTTTATTTAGGAAGTAGAGCTTATAGCTTGGCTTTGAGGCCAAGATGCCTATTTATGTGGGGTATGCAGAATGCAGACTCACAAATGCAGACTTTTGGTTATCTAGTCCTTATGTGAGGGCTTTTCTACATGAGACACTTTTTTTGGGCTATGCATATTTATTTTAATTTTTAAAAACTTGGCTCCTTGAAGGGAGACATGCAATTTTTCTTGTTAGAAAACATAAAGCCTAGATTGATTTTAGGTTTCTTACAATTTAAGGGGTAGAAAATTTATTTTATCCTAAGAGCCTATCGTATCACAAGTCCAGGCCACTCCCAAACAAAGCAATAGAAGAAACATAGAAAAAATTCATGCTTTTCTAATGCGCACCCAGTAAACAACCAACACATGCTTGTATATAAATTAAAATAGAAGTGCAAGTAGTGTCCTAGTTATTACAAATAGTTTTGGCAGCTGAGTTGGTTGCCATTATACAACTCAGTTAAATTTACAGATTCTACTTGTGGGGGCTTCAAGCTTTAACTATTCAGTGGACCTTTGGGCTTCACCTCCAAAGGAATATATCCTTTATCGATCCACCTTTTCCTTCTAGTCCAAACCTCACAAGTTTTACATTCTAGATCTAATCAAATACATAATATAAAATAAAAAAAAGACTCAAGTTTGTAAAACAGAGTCAGAAGACAGTTTATATAATAAACATATAACATCCCAAAATTGGCCTAGCACTTAGAGTGCTAAGCACCTGCTTCTACCCTATTGGCCATGCCTTTTGGGGGTTTTTAAGCAGCGCCTGCAAGCAAACAACATTATGATAATCATGATTTACTTTACCCCTTTCTTGGACATGGCACCTGCACAAAAAGCATATATATATTTCTATTCTAATCACTTAAGAGCAAGTGCCCACAACGCAGACAATCCAAAAGGGCATTCACACCAAATAATCAATCACATGCGCGCACAAAGAAAAAATCTTAATCCTAGTATGCTTAAGGGATTGTGCATCTAAGTGCGTGAGGCTTGTGTGGTATGTCATATTAAGGGTCCTCTTAAAATTTGGGTCTAAGGAAGAAGTGTCCAACATATAGCTTTTGAGCTCAATGTTGGAGGAATTCCCCCTAGCTTTTGGAGCTAGAAAAGGAAATGAACATTTCTTTTAGCTTTGAGGCTAAAGAAGGGGAAGAAAGAGAGTCCAACACGTAGCTTTTGGGCCAAGTGTTGGAAGGGTTCTCCTTAGCTTTTGAAGCTAAGAAGAGAAAGTGGGAATCCAACATTTAGCTTTTGGGCTAAATGTTGGAGAACTCTCTCTAGCTTTTGGAGCTAAAGAGGGAAAAATCTCCTACAATTTGAAAGTTGGACGAGAGTTAGGGGCATATGCAACTTATAAGTTGCAAATTCATGAAAATCTTTGAACACTTTGATGTTCAAAGAAAGGGTTGATTTGTTGTTTTGGTCACAAGTCATTAAGAGTTGTATGGACTTTTGGGTGTCCAAATAACGGAATCCCTCCATCCAACTTGGGTTGGAAGAAAGAAATGGAAGATGAGAATATTTGTTGGCTTTAGCATCAACAAATAGATAGATTTAGTTCACTCAATGTTGGTTGAGTGAAAACCGGAATTTTCTACAACTCTTGAATTGTAGGAGGAGAGGATTTCCCTATAATTTTTGGTTTGTAGAGAAGAAATGAGAAAATGCAACTTGGAAGTTGCAAGGCGGAAAGATCTCTTTGAACATTTTAATGTTCAAAATGAAAGGTATGTTCACCCCTCTAACTTGAGTTAGTGGGATGAGAGGGATTTCCCTACAATTCCTTTTGAGTTATTGAAGGAGAAAAGAAGGTATAACTTATGGGTTGCAAACTTCTGAACACCCTTTGAACATTTGGTGTTTAAAGAGGATGGTGCGCTCTCCTAATTTGGGTTTTAAAAGAGTGAAAGGAAATTTGAGTGTTCTCCTATAATTTCAATTTATAGGATAGGATGGAAGAAAATGTAAGTTAGAGGTTGCAAGTAGGAAGAAACTCTTTGAACAATTGTTGTTCAAAAAGAGAGGATATCTGCCCAATTTGTGTTGGGCAGATATCAGAATGAGACACATAGATTTGTACTATACATCATGAGAGTTCATTGGGCATTTAGGTGCCCAAAGAAAAAGGGTTCCACCTAACATGGGTTAGGAGAATGGGGAAGATATGAAGATAATATTCCTATTTTTGATATATGAATATTAGTTATTTTTATCCAACAAGTGGATTTTGTTGGATGCAAACTCTCCCATAACTTTGAGGTTAAGGGATGGAGATGTAACTTGAAAGCTACAAAATTTCTAGAATGTTTCTCATTTGGTATTCAAAGAAAAGGATTGCATCTTGTCAATCCAGATTTGGGAGGATGAAAGAAGGTTCACAAGTTCTCTTATAATCTTGGCTCATAAGAGGTAATGATTAGAATGCAACTTAAAAGTTGCCAATCGAAGATGCACTTTGGACGTTTGATGTCCAAAGAGAAGTTATCATCCACTTAATTTAGGCTAAGTGGATAGAGAAAATCATGGTTTGAGTCCTATGTTTAGAAGGATTATTCATTGTTTTTTCATGTTCCAATGAATAGGATGGAAGGATAGTTTTAACTCGTTGGTTTTGTACCAACAATCAAGTTAAAAGAACTTGGGAGTTGGTTCTAAGTTCCCTCCACCTCATGGAAAGATGTGTTCGGAGCTAAAAGGAAGCTCCAATCATCATGAATAAGAGGTACAATGCGTAGTTTTGAGACTACAAATTGAGAAGGTCGCCTACCTATATAGGTCAGGCAAATGAGAGAAAGGGTGTGCAACTTGGGGGTTGCAAGCTAGAGGACCTTCTTTGAGCATTTGATGTTCAAAGGAAATGGCATACATTCACTTAATTTAGGCTAAGTGAATGGAGATATTTTCTACACTTTTTGTTTGGTAAAAAAATGAGAGAAAGTGCACCATAGAGGTTACACATTCATGAATGTCCTTGAACATTTGTTGTTCAAAGGGGGATAACCATTCTCCTAAATTTGGGCTTAGGAGAATGAGAGAACTTTCTACAACTCTTAAGTTGTAGAAGAGAGAAGCAACAAGCAACCTTTGGATTGCATGTTGAAAGGGATTCCTTGGACATTGGGTGTCCAAGGAGGAGCATTCATTTGCCTAAATAGTGGCTAAGCAAATGAGATTAGAGAACTTGATGTTTGATCTCAAGTTTAAGAGCTTACAATCTTATGCATGGGAAGATTGGTGGTAGCTCCTAAGGCAAGTTAAAAGTCATGCAATGATTTGGAACCTTGAGGAGGTTCCAAATGCAATGCATGAGGGAGGATAATTGTTTGTTTATTTTGTCTTTTCAACAAACAAAGAAGAGATGAACTTGAGATTTGGTTCGAAGTTCTAAGTCTCTTGGCACGTGCTTAGGATTTTAGGTAAATCCAAGTTAACATACACAAGGAGGGATATATGATTGTTCATTGGTTTTGTCTCAACAAACAAGAGGCGGGTGACTTAGAATTTGTTTCTAAGGTTTAACCACCATGTAATGATATTTGGTTGGAGCCTCTGGAGACTCCAAATTATCATACATGAGAGAGAGGAGTACTCATTTGTTAATTTTGTGACTCAACAAACGAAGGAAGAAGATGGTTTGTTGGTTTTATGTTCCAACAAAAGGGTGGATAACTTAGAATTTAGTTCCAAGCTACAATGATTCATGTGTAGGAGCATTTAGAGCCTTAGATGGGCTCCAAATACCACACATGAGGGAAGTGTTTGTTGGTTAGGTGCTCCAACAAACAAGGTAAGAGAGTTCTAAATTTGGCTTCGAACCCAAATTATTCATACAATGATATGCTTGGAGTCTTGGGAAATTCCAAGTAATCACGCATGCTGAAGAAGGATTATCATTCGCTAATTTTGTGTTATTAGTGAATGGAAAAGAAGTTTAGGGTTTGTTCCTAAAGTTTTGATGGTTGAAGTCAACGGGACATTTTGGGGCCTTGAGGAAGCTCTAAAATGTTCCATATGAAGGGCAATGGACAAATGCTTGTTGATTTTATATCAATAAACAAAATGCTACAAACCTAGGATCTTGGTCCTAAGTCAAAATGATTCGTGCAATGAAGTGTTTGGAGACTTGAGGTGCTCCAAACCATTATGCATGGGGAAGGGAAGACTTTATTAAAGAATTCCCAATTCATAAAACAATTTCTAAATCAATTTTGGCATGATCTGAGAGGTTGGATAGGATGGATTTACTCCTACGACCCTTTTTGGAAATACAACACATGGCGTCATCTAAGGAACCTAAAGACATAGGATGTAATCGTCATTGGAATCCCTATGGATAGATTCTAAGAATTAGTTTACTATAGTCTAAGGAAAACCTAGGGGTGAAGGTTTTTGATTTGTCTTTTCGAAAGCTTCACCATGTGCCTAAGGTATGTGTTGATGCCCTTGACCCGTCAACTTAAAAACTACACTAAACATGCCTAAAAAACTCCAATATGTGATGGGGTGTAATCTATAAGCTCCTTGAAGTCATAAAACACTCCATCTTTGATTTGCAAGCATCCATGAGTTTGGTGGACACGTTTATGATTTTGCAAATTGTAGGCGTACAAGGACCATAACCATTGACATAAAACGAGTATTCAAATAGGCAATAGACTCATGCAAGCTCAATTTAACATTAAGAAATGAAAGCACGTAAGAAAGAAAAATTTGCTTTGCCTCCCTAAATTTAGAGAAGTTCAACGATGTTTTCCAATCAACCTGTTAGTTATAGGGTTTGTAACATGAATCAAAAGTGCTCATGGACAAGCCCACAACTTCATAAAAATGATTGAAATACATGCTTGAACATCTAACAAATTTAGAGGAGATAGTGGATGTTATGGCGGTGCAAAACTATCACATGCATATGCTAATTTTATTTAAACATACAAGTTTAGGGATCTAATAACGCATGCCACGCTTAAGGAATAGACTCTACGCTTCAACACTTCATTCGACATCGAATGAGCCACTAAACCTAGGGTTTGATTGTAGGTAAGGGCACTAGACACAACATGAATGATATTACATGCATTTGAGAGGTGTTGGATACCAATCCAACACTCCTTCACGTGTTAACATGCCTCTTTGACTCTCACAAGAGAGAAAATAAATGAAAAACACTGATTTTTCACAGTTTTGCGGAGAGGACAGCGAACAAAGGGATTTTGGGAGGCCAAAAATCAAAGTTTCTAGGGACCTAGGACTTGGGGAGTCAACAACACAGCAACGGCTAGGGGGAGCTTAGGGCTTTGCCTAATTTTTAGTGTTAATCCTCTCCCTAGTTGTCCTAGCGCTCCTATCCAAGCTCCAAGCACTGTCCAAGCTCCGATTCAAGCTCCAGATCGCTGTCCAAGCTCCAATCGAAGCTCTTATTTGCTGTCTTTATTACCTCGAAGTCATCAGATATGATGGAGAAGGAAGAATAGGCTTCTACAATGACTGAAAAGCCTCCACTATCTTCCTACTCCTATTCCTTTGCTTGAGAGGTAGAAAAGAGCAAGTTCAAACTCCTTCCCTTTGAGAAATGAAGGGAGATAGGAAGATATCTCCCTCTCTTGGTCCAAAGAAGATGAAACGATAGCTAGGGATTGATGACCACGAGAAATCAGCGGTTTAGGACTGGAGGAGTCGGCCGGCTTGGAGGATTCGACTCCTGGAGGGCTCGACGGCAGGGGGAGAACAACTTCTTGGAGGCGTCTAGAGACCTGGACTGGGTCGGTAGGGAGTTCCGCACGCACATAAGGGGGACTTCGAGTCCTCTCTCCCGTTCTCTCGCTAGCTCTCTGGGTCAGGATGGGCCGCACGAAAAACACAGGGCAGCCGAATGCTGCTCCCCTTCCCTCTTTTGTTTGCTTTGAGGTGCCTGCAGAGAGCTGCCCGAAACATTATTTCCCCTGCCTCGTTTCGTGAAACGAGGGAAAATCTACTTGAGTAGATTTTCTCGTGAATTTGACATGAAATTTGGGCAAGATTTGAGATAAAACCTTAGCCCTAAGTCTCAAATTCTAGTTTTGAGACTCAATCTAGCCCAAATTGGTTGATTTGGGCTGAAATTGAATTCGAATCGAACTCGACTTGGATCGATTTGGGTCGATTTGGGTTCGACCGAGTTAATTTCATGAAATTAAACTCAAATTAGCGTCAAATTGAGCTCGACGATGCTCGACGGGGTTTGATTTGATTTTAATTTAATTAAATTGGATTTAATTTAATTAAATCGAGGCTTAATTTGGGTCAATTTCGCCTCGATGACGATCGATTGGGTCGATCGAGCACGATCGAGCCTATACGGGCTCGATCGGGGTCGGGTCGATACAAAAATATTCGTCAACAACTGACAGAAGGATCATTGTCGGCAGCCATGAGTTGCTTCGTCCAAGAGTACCTTATAGACCTGGGGTGGATTTTGCCTAAGGGGACAAATTTGAACCCACCTTAGCTAACAGAGGGCTTTGTGCCCTATCGATCATATCCTATTGATTCATATCTCAAGGATTTGATTCCACTAAGGAACATATTGGCTCTGGCCATGACCGGTATTTCATGGTGTCATTTGACTGCAAAACCATTCGGTTCAGAGGGCCTCGGGTCATAACTGTTTATCATGCGGTGCCATTTGGTGGCAAAACCGCTGGTTAGAGGACACGTAACACGTCTTTATTGACAGGAGATTGTTTGAGAATGCATCCTAGTGATATTTTAGACTAGGTATTAGCTCTGTGTGAGTTGAAGTAAATTTTAATTTGTCCATCCCAGTAAACTGTTGCGGAGGGTCGATGGATTTTGCTTTAAGTATTAAATGATGGTGTTGAATTTCAATTTTAAACATCTTTGGATTTTTGGGATTTTAGAATTTTGGAATGACATTTTGAATTGTTTGGAATGGACCTCTCCGGTTGAGATTCTGCCTTCAACACGGTCATCATCGAGGTATTAGGGGTCATTTTTATTTGAAAATATTTATATTTTGTAGATGAACCTTGTCGACTTCGTCAGGTTATTGACAGAAGATCGGGTTTCATAGGCTTTATGCTTTTATTAGTGAATTCTTTTGATTATAGGCATTGAAGGTCTAATATGAATGCGTTAAAACAAATATACCGGTTGTTATAACCGTATATTTAATTGATGGTTCAAACCTTATCGACTCCTATTAATCCGCATAGAAGGATCAGGTTCGAACTTGAATTCTCTTATTAACCCGCACAGCATCCCTAGACGTCATGTGTATACTGATAAAACGCTCGTCGAGGCCCATGCGAGTGTTTGGGGGCATTTTGTAATTATTTGTTCAACCATGTCAACTCCTATCTATCTATTTAGGAGGATAGGGTTCAAATTTATTGACCCGCGTAGCATCCCTAGACGTCACCTATGTTCCTACAACATGCTCGCCGGGGCCCATGCAGGTTTTGTGATTGCATTTACCCCTTGTGTACCTATGTGTATACAAACTACAGTGCATGTACGGGATATTTTGCAATATTTATAAACGCCTTATGTCCGCTTGCATGAATATAGCGGATTCGGTGGCGTGTTGTAGTAGCTTATAGATTGAGTTGTTTGCTGCTTTGTACATGTAGACTCTCACGTACTACTTGTCTCTTCTTATAGATTGATTATAATGTACTAACGAATCTCCTGCCTTTGCCCATGGATGTTAACAACAATTAGATGTCTTATATATTTGATTGTAGATGGCACTTTGCATACATGAAATACTTCCTACGACGGCTTGGATTTGTCATAGCCATATATCTTTGCTTAAGAAGACCATATGTACTTGTATCTATATATGATCTCCCGTATTTATAACATTCAGTTGTAATCTCTCTCAAATAAATCACATTTGTTGTCGTTGCTTGCAAGTAAGCTGTTGCATATTTTCTATTCATGTTCGTAGGAGACCTATTGCACTCGTTATGATCTTCTTCATGTGTGCTTTCAAGTTCTTTTCACAAGTTTATGAACTAACTACTACGGTCATCATAAGCTTTATGTTACTTGTGTGTGGGTTATGACGAGTATCACAAGCCTTTCAACAACCTCAAAAATAGGTTGTAGCTTGCATGATAAACTTTCCTCTCTAGTATCCACTGGTAATTGATCAGATACACCTTTCAACCTTCATTACTTGCGGCTCTCACTTGTTTGCAATGATATTGATTATCATTATATTCACCGTGTGTCCTCAGACATGCTTGTAAGATAATGGTTGTATTTATTACATGTTCCACATATGCTTGTGATCACTGCAATTACTTGATTGGAGTTGAATTGCCATTAAACTACCGCACTCACATCCTTCATGATTTGTGTCTTTCAAGTATTTCATGAGTATACTCCTTGTATTATTGCTTGTAAGAAAGTTTGCCACATCTCTTAAAATGCTTCCCCAATTGTTACTTGGGAATGTATCATGTTCAATGTTGAAAGTGATCTATTGAGGTCCAAAGACCTCTCATACTATGGCTTTATAGTCAAACTAAATTCCCAAAAGGAGCATTTGTTTTGCAAACAAGTTATAATTACAAACCCTTTGTCTTCAAGGATAAATTGCAATATGTATGATGTGTTTGACACCATTATTCATTAATCTTTTCGTTCTAATTGAAGTAATTACTTCTTAATCTTCCTCCACAAGTCCCTTATGGTCTTGTAAAGTTCAAGTTTGAGGTCAAACTGAGTTCATGCCTACTGCATTAAGTTCATTTGAATCTGAGTTTTCTTGCACTTATTTCATTTGAATTCAAGTTGGGTCTTTAATATTCTTTGTTCAAATATTTTTATCACATTGTGCTCAATTCCTTGAGTCTAGTTCAAGTTCACACTCATCATGATTGATTAAATCAAGCCCAAGCTTACAAGTTCTTTTGCTTGTGTTCATATCAACTATGAGTCCTTATTCAAATCAAGTTCTTGTGATTTATTTAAGTTCGAACTCATTTAGATTTGAGTTTATTGTATCAAAGTTCACAAGTCCGAGTCCACTGTTGTCCTTGTGTAGAAGTTCCACTTGATGTTGCTCAATTCAAGTTCAATGTCCCCTGCGGTCATTTGAGTTCAATCAAGTTCATTGTTCAACTCATTCGAGTTCAAGTATAAGTTCTTTGTAGTTTATCTTCATTTTGTCATCGGTTTAAAATTAAGTTCAATATGAGTTCAAGTTCGAGTAGTCCACTATGCTTGATTCAAATCAAGTCCAAGTTCACAAGTCTCCCATTGTTCTTTTGAGTTCAATCAAGTCCAAGTACAGCCTCGTGTTCACCAGAAATTTCTGCAGCCTCCCGGAGTCTCCCCCGTTTAAAGGAAACTACGAGAAACTGGGCCTTCCCACCACGCGCAATAAAGGCATGTATGGTAGGTATCCTTAGACACCGCGGCCGTGATATTCATTACGACCATGCACAATAAAGACGTGTATGGGATCTTCGAGGGTACCTGTTTAAAAAGACAGTTTGCTTTTCCCCCCGCTCGAAGGTACTTACAAGTGACACCGTCTCGCCGTAGGCGCTGCACCGAGATCCCATCCCACCACGCGCAATAAAGGCGTCTATAGGCAGTTACCCGGTGCGCCACGAACTTTGAAATGGGGCATTTAGGCGATTATCCGCCTCATCGTAGGCGTTGCACCGGGGTCCCATCCCAACACACGCAATAAAGGCGTGTATGGGCGGTTTTTCGGTCCACCGTGAACTTCAAGAGTGGAATATGAGTTTTGGAAAGTTTATACCTTTGCGGGATTGTCAGCGGTGTCGACACGCATATCGAGGCACTAGAGAGGAGGCCTTGCATTTATATATTTTTTATTTTTATTAATTAATTATAATTAAATATAATTAGTCTTAATTAATAATGATTAATTATAATTTAAAAAATAATTAACAATGGTTAATAATAATTAATCATGATTAATTATAATTAAAAGTTATTATAATTAACTATAATTATTTATAATCATTATAATTAATTTTAATTAACTCTTATAATTAATTAAAAAAAATGAATCAGGTTTAAATCCGGCAAGGGGGGGTGGGGGGGGGGGGGATTGCGGTTGCTGGCATCGGCTCAAGGAAGGGCTTCGGTTCAACGAGAGGAAGAGGTCGACGGCTTGGTATCGGCTAGGGATCGGGTAAGGTAAGGTATGGAGCAAACCTTCTCCTCTCCCTCTCTCTCTCTCTCTATTCTGTGGACCGATCGAAGGTGGAGGTGAGGTCGAATGGTTGAGGTCGGCTACGGGTAGGAGAGGTGGTGTCGATCTGGTGAGAGCTTGAGGCTAGAGGTTCTGAAGGCGGGATTTGAAAAGAAGGTTGGAGGAGATTGTGGTTTTGATCGTGAGGCTAGGTCGGGGTTCTCGCGTGGGAAGAGGAGTGAATGGGGAAGACAGAGGGATCGGGAGGTGTTCGTGTGAGAGGAGGGAGCAACCGAAGGCTTCGTTTGGTTGGGTATTTAATGACATGAATGAACCTCCTCGAGCAGGGTTTGAGCAGAATTCACGGGATGAGTTGTTGGCGGTGCCAAGCTACAGGTACGTTGCGGGATTTCTTCTTTTTTTTGCTCTTTCTTCAGAGGTTAACATGATTGTTCTTATGCATGTCACAAGTTCTTGGCTAATTTGTTTTATGTGGCCAACACCATAGCATTGGCTTCATTAATTGAGTCAATTAAGAATAACTTCAGGCCTCAATAATGGTCGTCATGAAGTCCTACAATTTCATTAATGATGCAGGCAAACTAGACATAAAGAGCCAAAAGAGGAGAACACCAGAGCTAGTAGAACAAAATTCGATTCAAACTAAAATGCTGACATCCAAACAAACACCAAAACAAACGAAAGCCAAACAAACGAAACAAAAGTAAAATTAAAAAAACACTACCCTCAGAACAACTGACAAGCGGTTTCCTCACATGCAACGAAAAAGTAGGCAAAGTAAAATAAGTGCCTAAGGGCTTGCAAACCAAGGGTCCACCACAGCTACAAGATCCAACGTCCAACAAAATCCTTCGGCAAATGTCACCAAATCAGCCAACAAATACCTCCAATAGCTCAAGAAAAAGGATACAAGTGGAGTGGAACTTGCGGAGAAAAGAACAGGTTAGAAGCCCAAGACGAAATAGAGAGGAGGAAGAGAGAAATAGAACAAGCTCTCAAGCTTTTCCAAGGAAGAAGAAACCCTCAGGTTTTGTAGAGATTTTGCTCAAATACTCAACAACCTCTTATGTCTCAAAACATCTCCAATTTATAGGAGAAAAGGGGGCAGCTAAACAACCATTTAACCTCCAACCGAACCAATCAAGTAAGGGGAACTAAAATGCCAGAAATTATTCCAAAACAACACCCGAAAAAACCACACAAAAAGCCGGGTAAAGCAGCCATGAGACAGATAACCAGGGGAGAAATCGAAGGGGCAACACAGAGAATCGGAACCAGCAGCCAGGGGAGCCGGAACCAGCCAGGGGAACTGGAACAGGCAACCAGGCAGGAAAAATCGAAGAGACATAGGGAATAGAAAAAGGCAAGAATCCACTCCACCTAATGAGCCAACAAGTGGAATAACTTTTCATAATAATGAGCTAAACATCAGCTCAAGCATTTATGAGATAAAACCAAGCAGCTCTCAAAAAACATAGCTCAAAACCAAGCAGCCAAGCCCAACCCAAGAGGCAACCAGCAGCCCAAAGATCAAAAAACCCAAGTAGCTAGAACACCCATGGTTTGCCATGCCCAAACACTACTTACTCATGATTATTGGATGTTTTCCATCATAGGACATAAAAAAAAAAAATATATAGCATTCAAATTAGAATAAAGAAAACAAAAATAAACTGAAATTTGCATGCATCAATTAAGGTTAAGATTTCGTTTGGAACTGTATCTAAAGAAACAACTAGCTTCTAGAACTCTATGATATTGTCTTATATAGATTATTCCAGTCCTTACCTTAGCCTCTATCATCAGACCCACCTCTCTTGCTCTTGACCAATGGGAAGAACTAGATATCTTTAGCATCATGAAAGCTATCTTCTTTACTTTTGTCTTACCAACAAAAGCAAAATTAGGTATTGAGATGCTTGAACTCTCCATCAAGCTTGTTTACATTGACTATCTTGTCATATTTTGGTAACTTGAGCTTGGTGTCATCTTAAATGGTTGAGTCTCCTGTGGAATATCTAACAAGTTAACATCTTCATCATTCATATCCTCATCATCTTCAGGATTTTAGTCACCTGTGTTAGTGTTAGTTGCTTCATGGCTATGTTATGACTATTCATGATAATTTCTATTCGTTCCGTGCCATGATAGATAGAAGATCACTTTTAAGACCTTTAATTTTTTATCAAACCCTATAGAATTATTGTTGTCATGGATAACTTTTTGGTCGTCCACTTGACTTATTTATGGCTAGGCTTGTTTCATGTTGGTGCAACATTGGGGTTTTTCTTCACCATCTTCCTACTGCATATAAATAAGAGTTTAAATGACAATGTTGTAAAAATTAATATAATTGTAGATAAAATTATAGCTTTAAAGATTGTTATTGGCGCTAAGATTATTAATATTAAATGCTTATGCTCCTTAAGTAGGTTTAGATATGAGTTTAAAATTAAAATTTTGGAATGACTTATAAGAATTAATACAATAGATATCTCTTGAAGGAAAAAAAATTTTATTGGAGGAGATTTAAATGAACATGTTGGTAGAGAGGTAGATGATTTTAAAAACATTAATAGTGCTACGGGTTTGGAGCGACTAATGAAGGTGGTAAGATGATATTGAATATTTCTTTAACTTATAAATTTGTAATTGTTAATACCTTATTTAAGAAAAAAGATGAGCATCTCATCACTTATAAAAATAGATATAGTAAAACGCAGATTAATTATTTTTTCATAAAAAAAATAAATCGTTTAGATTGCAAAGATTGTAAAAGTTATTTCAAATGAAAGTTTATGTACCTAATATCGCTTATTAGTTTTGGACTTTAAGATAAAAAGCCAGAAAATAAAAAATAAAATAAAACGTTGTTCTAAGATTAGATGGAGGCAATTAAAGATAATTAACAAAAATATTTTTAAGAGTAAGGTACTATATCTTAAGATTATGTCTGTGCATGAGGAAGCTAATATTATATGCGAAAAAGTAGTTGTTGATATTAAAAATGATGCAAAAGATATTCTTGGAGTATCAAAGGAAGAAGCTTCTAATAATAAAGATGGTGGTGGTGGAATCAAAATATGCAAGAAAATATAAAAAAATAAGAAGATTTGTTTTAAAATTGGTTTAGATGTAAAAAATTCTGATAATTGGGGAATATATAAAGAGGTCCGTAAGGAGTATAAGAGAGAGCCCCTCATAGTCGAATCGAGCGTGAACGGTTGAAATCGATGCCGACACTTGAATAAAACGAGTAGGTGTTGCCCAAACGACGTTTGATCGTAAAATGGACTTCGTCACCGTTGCTTTTATAATGTCCGAGTCGCCTAAAATAAACTATAATTTTTCCCAAATAATTTTGTGTGGGAAAATTGACGCGTAACTCGAGGCCAAAATGGAATTTTCTCTCAATTTTCTTTTATTATAATTAATGAAAATTAAAAAACCAATTCAATCCAAAAATACCTTGGATTGCTTTTCACAGGCTCCGTTCAAATCCCCGAAATTCCGGCGTTCACGTCTCTTCCCGTAAATCCTACTCAAATCCCATGATCTTCATTCTATTATCGTCGTTAAAAGCCAATTGAAAGAGGCCTTTTGCATTTTGTTGACTTCACGACTTCACAGCGCACAACACTTCTTCCACCCGCACGTTCTTCCACGATCCTAGTCCTCCTTGTCACTACAACCGAAACTTCCTCCCTCCCTTGTGCTAACTTCCGTCTCTAGGCAACCCTGATAGGACCCCCACCCAGCCAAGATCTTCAATCCTACGCAAGCATCTCCTCACCCGTCAACCCCAATCAGATCGAACCACTCCATCACCCGTTCGATTCCATCGATACTTCACCCAAACTCTACACTGACCTCACAGTCGCACTGAACCAAACGAAGTTGGCCCGACTTAGCACCCTATCCCTCAGCTGAAGCTCACCAGCTCCGACCTCCGAATCCCCTCCCCAGTTATTCACATAGATCCGCCGAACTCAAGCCTCCCGACCACAACTCCAATCCATCCCTTGCTCTAACATCCCAACCCACTGCTTTCTTCTTCCTTCACATTGGCTGATCGGCCCCCATCGGACCTCTTCACCCGATTGATCAACTACAGCTCAACCGAACCTCCTACCACTTATTACCAATAGTAGCTCTCTTCCTTCGCTGCAAACAACCTAAACCAAGCAAAAACCTCATTTCCCTATATCTGAACTCCACACAACCAATTGCAGCACCTGACAACTTCCTTCTAATAGCAAATTTATCTTCATTTCGTTGTTATCCCTCAAGTCTCCTTCAAAAGCCCATTAAACCTCTTCTCCACTTCAAATCAGCCCAACTCTCATCATCTCTCTCTTCCTTAATATTATGAGTAATTATTATTATTATTATTGTTATTATTAAGAAGAAAAAGAAAATAAAAAAGAAAGAAAAAGAAAAAAAAAGAGGAAATTTAAAAAGAGAGAGAAATAGAAGAAAGAAAAAGAATACAAAAAGAGAAATATTTTGTGCACATTTTCATCCTCACCGTCTCGACACCGCTGCCAACACCCCTCATGCAAAGTATAATGATTTCTAAAGTTAAAACCCTCAAAATCCTTTTTTCGGTTCTTGCAGTGTGACGAGCAACCACCTTTGTGTGCTTTTCTTAGTGCGGTTGGAGGAAATTTGGTGTGGTGCTTGCGGCGAGGTGGTAAGTCTTCTGCACACTTTTCTTAGCATGATGGGCTAAGATTTAAGTACACATGTATGTGATTCTACGCTTGCGTGGAAAAACAACATATTTTCACGTAGGTATTCCTAATGATTGATGCACACACATTTCTTGGCATGGTGGGATTGAAGATCATGGCTGCGATGCCACCTGACATCAACCATGCATATCTTTCTTGATGTGCAGGTAGATTAAGACTCTAAAAAATTCCCCTAAATGGGGGAGACACCGATAGGTTGCGAAATTTTTCAGCAAATAGGGGACTTGACTTGAACAAATCACAAGGAACATAATCTAAATCTATGAGTAGGGAACTAGAATTTAAATTGAAAAATGCACAGTTATAAGAAAAATGCAAATGCTAACTGATAATTCTGGTCATCCAAATGAACATCATTGAATAACTACAAAGACTTGTGGTGAACCAAAATTTTAATGCGCAACTTATTCCCAAACAAATAATCACCTATATTAAAAGATGCTCCACTAAGTACAATTTACTGGCAATCAACATTAACTTACAAATGAATATATCAGTTTGGCTGCAAGCAACAATAGTAGATATGTTGCAAGAATGACAGATTTCTTTGTGAACAATGGAAGTTGATATATGAATGAATGAATGCAGCTTACCCGATAACCAGCATTAATTTGCAAATGAACATACCAACTCGTCTGCAGACAATGAAACATCTCACAGACATACACAAAGCAACATGCAATGAATGCTATGACACTACCACAATATAAAATAATTTATTGTCAAGCAAATGCAGTAATTTTTCGCAAGCAAAAGCGATCAATACATAATAAATGCAATTGCCTAAGAGCTGTTGTAGGAGATTCATCCTGTACAAAGTAGTCTACCCATGAGCTAATCTGGTGATTTTTGGATGTCTGCTGACAACATGCAGACAAGTTTAACAAAGCTTGTATAGCATGGAAGCTTGTCAACAAGAAACAACAAGCGGTCCGTAGCGCAATGCTACAATTAACCTGGAAACAAAAATAGGGAATTTGTAGTAAAAACTGCAGACCACTAGTAGATTGAGGCAGTAAATTTGTGGCGCCAGGCTATCACACCAAATAATCACCTTACTTGCAAACGACAGTTAAAAGGACTCCTGATGCATCACTTAACATGTCTGCAAGCAGAAGTACACTCTCGTAGGTTAACTACTAAAGGAAATGACAACATGCAGAAGATAAAATGAACATAACCACGCTGTCGAAGTACGACAAATGAAATTCAATGCACTGTTAAAGAATGCTGTCAGATTCAAAATATTGTACAAACAGACATAAGACATTAGCAGGTTTTCAAATAGAATTTTGCAATTGATCATATTTGAATATTGCAAAAATATTCCCATGCATTAAAATGCGCACCGATGCATTCCCATTATATATATACACGTTGCCAAATACCAAACACATCATGCAAGCATATGATACAACATATAAAAATGCACTGTGTAGTGGCAGCTCGCTTCACTGATATGCAAGCACATTATGCGCTACACGAGAACACTGAATTATCATGCAAGTGTATTGCGCAGGCAAACAAGAAGTGTCTGTGTGCATTATATATACATATCATGCAAATACATGTATATATTTGTTCGGTCTAACCAAATCTTGAGCCAATAACGAGGTTAAATATAAGGCCTTACTAACAATATAGAGAATTGCTATTTTAGTCAAAATTCAGAACCTTCAAGTTTTGCTGATTATTAGCTTGTTATAAATCGGGTTCTGGGTGTCTATAAGATTAGCAAGTTTGAGTTGGCCTATTATCATTGGCGGGTCCTTGAGCTTATGAAGCAAATTCTAAATGTTAAATTAGCTCGAATTCTCTGAGCCATAAATAGTAAAGCTGATTGTCCGGCTAAATTAGCCAAGGAAATGGCAAGGAAATGGCAAAGTATGAATGACGAGTCTGTGTTGATTGGAGTCCACACCCATTGAGTCTTAGAGCCAGTAATTTTGCAGTTATCGCAGGAAGAGAAATTATTAAATCCAAGCCAATAGGATACAACTCCAGTTGATCCTCAACCTTCTTAACAAATCATCGATGAAAATCCGCTAGGTGAATATTACGTAATCAAGAGGTGTAAAGCTAGTGTCGCCTTAGAATCATGGTAATATTGCTTGGACATCGAATATGATTGGAGGCAATCTTTTTTTGACTACTTCAGAGAAAGCAAAGTCCCAAGAGACAAGTCGTTGGCTGTACAAATTAAGAAAAGATCATTGCGATGCGCGTTTGTCAACAACACGCTGCATCAAAGATCTTTTTATCAAATTTGGCTGAGATGTTTAGGGATCAAAGAAGTCGATAGGGTGGTAGCAGATGTTCATGAAGGTCATTATAGTGCACATCAATCAGGTCCTAAGATAGTTGTTAAAATCAAGAGAATGGTTATTACTGGCAAGCATTGGTGAAGGATTGCAATGATCATGCTAAGAGGTATCACGAATATCAAATTTACGATGATATTTTACATCAGCCGCCAAATTCATTGCACCATATAGTGGTTTCCTGGTCGTTTGAATGTTGCGACATGGATATAATCGGGCAAATTAACCCGTCGTCATCAACTGGACATCACTCCGTTCTGGCAGCAACCGATTGCTTTTCTAACTGGTCAGAATCGATTCCATTCAATGGAGTCACATCTGAGTATGTGATCAACATCTTCATCTACTACGTTGCTATAGATTCGGTGTAACTTGTTACATAATCTACTATAATGACACAACATTCAAGAATACCAAAATCCACAAGTTCGTTGATCGACACAAAATCGAATGACAATATTCATTTATATATAACCAAAAGGTAAATGACCTGGCAGAGGTTTTCAACAAAACACTAGTGAAGTTGCTCAAGAAGATTCTCATCAATAATAAAAGAGAGTGGCACATTGAGATGGTAAAAATGTTATGGGTGTACTGTACAACTTATAAGACACCAACCAAAGCCACTCCATGCACTGGTGTTCGAGGTTGAAGCAATGCTTTCTCTGGAGATTGAGTTACTATACTTCGGGTCGCTGTCGAGCATGATCTCACTTAGGAGAAAAATGCTTGCTTGAGAATGGAAGAGCTCGATGTATTGGATGAGATAAGGCTACAAGCTCAGCAGAATATGGAAATTATGGAAATTTATCAGTAAGGATGGCTAAATCCTTTGATCGGATGGTGCGCCAACGAGAATTTCAAGCAGAAAATTAGTTATGGTGCTGAGAAGCCAAATCATCTCACATTGAAGAATCGGTGACAAATTAGTATCTAACTGGAAAGATCATTTTTTCATCGAGGTGTATCAGGGAGGAGCTTATCAACTTATCGATAAGCATGGTTAGAGGCCCATACCTTAGATCAACGGTCGATATCTATAGAAATATCATGTATGAAGATTACTCAAGAAAATTCCATGTTGAATGTACTATATATTTTATACATTTTTATCAATGTGTATTTTACACTTGAAATTCTCTTGTATTACAAGAAAGTATTTCAAGCATTCCCGCAAAAATTTTCCTGTAAGACAGGGCAATTTTTTACTTTAGTTTTCTAAATTAAAACTTATCTGAAATCTCCCACAAGACTTGGACATTTTAAATAATTATTTAGATCGACACTGTGCTACGTGCCAAGATTATGAAATAAATATTTAAAATCATAAATTACAAAAATTTGCCTAGTGCTAGAATCTCTTGCAAGACTGAGGACATTTTAAATATTTATTTGAGTTGATATGGTGCTACGCGCTGAGATCCTTAAATAAATATTTAAATCATAAAAAACAAACATATCTTCAAATAAATGAATCTAATAATTTCCTTTGTGATATACATATATACAGGTGATTCTTCAAAAAGTTCAGGTCCAAGTCTTTGAAGGTTAGAAAAGAAAATTTTTGTGGCTACACACTCCAGCAAGTCGAGCTAGAGCAACAGAAGTTCTTCTGCAGCCTGAAGTTAAGGTCCAAATTTGTGTATGAAACTAGATTAAACAAGCCTAAATATGACTGAATCGCTGACAACGTCATCTACTCGACAAGCCATAAAAAATGCCGTAAAAAGGAATCTTCATTTCGTCAACATGTCATCAAGGACTTGTAGAAGAATGAAGGCTTATTTGACTCAACAACTTCAAGTAGTCGTAGTTTAAAAAATTCTCCTAATTGACTAGAAAGTCAAGGTTACAGTGGGAAGAACGATTCTCAATCAAGATAGCTACTGAATGCATGTAAGCTCATAGACCTTAGACCACAAAGGAATATTTTAGATTTGTAAACTTTAGCAAATCTAACTTAGAGATCACGTTTCTCCATAGCTCAAGTCTAAATCCTAAACTGACATATATGATCGGACTCAACAAGCCATGATGTGGCCGAGTCGCTGGTAGCTCCATTTACTCATCATGCCATAAGAAAGGTCGTAATAGGGAAACCCCCATTTTAATAGTCAGATAACATGAGCTATCAAATCACAGCTCACCCAATTTGATAAACTTAAGTAACCCATATTTCTGGAAGTCTTTTTGATTGGTTAAAGGTCAGAGTGTTACCTATATTTAGTGCTACCGATTAAACCTATAACATGTAAATCCTTTAACAAGTTCGTAAAGCACAAAGTGAGGATCAAAAGAATTTTTTTCAACAAGTCCACCAAAGAACAAAACAAAGGATCGAAGAAAATATCTTAGAATTCACATAAAGCCTAAGGTTAAACTAAGAGGATATTTTCATGAATTAGTACTTTATGCACAAAGCTCTTGACCAATAACCCCTCGCTATCGACCTAATATAAACCTAAAGGGTTTAGGTCACCGATATCTACTCCTTCGTCAAGCACGCCAAAGCAAGAAGCAGAAGACAGAAGATACAAAAAAACTTTTGAAAAGTCAGTAAGGACAAATCAAGTAATCCTTTACCAATGTTTGCTGCACAAAACATAGGGCAAAAGAAATCAAATCTCAGAACTCAAGCTAAAGCCGTGAAAAGGGTGCAACTGCTTGCTCTAACGAGCGTTTAAGGCTCTGAGCAAAATAACCACATAAGTCACAAAAGCAAAAAGAAAATAACTCGTCAACAACTGAATGTATAAAATTGCTTTATTTTATTTAAAATTTATATGCAAGTTTATAATTTTCATTCTTTTACTTGCTCGTATAAGCTAATAAAAGGAAAAAAAGGGCACATTGCCTTTCACAAAGGATGGAAGTCTCTCCAAATTTATACTCGAAGAGGAAGTTGACAGCTTTGTATTTTTCCTTCCAAAGATCGAGCACTCTCCATCTCTGGGACTTGCACAAAGTCAGAAGGATCAATAGAAAGAAAGAGAAAGGACTACGTAGGGTTATGTAAAGCTACAAAAAGAAAGATGTACCTAAACCGATGTCTACTGCAGTTGCTAACCAACTAGTGTCCTACTCTTGAAACTTGTGGAGAGCAACTAGGGTATCGATGAAATGATAAAAAAGGGAAAACTGGGAAAGCTATAAAAAGGGTCCGTGCCTGAACCAAGGTCTCTTGTAGCAGCTAACCAACTGGTGTTCCGCTCCTCTTGAATCTTGTGTAGAGTAATAAAGGTACTAGTGAACAACTAAAGAAAGAGAGAAAGCTACACAAACTAACAAAAAGCCTACTTAAGCTTAGGTCTCCTATAATAGCTAGCTGGCTAGCATCCTACTCCTTCAAAGACCTACACAAGGTAACAAAACATCAAAATGCAGAAGAGGCGATGAAAATAAAAGTAGAAGCTAAAAACTAAAGAAAAACGAGGAAGGCATACTTGACCTAAGGCAATTGTAGAAAACCTGAAACAGTAAAGTTCTGCTAATTGGTTGATTTGCAAAGCTCGGGCAAACTCGTAATGACAACTGTAATTATATAACCGAAATGCTATATTTATATATGATTGCAATAATGATAAATATCGAACAAATGCGAAAATACTGGAAATTAAGGTGATAGTGGTGGCAAAAGAAGAACAAAAGATGGTGAAGCTATCTACCAGCGTTAATCTATGAAGTAATGCTTTAGGGAGCTATGTATGAAATACTTTGTCACTATTCTAAGGGCCCTTACTTGACTGAAGCCAACACGTCAACTTTATTATTATTTATGAGTGCATCTAAATATCTATAAAGACCAAATTGTAATGACGCCAAGTCACAGACTCCCAGAAATATGCAAAATGAAATCCTTTGTGCGATATCCAAACTAAATATTTAGAGATCCATAGGGTCAACCAGGTTGTAACCAGGGTTTAAAATTGCATAAATAAGACTCGAGGCGTTTTTCATCTGTGAGGTGAGGCGTAAGCCTTGAGGCGGTGTGAGGCGTAAGCCTCACGGACGCGCAATTTTAAACTATGGTTGCAACAAACGTTGTTTGCTCTAGACGCGTACCATATTTATTGGGGGTTATTTATTAAACTCCATACATTCATAGGAAAAACTATGCAAATTCTGCTCAAATCCTGCATACCTCATACAATTAGTCATCGTTTACATCATTTCTTGGAAATTGGCGTAAATCCCTTGCCTCGATCATTTAACTGCTTATTAAAATTGAGAGGAAACGAAGCCTTCGACTTCTACTTCTACCCTTCCGACCCAACTCCTGTCTGCTATCGAGCTCTCCAATTAACACATCCACCTCGAGCTCGTCCAACCTCACCCGATACAACTACATTTGGCTTTGCCCGACTTCTCCAGCATCTAGATCTCCCGTCGATCTACCCAATAGAACCTACAACTTCCCTGCCAAAGCCACACTTGCTCGATCCGATTCAACATCCGATCTCAGTCAAGGTTGATCAACCCAATCAAACCCTCCAACTGACCTTAGAACTCTTGTGCCGATCTAATCCTTAAAACACCTCCCTTCTTCACAGATGAATCCAATAACAACATCCCACTCCAAACCCCTCTTCAAGTTCATAATTCTGATCCGTTAGAAAACCTCCAACCAAACTTCTGCAGACCGCCGAATCTCCCAGCCCTATATCCGACCACCTCACCACCCGATCCAGGCCTCCAATCGGCCCAATCAAAACATCCAATCTAGACTAACCTCCGATTCTCTCTATCCTATCCGACAAATCCACTCACGTCAAATCTCTTCATTATGTCGAATCCCAATTACAAGTTCCTTCATCCAATTGAGCCCATTTTTCCTCATCCCCTCCTCACAACCTGCAACTCAATCAACCCAAACTTTAGCCCACTTCAAAAGCCCACCAGCCCCTCTCCTAACACTTCCCCTCAACCCATCAAACTTGTGTCCAAACAACACCTTAATCTTTCCAAGTAGCAAAACCCACTATTCCAAATCCACATCAGCCAACCAAAACAACTCTCTCTCTCTCTCTCTCTCTCTCTATATATATATATATATATATATATAAGAAAAGAGAAGTAAAAGAAGAAAAGGAAGAAAGGAGACCAAAAAGCTAAAAAAAAAGAAAAATAAAAAAAAGAAAAGGAAAAAGAAAGAAAAATAAAAAAAAGGAAAAAAAAAAGAAAAGAAAACTTTTGTGCTTGATCCTCGTGCGTGTCGGGGACAACCTTAAGTACCCGTGCATGTGTTGTCATGCTTGTGGGTAAAAATTGCAAATCCTTCAAATATGTATCCTTAAAGACCCATACATGCCTCTCTCTGGTATGGTGGGATTGAAGACCACGGCTGTGGTGTCGCTTGACACGAACCATACACATCTTTTTTTGACGTGGTGGGCAGGCCAAGTCTCCCTAAATTTCCCATAAATGGGGGAAGTGTCGGGAGGCTACCAAAATTTTTAGTAAACAGGGGACCTAATTTGAAAAAAAATCATAGGGAACAGAACTTGCAATCTTAGGAAATCGGACATTAAATTAATAAATACACAATCAAATTGGAAATACAAGTGCTAATTAATAGTCCTTGTCATTCAAATGAAATTAATAAAAAATAGGTGACTCGTAGTGGGAAACCTTCAAACATGATCAAATCAGAAGTAAACGCATCAAACAACAAATGGATCTATGATGCACACAACATGAATGGCAATGATCACAAAATACACACGATGAAAGTGTTAGCTCGCAAAGAAAGACTTCTAATGAACATATTAAAACTGCCAGAGGAACTTCTGATGAATGTGCTAGTACATGCAGCATGTTCACTGCTATTGTTATTTGACTTGCGAACAGAAGCAATGATCCTTTTTGAACAAAGGGAATTGATATGCAAGTAGATGCGGTGATTCACTAATACAAATCATTGACGAACGCACTGATTTGTCTGCAAACAATAACATTGGATATATTGTATGGCGAATATCCTATAAACATACACCATGCAACATGCAACAAAAGTAAACAGCTGCAAGCCATTGTAGAAAATCCGTCATGTACACAATAATTCAGACAAATATGTTAGCAGGCAACAGACAATGAATACAATAACGTCTTGCAATAAACATCGACATGCAAGCAAATATATTAAACCACACAAGCAATGAAAGTTGACATGCCATCAACTTGCCAACAGAACATGTTTGAGGAGGTTGTAAAAAATACAGACTATCCACAGCTCATGCCAATCAATTGCCAACATATATGTTAACCCGACTGCCCTACTATCATATTTTCTAGTAAACTAACATCAATGTAAATGTCTCGCGGGTTCGAAATGAGAGAACCTTGCTCACAGTCACGGAAGTAAATATGATGTGTCTTTTTTCGTATTTTTTTGTCTTTCAACGGACATGCGTATCCGATACGCGTGTCCTTTTGAAATTAAATAGTATTTTAATTGGATATGGCTTTGACGATTGAAAACCAAGACATACCTGTATCCGATACAACACGCCTTCGTAAATAAGTGTATCGGTGCAACATAGCATGACAGAGATTGAGAAAGTAATGATGGTGGGGATTGTCTTCTTTTGCTGGTGTAGTTATTATCAAGAGGGATGCCATTTCCTTTTTTTTCCCTTTCTTATTTGATATCTATAGGAGCATATTATTGAATCCATCTATTTTCTGTCGTTGTCATTTCAATTGCAGCCAATTTTTTTTTGTTTTCTAAGTTATTGACTTGAAAATCACGATCTTTGCAGATTGAAAACCAAGACATACCTGGCCTCAACTTTAAAACCCATCCTAACATCAACAAGGAACTATTCAATAACCGCCATATTATTGGCTTGAAGGATCCAAATAGACCATTCCCCACTGGTCAAAATGATGTTGGCCTGATGAAGTGGAGAATCCAGGGCATGAACGAGTCTTCATTGCCGTTGACTGGTGTGCTTATTTGAAGAAATTAAAATATCTGATAACTAATCGATAAATTTATTTAACTTTTTTTACATTTATTTTAACTTCATTTGCATTTATCATGCAGTTAATTGCTGGCCTTCAGTTTCTGGAAGAGAGACTTCTGTTAACATAGAGTATGAAGCTACTGAGAGGTTTGACTTGCAAAATGTGGTGATATCCGTTCCTCTTCCTGCAGTTCGGGAGCCACCAAATGTGTTGCAGATTGATGGTGAATGGAGGTATTGATATTTCTTTTTAGATTATTTTTGTATGTTAATGCATAATTGGTGGCTTGAAATAAGTAGAAAATATTAAATGCCATGATGATCAATTAAGAGAAAGTTGAATTAGTTCACGCTTTTGATTGCCAACAAAGATTTTATTTTCTTACGTTGTTTCACATGTTTGTTACTCTCAGTTTTGGATGGTTGTCAATTTCTTCTGAGTTTTTGTCAACCTCCTTTATGTGACTGTCATATCATGGCGTATCTTCTATTTTATTCTAGTTTATTTATTTATTTATTTATATTCTAGTTATTTTCTCATGCATTTGATTCTTTTAATATATTTTTTTGTAGGTATGATGCTAGGTCATCTGCATTGGAGTGGTCGATTCTTCTTATTGACAACACTAATAGAAGGTATGAGTCATCCAATCCAGTACCACAAAAAAATTGCCTTTGCTTTTTCAATACCTTTTTTTATCCTTAATAGTGGATCAATGGAGTTCGTTGTGCCTTCAGCTGACCCTTCTGCTTTCTTCCCCATCACCATCGGATTTACTGCAGCAAAAACATTTAGTGATGTAAAGGTTTGTTACCTTAAATCCTGAGCTCCTAGTTTCCTGCCTGTCTTGACTAATTTAGCAGCTCAATCATTTTAGAGATAATGCTAAATAGTACTTACAGAAAAGAAAAAGAGAGAAAGGTTAGGAAAATAATGTGAACTGGATCCTTTCTACTTCCTCAAATTTTGACATTTCGATCCATTTATGAAGAAATTGTCTGTATATGAATTCAGTGAAAGCTGATATCCGAAACTTTTCTTGTTTTATGGTTGGCTTCTTATGTAAATAGACAATTTCCTGTAGATAAATTTGATATTTTATTCTTCGAAGTCTCATCAAATTACATTGATGGAAGAAAAAATGTTTTTTTCACATGTCAATTCGAAGAATGCCTCCCTTAACTGCTACCCGTAAGTTAACATATATGTTGCAAGCTAATTATGGACTAACTGCTTGAACCTACCGTGTCTCTGTATTCATCTATCGAGTACATATTGTACTGCCTAGACCGCTTTGCGAAGGCATCATTTCCTATCCTAATATTTTCATCAAGTCAAGTAGTGTCTCTTAGAAAATGGACTTTGGACGTTGCTATCTAGTCATCCGGAGCTGTTGTTAATGCTTTGTATATTATTATGAAGCATATTCATATATTCTGTCCCATGACTCGGTAAATTTGCTGCAGGTTGTGAATGTGATTCCTTTAAGAGGAGGTGCTACCCCGAAGTATGCTCAGAGGATACAACTAGTCACCGACATTTACCAAGTTGTTTGATATTCAAGTGGAGGTCGCCAGCAGGTGTGATTGAAGCTGCCTCCGTGTTTCTGTCCTGAGCATTTACTCTGGTTTTCAATAACTGCATATACTTTGATCTGACGACTATTTTATTCTTGTTGTACAGAAAAATCAGATTCCCCTATACTAAGTTTTGTGAGCATCTGAAGAACTTTGTTCGCTGAAAATCGTCTTCACTAGTATTGCTTTTTGTTATAAATTTAAAAAATTGTGGTTCATACGAGAGACTTCTATTTACTTAACAATTACAATGCTAAGTAAACTGAGAATGAACATGGGAAGATGGATTATGTCCAAAACAAATGGATGAATGAGAAAACTAGCATGAGTTTATCCGGAGTTGTCATCAACTGGAATGAAATTGGGTGTGTTTTAGTTGGGTGAGGTTGAGCTTGTTTCCAACCTGCTGCCTTTTATTAAATTGAAACATGACATGGGAGCAGAAAATTATGAAAATGTGCCAATTAAAAAAATTAACTTTATTAGAGTTTTTTTTATTAATGCGTATTTTCTACTTGAAATTATGATGCTGATTATTGCATGCTCTCAAATTAATTATTTGGAAAATAATAAAGGTAGTTTAAAGCGAAAATTAAATGATATAAATTTTGTTTAATTAAATTTTTACTAGCATTTTTATGTTTTGCCGTACCTCTACATGTATGCATGCTTCACATTCATATTGTAAATCCTATGTGCATGCTATATTTCATTCTACAAAGTATAGTAGAATTGTAAAATCTTTAATGCATGCTTACATAATATTCAATTGACATACTGTGGTAAGGATGAACATGTAGCATACATGTGTTTTTTTTCAGAAAATCTATGAACAGCTTCTATAGTTTCATTTTGGATTCCTGAATAAACTATTCTGCATTCACCACCTTACACAAGCATTGTATTCTTTTGATGCTAATTTTAGTGGAGTTTAACTTATTTAGATACCCAAATCAAAGAAGTAGTTTCTTCATGGAGGACAGATAAAGGTAAGTTGGGGCAGATTTAGAGTAGACATAAAAATTAATCAACTTATGGTGGACATCCAATCTGTAAGTTTGGACGACATGATATTAGGTAAAATCAGTTGATAAAGATCTAATGTCTTGCTTTATTTTTGGTCTTTAGATTAATTTTCATACGTACTTAGCTAGTCTATTTATGCTTTTGATGATCTTATGTTTACGAATACCTGTTTTATTTGGACTTAGATCATATATATTATTCATTTATGAAAATATCATACAATTCATGCCTCTAGATAGTTTGGTTATTTTAGCATAGACTTAACTTTATTGTTCATAACTTGTAAATTCCATGTTAAGATAATTAGTCTTATTGTTTTATCATGATTTAGTTTTAAATCAAAATTTCAATTAGATGTCATGATAAATAATTTTATTTATTGTAGAATACATAGATTTTCTCATTTCAAAGATAAAAATGGTTTTTTTTCCTGCATTTAGGCTTCATTTTGGACAGCTTTATAATACAATTTTTTTTTTTCATTTTTTTTTGTACTAAATAGCTACTTTATAAAGTAGCATGAAAGCTGTCCCAAACGAAAAGTCTTAGTTCTCACATGGTTTGACCTGAGAAGCATTCTCTTCTGGCTTGTGACTAACATTGACTTATTAGCAATAATCAAGATACATAGATCTTGTTATTTATTCATTTGATCTTATTAGATAACCGTCAAATCATGTTTTTCAACTGGCATTTATCTCTTCATAAGCTTTTAATCTTGTTTAGAGTCGCTATAATATTTTTTTATTAATGATTACACTTTGTATTGTCAATCGGTCTTATATACCATTTTAGGCTTTATGATTCTCTTGCATGAATGTATATCTATCTATTCTTATATGATTAATTCAATGGTTCACGCAATCTTTAGTTTTCCCCTTATCATTATAAATTAAATTACACTTGAATGATTATTCTATAATTATTATTATGATTTATTATTAAATATTTATAGATATGTGTTAGAGATATGATTAGTTATCTTACGTTTTATTTTCAATAATGATTATTAATAAAATGTAAAACTTAATTACATTAACATAGAAAACTAGCCATAATTTAGTAATTCTCATTGATCCCATACAAGATTATGAGCATGTTTGTAATATTATTACTTAGATAATGAACTAACATAATATCTAGATATTATGTTACTAACTTGAAACATAATATCAAAACATTCATGTTTTCTAATTAATTGTAATTCGTACGTGATTTTTAAATCAAATTAATAACTCAACTTATATTCTCTTATATGGATCTGAAACTTCTTCTTTTATGGAATCTATGTAAAGGCTTTATTAAAAAAAAATGCTATTTAATTGATAAAATTGCATATTTAAAAATTAGGCAAGATGATTGATAACACTTATCATCATGGTTTTGAAAATAGGACCTGTCAGTTGTACCAGTTCAATCATGAACCAGTCCTAAGGCCGATTCAGTCCTCTTAAGAAACTGGTCTAACATCAAATTGGTGAAAATTGGTTTCAACCGCCGGTTGAACCGGCCGACCGGTGAACCGATCGGATTCTTAAGAACTGTCCGGTTCAATTATAATGTATTTAAATAGTTTAATTTAATATAATTTTTTTAAAATATTAAATTAACTTATATATGATATATAATTTCATTTTTTTAATATTATATACATTAAATACAAAGGTGTCATACCAACGTGATTCTTTAACCCCATTGTGGACATCCGAAATGGCACTGCTACGGCTGCAGGATTGCAGAGGGGTATACGACTGCACCTATCTCGAGGGATAGAGACGATCACAGGCCTCCGCACTACTCGCAAATGGGCCAATGGAAGGGCAGATTGGACCCTACATACGATTAACTATGGAGAACAACAGCTCTCGCCTATACACCTCGATGGATAATAATATGCATGGCCTGATCACAATCACTGATTTTTCCCACCCGATACAATAACTCGAGTGGGGTTTATTAGATGGTGGAATTCAGTTTTCCACGGGTGCAAGCTCCTGTGATTAATTACATATTAGGTCGGAACCTAAGAAAACTCTTGATTAAAGATCCTACATTATCCTTTTCAAAATGGGATTTGTTGCGTATCTGTTTTCATAAATAGAATTTTGATGATTGCAAATACTTCTATTTTACTACGACTGCCTTGCCTACTAACATTTCAGGTCCACAGGATCAAGATTGCAATTTGAACCAGCTCAAGATTGGGTAGTCTAAGTTAATTTGTAAACCTTTTTCTTTCTTGAGTCTATTTGTAATAAATGTAGTTCCTAATGCTAAATAACCTTGCACACACACACATGGGAGAAAATTTCTGTCTATTGATTAGAGTTCATTGTTTTGATGCAATCATCCGAGACGATCCTAAAATCGTTCTGGATGATCGGCTTAAAACAAAAATCCTAATTAGGACATCCTGGTTAAGGCAGCCGTCATTAAACACATCGTCCTTGTCGATCTTTTATCGGCCGGGACGATAGGCTCAAATCAGAAAGAATCAGGTGCTAGATCTATTTAGGTATTCTTTATTTTTAGACATCGTCCAGGACATCGGCCTGGACGATGCAGCTCAATTATGCTTAAATTAATTTGGTAATTAAGGAAAATAATTAAGGTTTGATTGCTCGATCACATCGTCCGGGACGATTGCAGGATCGTCCGGGACGATTGCAGGATCGTCCGGGACGATTGCAGGATCGTCCGGGACGATCGCTTGGATGATTGACATCGGTCAGCTTCTATTCAGAGCGATGTTTAGGATGACTTTCCTCGGATTTGAGCTAATCGGCCAGGACGATCGAGAGATCGGCCTGGATGATCAAGCTAATTTTTCATCGTCCACACATCCTTTCAAAGCGATTGTCTGGACGATATTCACGAAATTGTACTGATTGTCCAGGCCGATATAATATTGGCCTAGATGATATAACCAAAATTCTTCTGATCGTCTCAAACCGATTGGGCTGATTGAGCGAAATTTACGCTGATATGCCAGGACGATATCCCTATCGGCCTGGACGATAAAGTCGGTTTTTATAAAATAAGAGCTTTCCGAAGCTCTTATATTTAAGAGCTCTTGTTCTACCCTTTAGTTGATCTTTTGCTGCTGTCTTAACCTTAGAGAGCCTAGAGGAGAGGGAGAGAGAGAGAGAGAGATGATTTTGTGAGGGGGTCTGTGAGAGGGTTTCACAAATGTTGATCCAAGCTTTGATCCACTTCTTCTTCTTCCATCATAGACCCTTGTCGTTGGGGGTTCTAGAGAGGTAAGCTTCAGCATCTGATCAATGTTCTGTGTCTGCTTTAGGAGAAAACAAAAGCAGTTAGGTTCTCTGCCAGCTTCAGGAGGAAGCAAAAGGAGTTGGGTTCTCTGCCTCACCTGGGTTGGTGGAAAGGAGGCTTGTATAGACTTCTCCGCCTTGCTGTGGGAGCAAATAGAGAGTCACTAAGTTTTAGTGCAATACTCAGAGGGTGCCTCCGCGGAGTACACGTAGGTCGTGTTGACCGAACACTATAAATCTTTGTGTTCTTTATTTCTGCTTCCGTATTTATTTTTTCGCACTTTGATTTTCTTTATGGTGAATTTTTGTTTTGGATGTGATTGTGTTTTTGATTAAAAGATTTATAAAATACCAATTCACCCCCCTCTTGGTTAGTCTCGGGCTAGTTCATAAGGGCTTAACATCCCTAATGAACTTTCAAGTGGTATCAGAGTGGGATTCATAAAATTAAGTTTGAATTTTTTTTGAATTTTGATTCATAGATAACTTTGGTAATCGTAACACAATGGAAGGATATTCTATTAAACGTCCACCTTTGTTTGAAAATATTCCTTTTGATTTTTAAAAAACTCGTATGTCTACATTTTTACAATCGATCGACTATCGTATGTGGATGCTTGTTAAAGAAGGTTATACACCACCTTCTCATGAACTTAATGGCATTAAAACTAAAATTCCTTTTACTGAATGAACTTTTGTTGAAATAGATTTAACACAACTTAATACAAAATGCTTGAACTGTTTTTTCTGTGCTTTGAAATCTGAAGATTATATGCGTGTTTCAACTTGTGCAACTGATAAAGAAATTTTTGATAGATTATGTGTAACTTATGAAGGAACTAATGAAGTTAAACAATCTCGATTGAATATTCTTTTGCATGACTACGAACTTTTTCATATGAAACATTCTGAAATAATTTCTAAAATGTATACAATGTTTATTCAAATTGTCACCTCATTGCATGCTTTAGGAAGAGAGCTAATTAATTATGAAAGGGTTAATAAAATTTTGAGATGCTTGCCTTTTTCTTTTGATGTTAAGATCACTGCAATTACTGAATCTAAAGATTTGAACACTTATTCGATTTATAACTTGGTTGGATCACTCATTGCTTATGAGCAAGGAGTGAATCAAAGAAATCTTGATGCATGTGAGAAAAAAAAAGAAAAAAACTATGGCACTAAAAGCCAACAACACGAACACTGATCCTTTTGGATATGAAAATGATGATGTTGTCTTCATCACTAGGCAATTCAAAAGCTTTTTAAGGAAGAAGCAAAAAGACCATTAGAAGTGGAAAAAAGGTAAGGATAGTAAAAATTATAAAAGTTCTTCTGATGTTGTTTGCTTTGAATGCAGGAAGCCTGGACATGTTAAAACTAATTGTCCTACTCTTAAGTAGCACCCAAACAAGGAGAATGGTGAGGAAAAACCCAAATACAGGAAGGACAATAAGCGATCCCAAAAAGCTTTATGGGCGGATTCTGCATCTAACTCATATGAGACTGAAGCAGAGGAGGAAACTAAGAACTTATGTTTAATGGCCGATAATCAACATGAACAATCTGATCAAGAAGAGGTATGAGAACCAACCTATAATCAATTAGTTGAAATTTATGAGAAAATTCATGCATCATATATAAAATTTAAGAAAACGCATGTTAGCTTGAAATTAGAGTTTTTGAATTTTTAAAAAGAGAATAAAGTTTTGATGAAAGATAATTTCCAAATTGATAGCAATCACATGTATTTATTTGATAAGTTTAATGAATTGAATAAAAAGTACTTGGAGTTGGTTATTGAGCGATTCATTGAAAGCATCCTATTCGTCACTTGAATTTGATTTTAAGATATACATTGATAAATCTGAGCATAGGGAGCATAATTTGAGAGTTGATAATGCTGATTTAAAAGTGCTAACTTTAGGATAAAAGCTAAATTGAATACACTTGAGAGAAATTGGAATACATCAACACCTAATCTAAAGCCAAAACCTAGGAAGATGTATTATAACCCAAATAGATTAGTAAATCATTTTACTAGAGTTAGATGTTTTTCATGTGACATGCTAGGACACATTAAACACACTTGCACCATTCATCATAGTGCACATTGGATGTGGAGACTAAAATTGCATGATTTACAGCATAACACAAATACATTGCATTTTTCTTTTCATAAGAAGGGACCCAAACATGTTTGGGTTCCTAAATCTGATTGTTGATGATTTTTGTAGGTGAGCTCTCATCAAAGACCTTGTGAGAGTATAAGTTACTTGGACAACGGAGGCTCATGGCTCATAATTGCTTAAATTTGCTGCTTAATAAATTTTGAATTGCTTATCTACTACTATGTTGATTGTTGTTATTTTCTATTAGTTTATTATGTTTGATGTTGTTCTTTAGTAGTTATATCTCAGATGTTTTTGGTTTTCCTTTTTTAGTTGAAATGATATTTTTGTCTTATTTTAGTTTTTGAAAATTTATAGTTAATATTTTACATCTCTTAATATATTAAACGGTAAAAATACCGTTGATTGTGTCTCTTTCTCTAACATATTTTAGTGGTATGATTTTCTTTTCCAAAAAAAAAAAAAATCTATCTCAAATCAATAATTGGACTATGCAATTAAGATATTTTTCAATCTTGCTTCAGTCATCTATCTTATATATATAATATTTAAAGTCTTCATTTTATCTTCAAATATTTGAAATCTTGTCATTGCATTTATCATATAATTTTTGATTCTGCTTTACGATTCATTATTTCTTATTAGAGTGAGTTTTTCTTCTCTAATATCTAGAAGATATAATCACAACTGAGAGTATTTAAAAATTTTGAAAAAGATACATAGCTTGCAAAATTAAATAAAAAAAGTGACAATGATGCCAAAATCAAAAAATGTGCAATGTCACCAAATTAAAAAAAATTTTATACACAAAGTGTATCAAAAATTAAAAGATGCGCAAAGTGCGCCAATTAAATTAATAAGAGGCATAAAATGAGCCAATCAAAAGCAAGCTTCTTCCCTTTCAAAATTTTTAAATCTTAGAAGAATTCATGTGTCACTTGATATTTTCAAAGATTTGATTTCTGGATTCTTTATGTAACTAATTACTTTGATATATTATTTTATAAAATATTTTTCTAAAACCAAGTTTTGAATGGATTTTTTTTATCATCAAATTGATTCGTCTGATTTAGATCTTTGTTTTCAAAAGAAGTTTTGCCCTGGGAGAAGCCCGAATTAGAAATAACAGGATCGGTTGCGTTACCATTTTTTTTGGATTTCGATGATGTTAATTCATTGACTTACAAGTCTTTAAAATCAATCACATGAAAACTATGTCATATTCATGCCTTGTTTAAAAAAGAATTCTTTATTTTTTGTTCATTTTTATATCTTATTTTTTATCATTTTCAGTTGACTTTATTATTTTTGGGCCTTGTTTGATCATCTCCATCCATCAACTTTTTTGTCACATCGTCCCGAACTATATTCCCATCGTCTTGGACGATCGGTTCAAATCACTTTTTAAAATCATCTACTGGTTGTTCTGACCTTTCTGCTCTTTATCGTACTAGACGATGCATTATCGGTTTGGTTGATATGATCATATTTATGCTTCAATCATTTGTAATCGTCTTGGATGATTCTCTTTCTCCTGGACAATTTTATTCTCTCTTTTCTCAATTTATGAAAAATCGGCCAGGACGATCCACCTGTTCGGCCTGGCTGATACATGTGGCAATATGTTTTAAAACACTTTAAACTCGGCCAATACGATCAATTATTGATGATCGGCCCGACGATCCACCTGTTTGTCCTGGACGATACACGTGGCAATGTTTTAAATGTTTCTAAATTCGGCCAGTACGATCCATTATTGGGCATTATCCTGGATGATCCACCTGATTGGCCAGGACAATATACTTTTTTAATGCTCGTCTAACTTATCTCCTCGGGACGATCGCCTGAGTCTTATCATCCCGGACGATATCTGATCGGCCTGGACGATACGACCATTTTTTTGACCAATCAGCCTGGACGTCATTAATGTACCTGATCGGCCTGGAAGATTCTGCAATTGTTCTGGATGATCGGGTCGATTCTTTAAATTCAGAGCCCTTCAGCCATTTTTCTCACACCATCTCCTTCTTCTAGCTTTCTACTTCTTGTTTTCTTATTATTCGTGATCATGGCAAGAGGCAAGCAATCTCGCCACCCTTCTGGAAGTTTCTCGAGGGCAACTTTGGACCCTCGATTTATGGAGGTGGACGATCAAGCCGCCTATCAACGGTACAAGACGGCTAGCATTACTGTTTCCCGGCTGATCAACCCAAACCACCTTTCCTATATGGTACTTGACTTATTCTCTCACATATCTTCGTGTTTCATTCTCACTCTTGTAATCCCCTGCAATTCAGAGCTTCTTTTTGAATTCTTCGCAAACCTTCGAATAAATTCTTCCTTCACTTCTCTTGGATCATATGTGAATCGACGCCCCGTCGAGATCACATATCAGGATTGCCAAGAATTCCTACAACTCTCCGCCATAGGGGATAAACTCCATACTATGTATTTTGATCCTTATTTTGACTGGGCTCTGGCCAATCACTTTCTCCGCAACTCTAATGCCCACTTTCATATTGGAGAGACTAGCTGTTTACTTAAAGATGCTAGGATTATCCAGCACGTCCTTCGCACTTCTGTTATTCCCAAAGCTGTTGATCGAGTCCATATCACTCCCCTTCTTTCACTCACCACTTTTTACATTATGGCCCATCAAGAATTCAATGCAACCGACCTGATCTTTCGTTACATCGAGCACTTGACTACAATTCAACATCCAGGTCATAGGAGGAAGCTAAATCTTGCCCTAGGACATATCATTACATATGTTTTAGAATCAAAATATAAAATCCAATATCCTGCTCCTCTTAACTATCAACCCGCCTTTAATTCAAATAATTCATTCAATGTCCTTCACAGTACTGGTCTCTACTCGGGGGACGAGGATGCTCGGGGGCCGAGGAGGAGGAGGCTCCCCCACCTGTTCTTGCACCTGCACCACTTCACTAGCACTCTCTGTTAGATGAGCTGGTCGAGCATTTCGACCAGTGAGAGGCATGATTCGAGACTTTTGTTGTTGCATAAGAGCAGCAACATGCTGAGGACTTAGCATGCTTTATACACTAACAACAACAGCACGACTAGGACATGGCCTGGTTTGGAGCACAGTTCATTACTTTGTCTAGCTATTTTCAGCAGCCACCACCACCACCTCTTCCTTTAGATGATCAGGACCCATCTTTCTTTTAGTGTGTTTTTGTGATTTTATTTTTCTTGTTTTAGTCCTTTTCTGCTTTGCAGTTTTTTTATTTTCTCCTCCTTTTAGTGATGATAAAAGTGGGAGTATCTATACTAATTTGTACTGTTTTAGTTTGTTTCATTATTTTAGTTTGTTATGATGTCGATTAGTTGATCTATTGAATTTGTGTTTATGATTTGTTTCCTTACTCATTTCCTTTAAAATTGACTTGAACTATTTTAATTAATTTGTGTGTTTGTCATCATAAAAAAGGGGGAGATTGTTGCGTCTCTATTTTCAGAAATAGAATATTGATGATTGCAAATACTTCTATTTTACTACGATTGCCTTGCATATTAATATTTTAGGTCCACAAGATCAAGACTGTAATTTGAACCAGCTCAATATTGTGTAGATTAGGCTGAGTCAATTTGTAAACCTTTTTCATTCTTGAGTCTATTTGTAATAAATGTGGTTTCTAATGCTAAGTAACCTTGCACACACACATGGGGGAAAATTTATGTCTGTTGATTAGAGTTCACTATTTTGATCCAATCGTCCGGGACGATCCTAAAATCATCCTTGACGATTAGCTTAAAACAGAAATCTTAATTAGGGCATCCTGGTTAAGACAGTCGTCATTAATCACATCATCCTGGACAACCTTCGTATCGGCCGGTATGATAGGCTCAAATCAGAAAGAATCAACTGCAAGATCTATTTAGGTATTATTTATTTTTGGACATCTCGAGAATATCGATCTGGACGATGCAGCTCAATTATGCCTAAATTAATTAAGGAAATCAATTAAGGTTTGATTGCTTGATCACATCGTCCGGGACAATTGCAGGATCATCCGGGATGATCGTTTGGACGATTGACATCAGCCAGCTTCTATTCAGAGTGATGTTTCGGATGATTTTCCTCGGATTTGAGCTAATCGGCCAGGACGATCGAGAGATCAGCCTGTACAATCAAGCTAATTTTTCATCATCCAGATATCCTTTAAGAACGATTGTCTGGACGATATTCATGGAATTGTACTGATCATCCAGGATTATATTATATCGGCGTGGACGTATGATCAAAATTCTTCTAATCATCCCAAACTGACCGGGCTGATTGAGCAAAATTTACGCTGATCGACCAGGATGATATCCCTATCAGCCTGAATGATAAAGTCAGTTTGTATAAAATAAGAGCTTTCCGAAGCTCTTCTATTTAAGAGCTCTTGTTCTATCCTTTAGTAGATCTTTTGCTGCTGTCTTGACCTGAGAGAGCCTAGAGGAGGGAGAGAGAGGGAGAGAGAGAGAGAGAGAGAGAGAGAGGATCTTGTGAGGGGGAGTTTGTGAGAGGGTTTCACAAAGGTTGTTCAAAGCTTTGATCTACATCTTCTTCTTCCATGGGGGTTCTTGAGAGGTAAGCTTCAGCATATGATCAAAGTTCTCTGCCTGCTTCAAGAGGAAGCAAAAGGAGTTGCGTTCTCTGCCAGCTTCAGGAGTTAGCAAAAGGAGGGGTTCTCTGCCTCACGTGGGTTGGTGGAAAGGAGGTTTGTATAGTTTTCTCCGCTTTTCTTTGGGAGCAAAAGGAGAGTCACTAAGTTTTAGTGCAATATTTTGAGGGCGCCTCCGGGGAGTGGACGTAGGTCGTGTTGATCGAATCAGTATAAATCTCTATGTTCTTTTTTTTTGCTTCCACATTTATTTTTTGCACTTTGATTTTCTTAATGGTGAATTTTGGTTTTGGATGTTATTGTATTTTTGATTAAAAGATTTTTAAAATACCAATTCACCCCTCTCTTAGTTAGCCTCGGGCTAGCTCATAAGGGCTTAACATCCCTAACAAACTTTCAGGATTGGCACATAGGGCTGAGACTAGGAAGTCCAATTCAAATGAAAAGAAAGTGTTCGAAGGGCTTAGTTAATATACATGGCTCATACTGACATCCGAAGGGACTAAGGTAGTAAAAAGAAACTGAAGAAAATGAACCAAGCACTCCAAGCAGTCCGGAGGAAAAGATGGAGGTGGCCTCATCCTGTGACGCAGATAGGTAGGATTTATAGTTCCAGAAGAGAAGAAAACTTACCTACCATTTAGGCATACCATGATACTGAAGGTAGTAGCCTTGAATTCTAAATTTAACTTGGGTTTAGTGTTCTACGCACAACATTAAAATCCCTGAACCAACTAATATAGTACAAAATCTGGACTTACCCCAGCCTGGATTGGGGAGCCAGCTAACCACTTAATCGATTTAAAACTATGCTGTCTAGTCATTTATGAAAGATGGGTGGGTGGTTTAGTTTTTGGAAGTTAAGGCCAATGTTTAGAGAATTTCTTAATTGGCATTGCACTTATGTTAGGTGAATACTCCTAGAGCTAACGTAATTAAAATTTTAATTTAGTTAGTTGCTAATACAATACATGCTGGTTGAAGGTCTAAATCATGTATGCTTTAGACATTAAAAATAGGTTTAATTACAAACCAGGATCTAAATCATCACATGTAAAACACATCAACATAATCAAACTAATTAATAAATGTCCATAGGCCAATTGCCTTTAATTACAAACCAGGATCTGCGAAAAAGTAAAGTGGCCGGGCACCACTGCCAACAACTCGGATTTCTAAGCCTATGAATGACGCAAATGACTTTGAGTGGGATATTGGGTCTTCATTTCTTCAGTCTTCTCTTATAGGATTTCTCCTCCTTGGACTTCTTGGATCTCTCCTCCTTGGACTCCTTTGATTCATCGTGGCTTGAATATCCAAACGAAGAGACAATTTCCCCCTTAGGGGGTATTGCCTTTTCTCTTTAGATACCTAAAAGTCATCCAAACTCAATCTTCCAAATGGAAGAAGACTCTCCCCTCTAAGGATGCCTTCTTCTTTTAAAATTCGAGTTGCATAAGAATATCTCAACTCAAAGTTATTTTCACAACTCTCACCAATATTACAAATAATTTACATTAATGAAAAGAAATAAATTCTAGACTCTCCTGCAAGGTTATCCTAATAAAAATTCCCAAGCAGTTATAACATCTCTGGCATTTTATATGTAAAACAAAAGAAAATACTCATCACAATCACGCATGATTATGCTCTTAATTATTTATGCGGGCTAAGCGATCTTTGGAGCACCTGTAGCAATTATTATTATTTATAAGTTTAGCCCTCATTTATTTAGGGGAGCTAAGCAAATTCTGAAGCACCTGCACAAGATATTATTAGTATTAAATCATGACAATTTTCCCTTTTTTATTTAGCACTGCATGAGCATGACCACCTGCAGTAAACATCATTAGTAAGAATATCGGTATTAACCTAGGGGTAGATCTAACGTACAATCACATTAATTCCCAATGTGCAATAAAAGTAAGCAATCACAACAACAATTTTCACAACATGTAGTAAAACCTCAAAAAAACTCAGCACATAGCAGAAAAGTAAACACCGGCCTAGCCTAAGTCTAGAAGTGGTTCCCTAACAAATAATTCTATGTGTGTAAGGCTTGTGTGATTGAGATAGATCATAAGCTGGGTATTTAGTTGAAGTTACCTAAAGTTCATGTTTGTTGAAGATCTAAAAAGAAAACTTTATTCAAAGTTCAAATATTAGTGAATAGGATCCATTTTAGTTAATTTAATTTGTTGATTCATTTTTAAGCATGGTAATGGTATTTGAAGTTCAAATTATATTAGACAATTTTAGAAAGTCCTGGGTCCTCCTAGGTGCTAGGTTGAGGGGTTCCAAAAGGTCATTATGAAAAATATGCTAGGTTTGTGGCTCCTAACATTTTTGCTAAATACTAGACCTTAAGGTGAGTAATTAGGCTTTGAGTTTACTGGATTTAGAGTTTTCAATGCAAAGATATGAATTTTAGAAGATTTGGGCATTTAAGGGAATTATTAAAACTGCTTAATTAAGAGGTGATTTTATGGTTTTGGTCCAAATCAGCTCTAAACTGATTAAAATCACCCCCAAAGGTCAGAAATGACTTAAGAATGTATTCCCAAGTGTTCAGAGAAAATTTTGGATTTTTAATAATTTTTAATTATCTAAAAAGGGCAAAATAGTAATTTTTGATTAAAGTTAAATTATGGATCAGATTAAGGTCCAACTAAGGAGCCCTAATTATCTAAGATTGTGGATTGAATTCTAGAAAATTCGAGGTATTATAGGGAATTTTTTGAGTTGAAATGAATTTATTAGAATTTTTTGAAGTTATCGGGCCCTAATTACCAAGTAATTAGGGTTGGTTAATTAAAGAGTCTAAAGAGCCTTAAAAATTTCTAAACAATTCTGGGATATTCAAGATGTCACTAAGTTTAAATGTTGAAGTTTTCTTGTCAATCAGTGATCTATCCTAGCTCTTAGAGTTTTTCTAAGTTCGCTAGACGGGTCCTTAATTATTATCCTTAGGGTGTCACTACGTTGAGTAGGTTTAAATGTAGTTTTGAGCTAACCCTTGAGGTAATAATACAGGGAGTACACAAAAGCAATAAACACACAATGTCGTTAGATTTAAGAGAGCCTAAACTAGGTGCTCGTGCATCATACACATGCAAAGTATGATGAAAGAAAAGTAAGCGCGCTTAACAATGTGATTAGTGAATGATTGAGACACAACCACCCACTAATCCACTCCCCAATGAATGCTATTCATGCATATAATCTATGTTAAAAATTTCAAAGGAGGATCTCCCAAGAATTAGAAATTTAAAATATTTGTAATTTCAAAATAACTTTAAAATACATATAAAGAATATAAATTTTGAAAAAATAAGATAGTTTCAAAATAAGTCAATTTATAAGGAAATGAGAGACCTACTAGCCACCAAAGGAGGGTTTTAAAATAATTTGAAAGTAATTTTAAAATAAAGTATATTTTAATTATTTACATAATATAAATATATTCAAATAATAATGTAAAACAAAAATCTAATAGAAAAGTAAAAATTAGTTTCTAAAAATAATTTTTAATTAAATTACACATTGTTTTAAAAATTTCAAGGTATTGTGCCTCAAAAATAGAATTAAATTGAAATAGTTATGATTTATTGATATTAAATTAAATATGGGTAAATTTTAAATAGTTTTTAAACAAATTAATATTTTAAACTTTTTATTAAATAAAATTTAATTAAAATAATAAATTTTCTCAAATTTAATATTTTTTAATATAAATAATAATAATAATAATAATAATAATAATAATAATAATAATATCATAATATTTAAAATAAAATAATAATAATATTAAACTAATGTTAATTACTATTTAATTAATATTTAAAAATAACTAGCATTTTAAAATAATTTTAATTTTAAATGAAAGAGGGCAAAATTCTAATTTTTTTTATATTCTATGTAATTTTTGGATAAACAAATATTTTTAAATTAATTTTTAGAAAGAATTTGAATTTAAAATATGTTTAAAAATAATTATAATATTTAATTAAGTAAAACCAGTGGCGGCCCCTAGTTATTTTAAAGGTAATCCGACAGGATCTAGACCGCTCATTACTTGATCAACGGTCCAGGGTTCATTTAGCGCATGCAAACCTGAAACCAAAAACCTAAAAGGATAATGGATTCGTTCTCACAAACGACATGATGGAATTTGATAAAATTTTAAACACGTGGTCTACATGTGAAGAGCATTCGTGGGGGCCAAAAATTGAGTTCTAAAACGCATCGTATAGAAAGTTATTTAAATCTAAGTGTTCTAAGCTAGGGTTTGCAATATACCTCAATACAATAAATGGATTCGGAAGATCTTCATACGGTTGAAGTTGTAGACTATCCTCATATAATTTCCTAGTTGAAATCGAGCCTTGAAACGCCTTGGATCGGTGGGAAATTGCCTAGGAAGAGTTCTGTCTTAGGTTCGCCAGAGGATCATCGCTGGAGAGCTCTCGCCAGTGGATTTGAGTTGGGAATGATGGATGGAAGTCGTGGGGGTGCTCACAGAAAATCTCAGAGCCATTGGTGGCCTAGAGAGAGAGAGAGAGAGCGAGCAAAAAGAGTCCTCAAATTAACCCTAATTTTCATTATTTAAAGCTCTAGGTCTCAAAGGAACGACTAGGATCCAATCAAGCAGTCATTAGGAGGGAAAATAAGTAGAATTGGCTGTGGTTTTGAATTAGAGACCATTAATATGGCTTTAAATGCCTTGAATGGGCTCTAATTGGGCTTAAATAGGTTAAATTAACCCATTAAGACTTGGGTTGACCAAGTTAAAGGTTGACTTGGTCAACCTTGTCAATTAAGCCCAATGGGGTGGGGGTTTGAGTCCAAAAAGAGTTTGAAATGAATTGAAATTTAATTATACCCATTAGGGCTGAATGGGCCAACTTGGGTTAACTCGGTCAACCCGGTTGACCCAAGACATGGGTCTGAGCACAATGACCATGGTTTGACCCATGGAACCCAAGGGTTTGACAAATTCGAGGTCAACACCCATGAGGGCTCTTAACCCATGCATACAAGACAAGGTATATAAACAATAAAACATAAAGCTCCTAAGTAATGTGAGATTGACTTATTTTTTCCCGCTAGAGAGGGAAACTCTGCATTTTTCTAGAGAGAGAGAAGGTTTTTTCAAATCTTTTTTTTTTCGCCGGTATTTCGCCTCGTTCATGGCGGCATCGGCCGACCGACCGCTGTCGGTTTGCCGGCCTCCTTCAGACTCTCATCCTCCTTCTGAACTTTGACTTGCTTCTGGTTGATCGTCTCTATTGTCTTCTCTGCTTTCTCTAAATTCTAGAATTAGTTGTAAACCTTTAATCATTAGAGAATGTTTTGGTTCTATTGCCCATCATGACAATTCCCTTCCCCCTGTTGTTGATGGTAAGGGAAAAAGTTTGGTTGAATATACTTTGTTGGCCTCTGAGATTGATCGTCAAGTTTTAATGCAATTTTCTTGATTTTTGTATTGTTTCCAATGGGTTTTCTTTTGGAACTTTGGATCAAGATGCTTCTTCTTCTTCGGATCTCATCTGCAAAGCAAATTTGTTTGTCAAAAACAAAGTTGGATCTTTCAACCACTTGGTTACGCTATCGAATCCTGATGTTGCTTTTGTTGAACACGACAACACCGTTCCATTGAACAGAATTACTATTGATCTGCCATTTGATGAACCCAAAAATCAGAAGGATTCATTTCTCAATGCTTGGAAGAAACCTCATCATATTAAGATCAACTTTGATCTGAATTCTGCAGAAATGTCTTCTGATTGGGTGGCGGTGAAATTGAATTCTAATTTGGAAGTTGCCAATTCCAAAATCCTCACCAATTCTATTGTCCTGAAAGTCTTGGGTAAGAATATCCCCTTTTCAGTCTGTAGTATTGAACTCCAGAGGCAATGGAACCAATTTGGGAATTTTCACTTGACTTCCCTTGGATTGAATTTGATTCTTTGTTCGTTCAAGACTCCTGAAGCCATGGAAGAAGTCCTTAGTGGTGGCCTGTGGTACATTGGAGGTCATATCGTTGGCTTGGACAAATGGTCGCCTCTCTTCTCACCCTTATCTCTCAAAGGTCTAACTGCACCGGTTTGGATCCGATTTCCTCTCTTACCATTATATTGATGGGATGAAGTCAATGTTGCTAAGATTTCTTCTAGAATAGGGACTCCAATGTATTTGGATGGTAATTCCTTTAAATGGAGTAAGAAGGAATTCGCTCAGATCTGTCTGTATTAAATTAGAATCCAAACTGCCTTCTGGAGTTTTGGTTGATGGGTTGGGTGGAAGATTCTTCTAGAAAGTTGAATATGAGAAATTAACATCATTTTGCTTTAATTTTTTTTTTTGAAGAAATGCAACTTGCATTAAGAAACAAAGAAACTAATTACAATTGTTAAAAGTATGACACTCCTCCTTGATTAAATTTAACAACAAGGAAGGAATGTTATCAAATGAAAAACTATCAAAGAAAATACTACTTTCCAATGCCAAAGTAGCACACAAATTAGCTACTTTATTACAACTTCTATAGGCATGTTGGAAGAATACTTTATTAATGTCATTTAAAAAAAAGAAATCCTTTGCCGGACTGTTATCCACAAGCCACTTATTCCTCTTTAAAGAATTTTGAAGGCAAGTAATAACATTGATGTTATCAGTCTCCACGATCACCCCTTTGTATTCAAGCATCCAGCTTCTTATATAATCCCTCACCGAGAGTACAGCCTCCAGCTCAAGCTGAGCAATATCCCAATGAATTTTATTCTTCCCAAATGCAAGGATGAATCTACCTTTGTGATCCCTTAAAACACTACCGATTTCAGCAAGGCTAGAACTAAGGAAGCATCAACATTTATCTTCATCCAATCTTTCGGTGGAGGGCACCTAGTGTTTTGAGACACCCTAAGGAGGTTAGTACCCCAATTAGAAAGATATGTACTGGATTTGGTGATAGCTAAGGAAAGAGCATTTGCTGCTACCAAAGAACAAGGTAGCGCAGCTTTACCATGCTTAACATCATTCCGGTTTTTCCAAGAGAAGTAGACAATGGTGCAGTAAATTTTCACAATGCCAGGATTCCGGGCTGTTAGTCTCCTTAATTCCTTTAAACAATGGTCCAAAGACTGAAACACAGGGATGTGGATACCCCACTCAAGCATCTGCATTATGACTTCAACCAAATACTTACATTGAACCATAATATGTTCATAGCTTTCCACTACTTGGCAGCCTCTAGCACATGTATCAATCACCAAAATATTGCGGTTCTTGAGAAATAGATTAGTAGGAATAGTAGATTTACCAAGTCTCCACCAGAACATCTCCACCTTCTTATTAAGCTTGAGTTTGTTAAGCCAATTACAGTATCCATCATCATCTATATTGAATATGCACTTCACCAAATGTTCATAAGACAGGGCACCAAGGGTCAGTATTCCTGCCAAAACTGAATTTGATCCCCTGTTGGTTAATAACATTCAGGGTTCTGTTACAACTGCTATTTCTATTGGGAATACTGACCCTTCCATCCTTCATGCTTCTGTTGATGAGAGTGTTTCTGCTGAAGATGTAATTGACTCACTTGTTAACACTGGAGTGACTGAATCCACTGATATCAAGAAATGCAGTGAAGTTGGGTTTACAAGACAGGGAATTCTGGAGAAAGAGTCTTCTATCTCTGTCATGCTTAAACCCAAACTGCAGCTGAAATTCCTGGGACCTATTGAACCTGTCTCCAGGAAAAAAAAAGTTGAAGGCAAAGGAAAAAAAAAGGGCGGGACTCTTCCCCTTTTGGTAATTAATGCCTTCATTCAATTTTTGGAATTGTAGAGGGGCCAAAAAGAAGGAGGCCTCTCTTTTTTTTTTTTTTGAAGAATGCCAAAGCAATTTATTAAAAAGAGAACAAATTACAACCTACAAATAGCATCGCATTCCTCCTTTAATACTTTTAAAAAAGAAGGAGGAATACTACACATTATAATATCATCCCAAATAAAATCATAATTAAAAGCAATGTTAGCGTACAAGTCGCCTAACTTATTACAACCTCTATCCACCCAATTAAACATAACCAAATTGAAATCTTTCAATCCATAAGGCACCTCCTTACGGTCTTCCACTGCTGCAAGTAAATTGTAACATTTTTGAAGACGTTTGAATACATTTTCATTATCTCCTTCAACTATAATACCTTTATACTCAAACATCCACTTTTGTAAGTACCGGTTCAGGGACTGAACAGCAAGCAAATCAAATTGATTCACGTCCCAATGAATCCCATTGAACCCGAATGCACATAAAAACCTTCCATTATGATCTCTGAATACTCCTCCAATAGTAGCCTTGTATGATGATAAAAAACACGTCCACATTAACTTTTATCCAGTCAGGAGGTGGAGGATGCCAAGAATTCTTTAACAGTCTATTAGACTGATTAACATCCCAGATTCCCGACGAGTAATTAATAACAGCTGAATTTCTTGATATTGAAGATAATTTAATAGTGTTAGAAGCAATAAACACTTTACTGTCTTCCCCATCACCATAAACCCCTTTGCTTCTAGATTTCAAAGATAAGAAAACCAACGTTCAATACATATTACCCAAAACAATTTGCTTCGAAGCACATTGATTTAACCATATACAACATTCATCAAAGCTTTCAAAAACCGGGATAGCAAATCCCCATTTGTTCAAAATCTGAATAACCTGAGTTAATTTGGAACATCCCACCAATACATGCTCATAATCTTCAGTCTTCAAGCATCCTCTTGAACAAAAATTTGTCTCTATCAATTTTCTATGAAATAGAAAACTGAAAGTAGGAATTACCTTGTGATAAATCCTCCACCAGAAATTCTCAACTCAAGAATTTAATTTAAGCTTTCTAATCCATCCCCAATACATATTGAAAGAGTCTTTACAGAACATAGCATTAGAAGCAAGATAAGAAATGGTATTACCAGACATTTGATTGAGCATTTCCACTTGATCACCATGTTTGTAAGAATGAATACTTATTTTGTTGATCAGCTGCACCAAGTCTTCACCGAAATAATTTCTCATTAAATCTAGATTCCAAGTACCATTAGTAATCAAATTCTCTACTAACATATCAGGTTCCAGCAACATAGAAATAAATGTAGGCCACATCATGATACTTTTATCAAGAATCCAAATGTCTTTCAACACATTTACTGATCTTCCATCAGCAATTCTCCATCTTGTAATATTATCAAGAGCTTTGGAACCATCTGTAATAATCTTCCAAGCAGCAGATTTCTTCCTTACAGAATTTGAAGTAGCCATTCTATATTTCGTAAAAAAGATTTTATTCAGCAAAGAATCTCTATGATTCAAATAATTCCATGCCATCTTAGCTCTTACCGGCCCTACATATTTTGAACAAGAATGAATGCCTCTCCCGCCAAATTCAATTGGTTTACACAACACCTCCCAATTAACATAAAGAATACCTTCTTTACCATCCTGTTTGTGCCAAATAAACGTCCTACATATTTTGTCAATATCAGCAAGAATACATTTAGGAACAAGAGCATGAGTCAATTGAAAGATTGGAAAAGCCGATATAATAGGTTTAATAAGAGTGATCCTTCCTTGCAAAGACATGAACTTGTTACCCCAAATATTGATTTTCTCCAAGGATTTCTCCAATAAGCCATGGAAATCAGGACGGACTAACCTTCTCAAGGATATCTTCACACCCAAATAAGTCATCTCCTTCACCGTTTTGAGTCCCATAATCCGAGCAATGCTTCTCCTTTTCTTCTTCTTCACAGCTTTACCAAAGAGAATTACTGATTTATTGTAATTCATATGTTGGCCCATCCACTCACAGAAATCCACAATTATTCTCCTTACCTCTTTAACCATCTTAATACTTGATTTAGATAAAATAGTGATATCATCTGCGTATAGAAAATGTGATATTCTAGGAATACTAGAATGTACTTTGATTCCCACCAAGTCTCCTTTATTAATTAAAGTATTAGATAACAATTGAGAACATAAAATGAATAAAAATGGAGAGAGTGGACATCCCTGTCGGAACCCACTCTTAGCATGATCCATTTAGAATAATTGCCATTAATCAATACAGAGAACTTAGCATCCACCACACAATCCATGATTTGTTTTGAGTATTTATAAGGAAAACCAAAATACCTCAAAACTTGCTCCAATGCTGGCCATCCCATGCTATCGTAAGCTTGCTCCATATCAATCTTGAATGAAACCAAGCCTTTTGATGATTTAGAAAATTTGAATCTGTGAAACACTTCATGAGCCATAAGAATATGTTGAGATATTGACCTTCCCTTCAAAAAAGCAACCTGTTCTTTGGAGATGAGTTTATGAATCAAGCCCTGCATTCTATTCAGAAGAATTTTAGCTATCAATTTATAAATAAATTTGCATAAACTAATAGGTCTGTAGTGGGATGGAAATGTAGGATTATCAATCTTTGGAATGAGCACTACAACTGTTTCTTTCCATCTAGAGTTCATAGCTCATGTAAAAAAAACACACTGAACAACATTCCAGGTATCACTTTTAATAATGGACCAATAGTTCTTCAAGAAGGAATAAGATATACCATCTATTCGTGGATATTTAAATCCCTTCAATCCTTTAACTACTTCAGTAAGCTCTTCCACCGTGAGTTCAGCATCCAATCTCTTGCTATCATCTTCTTCCAGGACATATAAGCTAGGTGGCCAATTTGCTAATTTATAGTCTCTGAACCACCATTTATGACTGAAGTAATCAACAAAAATGTTCTCGATCAGCTTTTGATCTTCATCCTCAATCTCATCTTCATTTTTTATTTTTGAAATCCAATTCCTGTTTCTTCTATCATTAGCAAATGCATGATAAAACTTGTGTTTTTATCACCATTCTTCTCCCAATTGATCTTTGTTCTTTTCCTCCACCATGTATTTAACCGTTCCAATGTACTGGTTTGCTCATTCACCTTTGATCTTAAGAGAAAGATTTTATCTTCAGAAAGAACACCATCATAAGTTTCCTCCATTTGCAATTCATAAATTCCCTTTTTGAGACATTCCTTCAATTCATTGAGATCTTTGAGTTTTGCTTTACTCCAAAAGTATAAGGCTTTCAAGGTTATATTAAACTTTCTATTAAGGATTTTAGCTAAAGAACCACAAGTTCTTTTATGCCAAGCTTTACGCAAAATAGAAGTAGATGCCGGTTAAGATGCCGGATATTCTTCAAATTTAATATTTTTCTAAATTTTTGGAATATTGCACACTAGATTAAGCAAGATAGGGCAATGATTAGATGCAATCCTAGGAAGATGTCGCACCACCATCAACTGGGAAGGACCAATAGCCGCTGAATTCAAATAACATCTATCTAGCCTCTCCAAAATGCGAGCTCCACCCACCTTGTTGTTGCACCAAGTAAATCTAGAACCCAGAAAATCGGCTTCATGCAAATCATTTTCGCTCAAGAATTCTTTCATATCCTTAGCACCTTGAGAAAATAAAAATCTTTTTCCACCCTTCTTATCTTCTTTGGCCAATAAGCAATTATAATCTCCACCTATAATTGAAGGAATATCCTTGGAAGAATACAATTCAATATCCCTCCAAAGTTCCCTCCTTCCAACAACCTCTTTGTTTCCATACACTGTAGATATCCTCCAAATCCCTTTCTTCAAAATATTTAAATCTCCAATAATACATTGGGAAGAAGATTTACATAAAGAAAAAGAAGCTAGGTTGTATCTCCAAACAACCAAAATACCTCCAGATAAGCCATTAGAAGGTGAATAACAAAAATCCCAATCAGCACCAATTAAAGAATTGACTTCATTTCTACTAACCGAAGTTAGTTTTGTTTCCAACAAACCAACAAACAACACCCCATTCTCCTTCATAATTTCCTTCAAGTATAGAGAAGCTTTACTCTTTCTTGCTCCTGTACAATTCCAAAAAATAATAGAGGCCATTAATTAAGAATAGGGGAAGAGTTCCCTGCCTTGTCTTTAACTTCCCCATCAAATCTTCTTTTTCTAAGAGAAAGCTTAATAGGACCTAGTCCCTTAAGATATTTAGAATACTTCCTTTTTACAGAAGTAGAGCTATAATCTATTTCTTCTGAATAATCATTCAAAACCTCCCAACCACCTTCTAGAATACGTTCCTTAACATTAGGAAATTTATTTAAAACAACAGCCTCCCTATCCACAATAATTTGCACTTCATCAACATTTTTAGTAACCATATCACATACTATTCCTTCATTAGCAATATCCTGAACAATTTCACCTTCTTCTCCAGTGTCACATAGATAATTGAATTTATTGGAATGAGAGATCATACCATTTCCAGCTATTGAATTCCTCTGGGTGATCTGATGAATCCCGAACCAGACTTTGAACATTAGTCACCTCTTCCTCATTTAGTTTATCAGTAGCTGTTTCATTTTTCTTCTCAATTACTGCATCAACTTCAATTTTCTTCTCAGGCATCTTCATAACACCAGCTGGAAGTCTTCTATCGTTAATAGATTTCTTCCTTCCATAATTAACATAGACCCAAGGTCCATAACCATCTTCATGAGTATCCATTTCTGCAGTCTTCTTATCAGTTTTAGCTTCTGATTCATTCAATTTTGGAGTTTTATCCAGCCCTTTTATAACTTGTTGTACACCTTTATCTTCCACCACATCAGCCTTTTTCTCTAGACATTCTTTCTTCACATGTCCAATTCCTCCACAAGAGAAGCAGAAAGAAGATATCTTCTCATATTCAATGTTTTGAAGGAATTTACCATAACTCCCCTCAACCTAAACACCAGCAGGTAAACGGTCTTCCAGTTTCGCATGGACACACAACCTCGCAAACTCCGTCCTACTCCATTGAAAAATACTTCCATCAATCATATATGGGGTGCCCATCTGTGAAGCAATCCTACATACATTCACCTCATCTCAGTAATAAAGAGGTAAATTTGGTAATCTTATCCAAACTGGAGCTGTTAACCCTTTTAACGAAGAAGGAGAGAACATAGGAGACTATTTATCCTTACCAATGATATGCTCATTGACATACCAAGGCCCATTATTCATAACTGACTCCACAGCTTTAACATCTTCAAATGCACATAAACTCCACCCCATTCCAAGCACCGTAAGGTGAAATTTGCCAAATTGAGCCCACTGCCTTCTCAGCTCATTGCTAACCACGTAAAGAGGCACATTCTCCCCAAAGACTTTAATAACTAAAGCATTATGCAGTCTTTTTATATTCTCTGTTTCCTTTTCCACATTTGATTTAATTGTGGTACCATCTTCAGATAATGGCGTACCATAGTCTAAATTAATGACATGAATATTGTCTTTCTTCTTTCAAGCATTATTCAAAGTATTGCCAGAAAGAGCCTTTGGCAACACCACAGAATTTTCTAACAGGTTTCCAGAGTTTAGATCTCCATCAACACAATGCCAAACAGAGAACAAGTCCTCTTCATCACTCTTCAACATAGATCCTTCTTCATTTATTTTGGCATTCAAAACCAAAACATCTTCTTGAGCTTTTAACTTCACATCTACAGCATTCATATTCACCAATTTACTCTTAGCAATAAATTTTTTCATCTTAATACCTTTTTTAACATTAGCAACAGCCATAGAATCAGATATTACTCTCTTCACACCAGACGTTTCAATAATTTGATCCTTCAAATTCAGATTTTCAATGAAACCCTTAGGAACAGGTTTTGGAATTTTATATCTATTCTCCACCAGGACTTCTTTGCCTTTACCGATATCAGGAACATATTGTTTAGAGGGATGAATTCCTCCTTCATTAATAACAAGTGCACCTCTAGTTCTCATTTTTCAGCAATGCCGATTCAGAATCACCAAAAGCTGGAAGAGATCCAGCGGGATTCAACCCACCTTCAGTAGATGAGCGCCGAGGTTCACCGGAACCACCAGTAACTGGTGTCTGGTGAGCATTCGCTGCCATCGTACGATCGCTGAAAAATTGCAAACCAAAATTTGAATTTTCAAATCAATTCTCTCTCTAGAAAACCAGACCTTCTCTCTCTAGAAAACCAGACCTCCATTTCCCAGGAGGCCTCTCTTTACCTTTGGGAAGTTGTGAAGGATAATGCTATTTTTTATTGGTTTTGCTGAAACCAAGCTAGCTGAAATTGATAGAAGAGATGTTAACACAATTATTGGGAATGAATTGGACTTTTTCCATCATCCAGCCGTTGGCATAGCTGGAGGAATTTTGCTCCTATGGAAGAGTAATTTGGTTTCCTTTAATGTGATTGACCAATCCTCACAACTTTGTTTTTGGCATTCTGAAGACTGCTAGCAAAGGAAGTTGGCATGTGGCTATGGTCTATGGTAACAAGGATTACTAGGTCAGGAGAGACCTTTGGAATTGTCTCGGCATAAATGTTTCGAGTGATGCTCCTACCATTATGGGAGGTGAATTTAATTTCCTTCTCTCTAAGGAAGATAAGAGAGGTGGTAAAAGATTCTGTATGACTAAGGGGACTAAGGAGATGAAACTCTTTATGGAAAATCACGTCCTTCATGATTTGAGTGTTGTTGGTCTAAGGTTTTCTAGGTGCAACAAAAAACAAGGAAATGCAAGGATTTGGGAAAGACTAAACCGGTGTTTGTTGAATTCTGCAGCTCTCCAACTTGCTCCCTCTGCTTCAGTTAGACATTTAGTAAGGGTTGCATCTGACCATTGCCCCAATTGCTTTCAAATTTGATGATGTGCAACGATTTCAATAAAAAATCTACAGGTTTGAAGATTCCTGGATATCCTATCCAGCCACATGGAGGATATTTAGTAAAGCCTGGGAGAAACATGATTTCAGCAATGCAGCACAGGTTCTTAATAAGAAGATTAAGAGATCTTTGAAGTCGTTTCTTCTGGAACAAAAACAAATGCAAGAATTTAAACTTGCTTAAAGATGATCTGAAGGAGGAGATTTTCAAATTACATCTATATGAGGATTCGGATGGCGGTCTCAGTCCAGAGAATATTTCTATTCTCCATGCTAAAGTTAGTGAACTTAACATTATGTTGCTTAGATTGACTATGTGGTGGAACCAAAGAGCTAAGACCACTTGGAATGAAAAGGGAGACACTAATTCAAAATTTTACCATGATTATGCTACTGCAAGGAGAAATGGAAAGCTGATTCGGCAAATCAAGGATGATGGTAACAATATGGTTGAAGACTTGGATCAAATTGAATCAATCTTCTTGATGTTTTTTAAAAATAAATGGAAATACAGAGAGTACATTCGTCTGAACTAGCCTTGGGTTTATCAGGATCAGAGGATTGATGATTTAGAAAGGGAATGCTGGAACCTGAATTTACCATGAATTATCTCACTACCGCAGTTTTTCAACAAGGTTCAAATAAATCTCTAGGCTTAGATGGTTGCACATCCTCCTTTTTCAAATTGTATCCGGAGATCGTTAAAGATACAACTTGGAAATCTATGAATGATATTTTCATAACAGGGTATATGCATTATGCTTGGAAAGACACATTGGTGGTTCTCATTCCAAAGATCAAAAACCTGGTAACCCCTTCTAACTTTTGTCCCATAAGTCTTTATCAAATAATCTATAAGATTGCATCTACTATGATTGTTAATAGATTGAAGTGTTGCATTTCTAAACTCATTTATGAGGAACAAGTCGCTTTTATACCAGGTAGATTGATGTCAGATCATTGTCTTTTTGCTCATGAAATTTTTAACAAATTCAGAACTTCTAAAAATAGAAAAGGACTTATGGCTATTAAGCTTGATATGGCTCAAGCGTTTTATAGTATGAGCTTGGAGACTCTGGATTTTGTTTTAAAATGGTTCGGGTTTCCATTTAGGATCTCTCTCCTTATCATGGAATGTGTAATCAATGTGCATTTTTCTATCCTCTTTAATGGCAAAAATTTTAGATGGATTGAAGCTAGAAGTGGCTTTAGGCAAGGTTGTCCTATGTCACCATACCTCTTTATTTTGTGCTCTCAGCTTTTATCCAATGCTATCAATCAAAGAGGTAATCAGTTGGGCATTCAAACTTCATATAAGGCTCCTAAAATAATTCATCTATTATGCACTGATGATGTTTTATTGTTTGGTACAACATCTTTGTATACGCTCCAATCCATGATGAACTTAGTGGGGGAATATTGCGGCTGGACTGACCAAAGCATTAACAATTCCAAATATCAGCTTTTCTTTGAGAAATTTATGAGACCTGCTGTTAGAAGGAAAATTGGTAAGAGATTTGATTTCAAAGTGGTTAGTGAACTTTATTATTTGGGAATTAAATTTGTTCACAGGAGGATGGTAAAGAAAGATTTTCAATTTGTCATTGACTATGCTTTGGAAAGACTTAATGCTCGGGGTGCTAGATTTTTATCCCTAGATGGTTTAATGATTCTCACCAAGTCCTCTTTGCTCTCATTGCCTACTTTTATTACTTCTCATTCTTTGGTTCCCAAAGGTGTTCTCTATGAATTGGACATAATTTGTAGAGATTTCATTTGGCATAATGATCATGGCAAGAGTGGACTGCATTATATCGCCTAGGAAGATCTTTGTAAACCAAGAGCTTTTGGTAGTATGGGATTGTTCTCGGCCAAAATTTGGTCCTCTTCGTCCTAGATTAACCTTGAGGCTGTCTCAAAATACATCTTCTCTATTGTATAAATGTATTGCTGCAAGGTATGGTCCAAATGTTTGGTGTAGAGGACCTAAAAATGGGCATTGGGTTGCTTGGTCTATCCTCTTGGATGGTGCTTCTTTCCTTAAACGAAATATTAAGTGGAAGATTGGTGATGGCAAGAACATTAATGTCATGAATGACATTTGGTTATTAGAAAAATGCTTCAACAAATGGCCCAAGCTTGCTGATTCCAATGGGCTTGAAGACATGAAGTTACAACAATTCATTCTCAGGGACGGCAGTTGGGATTTGTTGAATCTTACTCATTTTTTTATTGAAAATTTAGTCAATATCATCGTGCAACATTGTATTATTCATGAGGGGGAAGATGATCAAATGGAATTACTTCATTAATTATCTGGCAAATCTGTTCAGCTTTGGTTTATACTGAAATCATTAACTATGATGATGATGACTTTGGGTTTTCAAATTGGTTAATAAAGATTAAACTTAAACCAAGAGTTGAACTATTTCGGTGGATGATGAGTAGGTTTGCTATTCCTACAAATGTGTTTTTGAAATATAGAAATCTTTATAATTGCGATGTTTATGCTAGAGGTCGTCTCAAAGTTGAAGATTGTGAACTTGTTGTTGTCCACTGCATATTTCTTATTGAGATAATTTGCAAATTAAGATCTTGGGAATATTCCCATCTTCCTTTCTTTGGCGGATTGTCTTTCACACCTCAGAAGTCTTTCCAAAGTGTGCTTGGATACTGTAAATATTTACTGTACAACAGTTTATTGTTCTTGGAATTATCGAAATGATGTTAAACATGGTAAATCCATTATGCCCATTTCGGTTTTGGCTGCAAACATCTTATTCATTGCTACTAAATGATATCCGATGCTAGTTAACTAGGATGCCTGCCTCCTTTTGGAGTCTGAATCTTCATGGAACCCCTCACCACTAGACTAGATAAAAATCAATCTAGATGCTTCTTTACTGGCTTCTAATAAAGCAAGCATTGGTGGCATAGTTAGAGATTCCAAAGGTAGAATGCTCATTGCCTTCGGTAAGCAAAAATTACATTGGGACATCAACCAACTTGAAGTAGAAACCATATCTTCGTTGGAAGAATTCTTAAGAGACTGGATGTTCAAAAGCAAAGGCAAAATAGTAGAGGGTGATAACTATAATGCCATCAAATTCCTTCAAGACTATATGCTGAAATCTAATCAGGTAGAGAATAACTTCTTTATGGAGAAGCTGGCATTTCTCCTTTACTTTAACAAAGTAATATTCCATCATATCTCAAGGAACTGTAATAAACCTGCAGATTTGTGTGCTTCTTTAGTATTAGATAACAATTTCTGTTTTAATTCTTTTAATTTTTATGATATTCCTTCTTCCTTGTCCGATATCTTGAAGAAGGAGTATGTCTACTGCATTGATTAGTTTGTAATAGTTTTCTTTTTTCCAGATTTCCCTTAATGAAATTTGTAACTTTCAAAAAAAAAAAAAAAAAAAAAAAAGAAGTAATGTGAGATTAAACAACTTGTATTTTATAGTTCCAACAATGCATGCATGATGGATACTTTTATGAGAATTTGTTGGAAAAAAAATTGTATAAAATATTCAAATAAAAAATAATCATAATAATTTTCAAAATTCTTAAATATATAATTAAAAATAATTACTTATAATTTTTAAAGTTATAAAACTTTTCTCTAAATGTGAAATTAAATGATATTAAGAAGAATAAAAAATCTAAAAAAATAATATTATATGACTTTATAAATATAGTTTTATAATGTGAAATTTATATATAATTTATAAATGTAAATTATACATAAATTAGCAATTATTTATATTATATTTATATATAAACTAAATTTCTATTAAATATGAATTAAAATCGAAGATTGAAGATATTTATATTTAACTTTAAATTTAGTTAAGATTAAATTGACATCATTAATATTTTAATTTTATATATTATTATTATTTATTACATCATCCGATTCTACCCCGGTTCGATCGATCCAACCGGTCGAATCGTGAACCTCTCATTTTGCCCGTTCGTTGTCCGGTTCGATTTTCAAAACCTTGCTTATCATCACAGTTTAGCAGTGCATATCAATTCCTTATCATTTAAATTTAGATTTACACATTTGCTAGATGCTTAGACTTATAAGACTAAATATTAAAGAGAAATAGGGGTTTTCGTATCAATACCCCCTTCATCATTAGGACATGATTTAATATTTAAAATAAATTAGTATTAAAAATGAGATCTTCTAGCAGATATATTGATGTAGTATATCATATAGATCAATAAAGTTACAAGAGATCAATCAAGAGATAAATAACTGGAAAAGTTTAAATTATAGTATGTATTTTTTTATTTTTTTAAAATTATAGTATGTATTTATATTTTTACATTTTTTATTTTCTCCTCAATAGAATATTTGGCTAGCCTTATAATGGAACATTGGTGGAAAATTATATAATGAATTAAAAGCATGTTGGGTAACTGAACCCATAGCTGGAATGTAAACACAGCTTATGTTTTTGTATATGTGTTTGATAAAATGATTTTATCCTTCAAGCTGTTTGGGTTAGCCATTCTCAACCTCAAATCATTTGAACTTGAATAAGACAATACCCTTGGGTTGGAACTATAGCTCATTACTAAAAATGTTTCATGCACTCCTCTTTAATTATATTCTCAATTTCAATCCCTTAGATAATTTTATAGGTCCAACCTTGGCTTTGCCTAATTAAAAACTCTACCCCAATGCTAAGGCTATGCTGACTAAAACTTGATCATAGGATGATTTTATAATCTCATTTGACTTAACATAAAGCCCATTGATCTTTTAATTCTAAATCATATAATTTTTTTTAATAAATTTGACTTTAATGAGCCCTAGAGTAAACCTCTTTCTAACAAGCTTAATCATAATTTCTCTCAATAAACTTAGTTAAATAAGCATTTAATTTATTTCTAATTGGTTCAATCACATGCTTATATTGACAATGATCCCCCCCTAAGCTTGGGAAAATTATTAGGTTCGGTCACCACACCTATCTCTGTGTTCGTACGCTAATAAAAAGTGGACATATGGATGAATACACGTGGAATTTTTTTAATAAATTTTTTTTCTTTAGTCTTGTCATCCCGATTGACCCGCCCCCATAACTCGGAGATGATTCAAATTCATGAGTACTAGAATAGAAACCAAGCATTTTTACTTTTCACTCGATATTTTCAGTTCTCTCTTACTCTCTGTCCTCGGACTTTCGCAATACCTTCCGTTATGCAATACCATCTTCCTGGCGGTAAATGATGATGTTGGAGTACTTCTACATTTAAGAAAAGGTAATGATGCACCTTTGTTGCGCTTTAGATGTGCTTTGGGTGCGGTTTATGTGATATTTTAATATTTAGGATTTAGTGTTAATTTCTCACATACTAGTTTTTTCAATGTGATCTTAAAATATTTATGTTATGTATTTCAACCTTCTTCTTAAATGAAATAAGCTTATGATGCGAAAGCTTTAGGTGTGCTTTAGTTGCGCTTTAGCTACGATTTACTTGCGCTTTAGTTATGCTTTAGTTGCGCTTTAGTTATGCTTCAGTTGCGCTTTAGATGCGCTTTGGTTGCGCTTTAGGTGCGCTTCAATTGCACTTTAGTTGTGCTTTATGTGTGCTTTATAATTCTTTTATAATTCATTTTTTTTTCAAATGCCGAATCAAAGGTTAGTTACTTCTCGATGCTATGTTACAACTTTCAGAAAAATTTGTAATGCTTTTGTCGAGATAATTGATGAAGAATTGAGCAAATTTTGAGGAATTTGAACAGTTATCAAATTTTTATGTTTTCAGCATTCCATCAATGTTTACTACTTTTATATGAGATTCTGAAATTTTGGAATTTTGCTGATGAAGGCTTCATTGTGAATGGACATTTAGTTAAATTCACTTTTGATAAAGTTGCTTTGTTTTTTTTTTTGAAGAAAAAGCCAAATCAAGCTTTTATAAATAAAAAAAAAGAAACGAAAGAACTACAAAGTGGATTCCTCCTTCAAAATGTTATAGAAGGAAGGAGGAACCTTATTCAAAGAGACATCGTCCCAACAAAAGCTCTTAAAATGAGCTAAGTTAGCACAATAATTAGCTAACTTGTTACTATCTCTACTAATACAATGAAAGATAACAAAGTTAAAGTCTTTGAGAAAATCAAAATCTTCATCTGAGAAGTTACATTTTTTCCTGATCCTTTGCATAAAAGAAATGATATTGGAATTATCACCTTCAATTATGATTCCTTTATATTTGAACATCCAATCCTTGATTACATCCTTCAAAGATTTGATTGCTAGAAGCTCCAAATTTGCAATATCCCAATGAGTACAATTTCTCCCAAAAGCATAAAGAAATTTTCCTTTGCATTCTCTAAACATTCCAGCAATTCCAGCTATATAGTTCGGTAGAAGAGAAGCATCCACATTGACTTTAAGCCATTCGGGTGGAGGGGGTTGCCAAGAATTGGACAGTCTACTCAACTGATTGGCATCCCAGTTGCCCAAGATAAAATGGCTGTAATTATGATGTGTTGATGTATAGCAAATGGCATTTGAAGCAATGAATGCCGAACTTTCTTCCATTCCATCATGAACTTTCTCGTTTCTAGCTTTCCAAGATAAGAAAACTACATTACAATATAGATTTGCTAACCAACCTTTCTTTAATGCTAATGACTCCATCCAAATCATACTTTCTCCAAAACTTTGAAAGCCAGGGATGGCAAAACCCCACTGATTTAGAAGGTTAATAACCTCTTTTAGTTTAATACAGGAACAAACAACATGTTCTATGTCTTCTATTTCAATGCACCCTCTTGGACACATAGCATTCTCCCTTAACCTCCTATGCTGTAAGAATTTGAAAGTTGGTATAGCTCTTTTTAACACTCTCCACCAGAACAGCTCCACCCGAGCATTTAACTTTATCTTTTTAAACCAATTCCCTTGTTGATATTCACTGTAATGCTGTAACTTAGCATTGTATGCCATTCAAGTTATAGACAAACCAGAATTTTTTTGAACGAGTTCCATAGTGTCTCCCTCACCATTTTGATCAATCTTTACATGTAGAATGAGATAAACCAATTCTATACCAAACATATTTAACAATTTTGGTACATTCCAACATCCATCTTGAATTAGTTCTCTTACAAAAACAGCTACATCATCATGTGGAACAACAAAAGTAGGCCAACGATTAATGCATTTGTCCAAGATCCATGTAACTTTAAAAACATTTACATTTTCCCCATCAACCAATGTCCATCTAACAATTGGCTTTAACATTTTACAACCTTCCTTCAATAATTTCCAAGAGATGTGCAATTTACTCTATTGTTACATGTTTCCAGTTTTTCTCCATACTTAGCAGCCAACACTTCATGAAAAAGAGAGTCTCTGTCTTGGAAGAACTTCCATGCCATTCTTGCTCTCAATGCAGCAGTTTTGGATGCACAAGAAAATAAACCTCTTCGCGCCTTGCTCACCGGTTTACATATATCCTCCCAACTAACAAAATGCAAACCCATTGATCCATCTGATTTACTCCATATAAAATTACTGCAGAGTTTATCTAACTCATCCAAAATACGTTTTGGTACCAGGGAATGTGAAGCATAGTAAGCCGGTAAAGTCAGTAAAATAGATTTTACTAAAGTTATTTTACCTGCTACAGAAAGAATTTTACTTCCCCAAATGCTATGTAATTTCATAGTTTTATCAATGATAAACTGGAAGTCATCCGATGAAAGCCTTCTTAATGCCATCTTTAATCCCAAATAGTTGAACTCTTTCATAGTTTTGAATCCCATTATCCTTGCAATGGACTTCTTCTTTCTTCTACAAACATGATTCCCAAACAACATGGCAGATTTGTTCAAATTAACACGTTATCCTGTCCAATTGCAAAAGTTATATAAGATCTCCTTCACCTTTTTCACTATATTTTTGTTAGATTCAGAAAACATTATCACATCATCAGCATACAATAAATGTGATATTCTCGGACCATTGGAATTGATCTTAATTCCACAAGAGCTTTGAGCAAAAGCATTAGAGAGAAGTTGGGCACATAAAATGAAAAGAATTGGTGATAGTGGACATCCTTGTCTAAATCCACTCTTGGCATGAATCCAATTTGAGTTTCTTCCATTTATAATCAGAGCACTTCGGATCTTCTACACAATTCAAGACCAGCTTGTATATTTTAGGAGGGAAATTGAAATAACTCAATACATTTCTTAGAGCTTTCCAAGACATGGAATCATAAGCTTGTTCCATATCTACTTTGAATGAAACCAAACCTTTTGCTGCTTTGGAGAACCTAAGCTTGTGGAACACTTCTTGAGCAACCAATACATGTTCTGAGAAGCATCTTCCACGGATGAAAGCTGCTTGCTCTCTAGAAATAAGCTTTGGAATGACTTCAATCAGCCTATTTAATAAGACCCTAGCTGCCACTTTGTAAAGCGAATTACAAAGACTAATAGGTCTATAATTAGAAGACAAAAGAGGATTTGATACCTTTGGAATTAGTATGATAAGAGTTTCCTTCCATTCTTCATTAAGAACTCCATTGCAAAAGAATTGATTAAGAGCTTTCCATAAATCTTCTTTTATGATATTCCAATATGCTTTAATGAAAGAGTATGTAATACCATCTTGGCCCGGTGAAATATTACCTCCCAAATGGTTCAACACTTTCTCTACTTCTTCAATTGAAAACTCTGCCTCCAGCAAGCTCCTATATGCATCATTTAAGCTTCTTACAACCGCTGTCCAGCCGTGAAGATCACAATGTCTGTCTTCCCACTTATTTTCAAAATATTTGAAAAAAGTGTCTTCAATCAAAGATTGATCTTCCACTACAAACCCATCTTCATTTTTAACTTTAATAATTTTGCTGGCATTCCTTCTTGCACTGGCATATGAATGAAAAAAATTTGAATTAGAATCTCCATCTACAAGCCACTTCACTTTGGCCCATTGCTTCCACCAATCATTCAATCTAGCCATAATAGAATTCACCTAATTGACCTTACTTCTCAGGTTCAAGCTATCAAATTCTAGAAGGAATCCACATGTAGCTTCTTTATTTTGCAGCTTCAATATTTCTTCCATGAGTTTCTCTTTTAATTTTTCTGGAATTTCTTGTTCAGCACTTGAGCACTATCTTCTTGATACTTTTTCCTCCACTCCTTCTTCACCACCGCAAACAAAGCATTGTAAGAAACCCAACAATCTTCAAACTTGATATTATTCTTGATTTGAGGGAAAGAATCAAGTAAGTGAAGAAGAATTGGACAATGGTCTGAGGCTATTCTAGCCAAATGCCTTACTACCAACCTTTGAGAAGAGCACAAAGCATTGGAATTAATGAAGAACCTATCCAGTCTTTCAAGAATTCTATCTCCTCCACTTTTATTGTTACACCATGTGAATTTAGGACCAATAAATCCTATTTCATGAAAATCATTTTTCATCAAACAATCTTTCATATCCCTTGGACCTTGAGAAAAAATAAATCTTCTACCAACAATTTTCTCCTTCTTGGATAAAATTCAATTGAATTCCCCAGCTATAGTCATAGGGAAATTTGCTACATAATGCTTATCCAACATATCCCATAATTCCTTTCTCTTCTGAACTTCCATGCTGCTATATACTGTAGCAACCCTCCATCGGCAATTGTTATACAATTTCAAATCTCCAATGACCACTTGAGAAGAATAGTCAATGACAGAAAAATCAGCAATTTTATACTTCCATAAAATCAACATCCCGCCAGACAATCCAGAAGAAGGAACATAAACAAATTCCCAATCATCACCAATCAAAAGATTAACTTCCATTCTATCAATGGAACTTAATTTGGTTTCAACCATCCCCAAGAAAAACACATTATGTAATTTTACAAATTCCCTAAGATATAGAGAAGCATTCTTCTTCATTGATCCTCTACAATTCCAAAAAGCAATGGAATACATTAAAAGTGATTAGGGGGATTCCTCCCCATAGTACCTTTCTCTTCAAGCTCCAATCTTCTTAATATGGTAGAGGAACTAATATGACCAAAATTCTTTAATTGTTTGGAAATCTTATTCTTTGATGATTGAGAACCACTTTCTTTTCCTTCACCTCTTTATTTGCAGGAATTTCTTCTCCAGGGAATTCTTTTTCTATACTTCTTTTGATAACAACAGTTCCTAATTCTTCATTGCCCTTCACTATTTTTAACTCTTTGTCTTCTACCTCTATGTCATTAATTTGGACAATCTCCCCTTCTTCTTCAAGATCCACAAGTACATTTAAACTGTTCCCATCATTTAGACTTAGGGAATTTTTAGTTATTAGAACTTCTGAAGCTGCAGAAATAGTTTTGTTTTGCTCACTGCTGATAGATTGCTGCTTATCTTTTTCCTGATGTACATCATTTTCCTTCTCCATGCTGCCATCCTTTTTATCTTTGTTCTTCATTGGAACAATAATCCTTATGCTGTCTGTCCATTGAGGAGGCTTCCTCTGATTATTGTTGAAAAACTTCTTCTTTCCATAATTCACCAACAACCATGACCCATACTCTTCTTTGTCCACTCCCTCACTAGTTACCTTATTCTGAGAATTTCCAACCATACAACTTTCATTTATTATTTCCAGATTTCCATTTCCAGTCACATCATTCTTCAACTTGTTCTCCATGATAGACTTGGGACAATTGCTTTTGACATGCCCAATCTTTCCGCAATCAAAGCATAAGCTAGGGATCCTCTCATACTCTATATTTTGATAGAATTTATCTTTATCATCTCCAACCCATACTCCTGTCGGTACTTTTGCATCCAGCTCAATACGAACACAAATTCTTCCAAATTCTCTTCTTGACCATTGGAACATATTTCCGCCGATCAAGTAAGGCTTGCCAAACATGGAGGCAATGCGGCAAATGTTAATTTCATCCCAACAATACAATGGAAGGTGTGGGAGTCTAATCCAAATAGAAGTTGTAAGTCCTTTGAGGAATTTGGATTAAAACTTTGCGACCACCTATCTATCCCCACTTACCATTTACAAACTAAGGACCATTGGTTAAAATAGATTCTACATGACTGGGATCATAAAATGAGCATAATATCCATCCTCTCCCAAGTACTGTAAGATGGAATTTCCCATAAATTGACCATTGTTTCCCAGCTCAAAAAAGATAGAAGAGAAAGGAATTTCATCCCCAAAAACTTTAACCACTAAGAAGTTCTACAGCTTTTTGGAATCCTCTAACACCTTCTCCTCATGAAGCTTAATATTTTTTCCATCTTCCGATAAGAAATTCCCAAAATCCAGGTCTTCCACTCTGATGTTCTATTTTTTCTCCCAAGCGTTAGGTTGATTCCCAGGAACTGTTCTTTCAGGCAATTCCGCATTCACATTGTCACAACTAGCCAAGAAACCATTGCTGCATTCACGAACTTCATTCAAGTCTGAATTTTGTAATTCTTTCGGTTAAAGAGCCTTATCTCTTTCATTGACAATAGATTTTTTAGCATCAATAGAAACTTTTCAAAGAACTTCATCATTTTTATATAATGCAGCACTCTTCTCTTTAACGACTACACTCTAGTTTGCTTCAAATTCCAAGCTAGTTGATGGGGATTTCACAGAGTCTTCATTAAGAATCACATCCTTCCCATTTGATTGGTCCTCTTCAAGATTGACTTCATGCAAAATACCTTTGCCTTTGCCATTGACAGCATTGTTCTTCTTATTCTCCATCATTCCTCCTTTATTAATGACCAATGGCTTGTTCAACCTTACATTTGCTCTGTTGAAATAAATTCTCCCGTCTCCAAATGTCGGAGGAGACGACGAAGCTTTAGTTACAACTCCAGTCGATGAATGCCCTATTGTCCGATGTTCATCAAGTGGTCCGCCGGCCATCAGTGGCCGGCGACCGTTAGCCGCCAACGTCAACCGCAAAATCCGCGATTTAAAATTTAAACTTTCCACATCAAAATACCAGACTCTCTCTCTCTCTCTCTCTCTCTCTCTCTCTCTCTCTTCTTACTCTCTCTATGTTCCAACCTCAATAAAGATTTTCTTGAGAATAAGGTTGCTTCGTTTACATGTAAAAATTTGAATATGAATTATGGATATATATTTTTTACTTTAAATGTATTATGCACAAAATTTTTCTCATAGGTTTGCCTAACAGAGGTGATGATATCAAATAGAAGTCTGATCCCCTCACTGGACTTCAATCAACTAAAATAAAAATTGAATTGATAAAATTAGATATATTAATTGATAATGCAACTAAGTTAAAAACCTTTATAATATTTTTGTTATCTAATCTTTTTTTTCTATTAAATAACCATAAAACCCTAGAAGGCTCATATCGGTAGCAAATAATGTAATTGAGTTCTCTTCTATCAATTAGGCTTCATATTGAAGGAATTTGATAAAATTGCTGACATGTTTGAAATGGAAAAACCATTGGGTTACATAAATGATTTTTTTTCTCTTCTGTTGTAAATATGGTTTTATGAATTAGAATTTTGATGATAGCAAATATTCCTATTTTTTATATGATTGCCTTGTCCCCTAATATTTAAGGTCAACAAGATTAAGTGCAACTGAAGCCAGCTCAAGATTAGGTAGATTAGGTCTAAGTCAGTTTGTAATATATTTTTCCCTTTCTTGAGTCAATTGTAATCTTTGTGGTGCCTGATGTTAAGTAACTCTGTACACACACACTTGGGTAAATTTTTTCTATCTGACTTAGAGTTTTTTGATTTTGCTAACATCATCTAGGATGATCCAAAAATCATCCTAGCCGATCGATCAAAAATAGAAACCCTAATTAGGGCATCCTGGTTATGGCAGCAGTCATTAAGCATATCGTTCTGGATTATTTTTATATCGATCGGGATGATATGCTCAAATCAGAAAGAATCAGCTGCCAAATATATTTAGATAGTTTTATTTTTTAATCATCATCCAGAACATCAGCCTAGATGATGGGGTTCAATTATGCCTAAATTGATTTGGTGATTAAAGAAAGTAATTAAGGTTGATTGATTCGATCATGTCATCCTAGACAATTGTAGGATCGGCAAGGACAATCAGTTCAAAAACCTTGATTGCTCTTGGATGACAACAATCTTACATCGTCTGTTTAGAGTGATGTTCTGGATGATTTTATGCTAATTTGAACTAATCAGTCAGGACTATCATAAGATCAGCTTGGACAATCAAGTCATTTTGTTTTCGTCCAAACTCCCATCCAGGGTAATATTCTGGACGATATTCCCTGATTTGTACTAATCATACAGGACAATATCTTATCATCCTGGACAATAGGAAGAAAAAATCTTCTAATTATTCCAAGTTGTCCGGGCTGATTGAGCTTAATTTGTATTGATCGTACATGATGATAGCAATATCGTCCTGAACGATAAAGTTGGTTCTTGAAAATCTATTTAAAGGACTCATGTTTTCTCAAGTATAAGGGTCTTTTGTTGCAGCCTTGACCCGAGATTTCTTAGAGGAGAGGAAGAGAGAGTGAGAGAGAGGGAGGAACTTGCGAGGGGGAGCTTATGAGAGGTTTCATAAGGGTTACTCCAAGCAAGGTTCCAAGGCATCTTCTCCAATAGTCATGCCTCACTCTTGGAGGCTAAAGGGAGATATTCTTCAGCAATTGATTGATGTTCTCTGCCTACTCAGGAGGAAGCAAAATAAGTCGGGTTCTCTGCCCGCTTCAGGAGGAAGCAAAAGGAGTCGATTCTCTACCGCACCGGGGTTGGTGGAAAGGAGTTTTTGTAAGGGCTTCTCCGCCTAGCTGTGGGGGCTAAAGGAGAGACACTAAGTTAGTGCAATACTCGGAGGGTGCCTCTGAGGAGTGGATGTAGGTCAAGGTTTGACCAAACGACTATAAATCCGGTGTGTTCTTTTTTTTTACTTACGCATTTAATTTCCGCACTCATTATTTTTTGTGGTGGATTGTGTTTTGGTTTAAGTTCATGATTTGATTGATAAGTTTTTTAAAATACAAATTCACCCCCTCTTGGTTAGCCTCAGGACTAGTTCATAAGGGCTTAACATTCCTAACGAACTTTCAAGTGGTATCAGAGCGAGATTCATAAAATTAAGTTTGAAATTTTTTTGAATTTTAATTCATGGTTAACTTTTGTAATTGTAACACAATGGAAGGATATTATATTACACGTCATCCTTTGTTTGATAATATTTCTTTTAATTTTTGAAAAACTTTCTTGTCTATATTTTTACAATCAATTGACTATCGTATGTGAATGCTTGTTAAAGAAGGCTATACACCACCTTCTTGTGAACTTAATGACATTAAAACTAAAATTCCTTTTACTGAATGGACTTTTGATGAAAGAGATTTAGCACAACTTAATGTAAAATGCTAGAACTATTTTTTTTGTGCTTTGAAATATGAAGATTATATGTGTGTTTTAACTTGTGCAACTGGTAAAGAAATTTGGGATAGTTTATGTGTAACTTATGAAGGAACCAATAAAGTTAAATAATCTCGATTGAATATTCTTTTGCATAAGTACAAATTTTTTCATATGAAACCTTATGAATCAAGTTGTAAAATGTATACAAGGTTTACTCAAATTGTCACCTCATTACATGCTTTAGGAAGAGAGCTAACTAATTATGAAAGGATCAATAAAATTTTGAGATGCTTGCCTTCTTCCTTTAATGCTAAGATCATTACAATTACTGAATTTAAAGATTTGAACACTTATTTTACTGATAACTTACTTGGATCACTCATTTCTTACGAGCATGGGGTGAATCAAAGAATTCTTGATGCATGTGAGGAAAAGAAGGAGAAAACTGTGGCACTAAAGGCCAACAACACGAACACTGATTCTTCTAGATCAGAGAACGATGATGTTGCCTTCATCACTAGATAGTTCAAAAGCTTTTTAAGGAAGAAGCAAAAAGACCATCAGAAGTGGAAAAGAGGTAAGGATAGCAAAAATTATAAAAGTTTTTCTGATGTTGTTTGCTTTGAATGAAGGAAGCCTGGACATGTTAAAGCTGATTGTCCTATTCTTAAGGAGCAAACAAGCAAGGAGAAGGATGAGGAGAAACCTAAATACAGGAAGGACAAGAAGAGATCCCAAAAAGCTTTCAAGGCAGATTCTGTATCTAACTCTTCTGAGATTGAAGCAGAGGAGAAAATCACAAACTTATGTTTAATGGCCGATAATCACGATAAACAATCTGATTAAGAAGAGGTATGTGAACCAACCTATGACCAATTAGTTGAAATTTGTGAGAAAATTCATGCATCATATAGAAAACTCAAAATATCACATGCTAGTTTAAAATTGGAATTTTCAAATTTGCAAAAAGAATATGAAATCCTATTAAAAGATCATTCCAAAATTGATAGCAATCACATGTCTTTACTTGATGAGTTTGATGAATTAAATAAAAAGCATAATGAATTATCTGATGCACATGATTCTTTAAAGTCTTCCTATGCTGAGTTAGAAAAAGAGTTAGCAAATTTTAAAGCTTCTGAAAATAAATCATTGCATGTATCACATAACTTTAAAAAGAAGCATCACTATATGAGTAGATTAGTACATTTTTTCTTGGTGTTAGATGTTTTTCATATGGCATGCTAGGGACACATTGCACACACTTGCACCATTCACCATAGTACATATTGGGTGTGGAGACCAAAGTTGCATAATTCACATCATAACACATGCATTGCATTCTTCTTTTTATAAAAAGGGACCCAAACCTGTTTGGGTTCCTAAATCTGATTGTTGATAATATTTTTAGGTGTGCTCTCATTAAAGATCTCATGAGAGCATATAATACCTGGACAGCGGAGGCTCGCGGCTAATAATTGCTTAAACTTACTGCTTAATAAATTATGGATTGCTTGTTTACTACTCTGTTGATTATTGTTTCTTTTTTTTTTATATTTGTTGGTTTTCTAGTTGTTTCATCTCTAATGTTTTGTTTTTCTTAGAAATGATATTTTGTCTTGGTTTTTAGTTTTTGGAATTTATATAATCAATGTTTAAACATCTCTAAATCATTTAAAGGGAGGAACACCGTTGATTGTTTCCCTCCCTCTAACCTCTTTTAGTGGTATGATTTTCATTTTTAAACAAAAGTCTATCTCAAATGAATAAATGGACTTTGCAATTAAGAACTTTTCTATCTTTCTATAGTAATCTACCTTATATATATAATATTCAAAAATCTTTATATTACTTTCAAGTTCTTTGAAATCTTACTATTGCATTTATCATATGAATTTGATTCTATTTTGTGATTTATTCTTCCCATTATTAGAGAGTGAATTTTTCTTCTCTAATAACAAGAAGATATACTCACAACTGAGAATATTTTATGAGTTTTAAAAAGAGATATAGCTTGGAAAAATAACAAAAAAAGTGGCCAATGATGCCAAAATAAAAGATGCATAATAATTGCTAAAAAATATACAAAGTGTATCAAAAATCAAAAGATGCGCAAAGTGCGTCAATCAAATTGACAAGAGGTATAAAATGAGCCCATAAAAAGAAAAGCTCCCCTCTCTTTCAAAAATTTTTAAATCTTAGAAGAATTCATGTATCACTTAATATTTTTAAAGGCATGATTTCAAATTTCATGATTGCAATAAATCACTTTCATATATTATTCTATAAGATATTTTTCTAGAACCAAGTTTTAATCGGACCTTCTTTTTCTTATCCAATTGGTTTGTTTTGAGTTAGGTCTCTTGTTTTCAAAAGATAATTTTTCCCTAAGAGAAGTCCGAGCTAGGGTTAGCAGGATCAGATAGTCTACATTTTTTTTATTTCATCGATGTTAACACATTGGTGTTACAAGTCCCTAAATTCAATCACCTGGAAATTTTATTCATACATTGTTAAAAAAAATATGCTTTTTTTTATTTTGTTTTTCTCTTTTTTTGTCTTTTTTAACTTTTTGGTGTTATATTTTTTGGGCTTTCTCTGATCATCTCCATCCATCCTCTGATTTAAATTTTTTTGTCACATCATCCTGGGAGATATTCCCATCGTCCTGGATGATCGGTTTAATTCACTTCTAAATTCCATCTGCTGGCTATTCTGACATGTCTGCTCTTTATCATCCTGGATGATACATTATAATCCTGGACGATCTGATCGTACTCTAATTCAATCATCCTTGATCGTTCTGGACGATCCTCTTTCATACTGGATGATGCCTTTATTCCTTGCTCAATTACTGGTAATCATCCCGTACGATCCACCTATTTGACCTAGACGATACATGTGAAAATACATTTAATAAGCCTTAAATTTTGCCTGTACGATCCATTATTGGAGCATCATCCTGAACGATCCACCTGTTCATCCTGGACGATACACATGGCAGTGCGTTTATATGTTTCAAATTTGGCCGGTACGATCCATTATTGATCATTGTCCGATCCACCTCATCATCTTGGGCAATCGACTTTTTCAATGGTTATTCGAATTGTCGCCTCGAGATGATCGCCTGTGTCTAATCATCCTGGATGATATATGATCATCCTGGATGATATGACTACCTTTTTAACCAATTGTCCAGCCGCAATTTTTGCACTAGATCATCCTGGATGATTCTGCGATCGTCCTGGATGATCTGTCTGATTCTTTAAATTCAGAGCCCCTCCAGCCATTTTTCTCACACCATCTTCTTCTACTAGCTTTCTACTTCCTCTTTTCTTGCTATTTGTGATCATGGTAGGAGGCAAGCTATCTCGCCAAACATCGGGCAGTTCCTCAAGGGCCACTTTGGACCCTAGATTCATAGAGGCGGATGATCAAGCTGCCTACCAATGCTACAGAACGGCCATCATTACTGTTTCTAGATCGATCAACTCAAACTACCTTTCCTATCCGGTACTTGACTTATTCTCTTACACCTCTTTGTGTTTCATTCTCACTCTCGTAATCCCCTTCAATTTTGAGTTTCTATTTAAATTCTTCGCAAAACTTAGAATAAATTATGCCTTTACTTCTCTTGGATCATATGTGAATCGACTCCCCATCGAGATCATATACCAGGACTGTGTAGAGTTCTTACAACTCTCCACCATAGGGAATAAGCTTCACACCATGTGTTCTGACCTTGATTATGATTGGTCTCCGGCCAACCACTTTCTTTTCAATAATAATACCCACTTTTATGTTGGAGAGACTAGCTCTTTACTTAAAGATGCTAGGATGATCCAGCACGTCCTTCACACATATGTTATTTCCAAAGCTGGTGATCGCATCCACATTACTCCTCTTCTTTTGATCACCACCTTTTATATTTTATCCCTTCATGAATTCAACACTATTGATTTGATTTTCTGTTACATTGAAATCTGACCACTATTCATGACCCAGGACATAAGAGGAAGCCAAACCTAGCCCTAGGACATATTATTGCTTATGTATTAGAATCCAAATATAACCTCCAATATCCTTCTCTAAATTTCCAGCATACGTTCTACTCCAATAATTCCTTCAATGTCCTTCAATGTCCTTCAATGTACCTGTCTTCACCCAGGGGACAGGGAAGCTCAGGGGGCAAAAGAGGAGGAGGCTCCCCCACCTATTCCTTTACATGCTCTACTTCACCAGCACTCTCAGATAGATGAGCTGGTTGAGCAGTTCGACCAGTGGGAGGCATGTTTTGAGACTTACATTGTTGCATAGGAGTAGCAACATGCTGAGGACTTATCCCATTTCGAGCAGTGACGTGCTGAGGACTTAGCCCATTTTGACACCTACGTTGAACACCAGCGACACCAACACGACCAGGATATGGCCTAGTTTGGAGTACAGTTCGCCTCGCTGTCTAGCTACTTTTAGCAGCCACCACCACCACCTCCTCCTTCAGATGATCAGGGGCCATCATTTTATTACTTTTCTTTTTATAATTTTCTTTCATTGTAGTTTGTTTCTATTTTTTCTTGTTATTTAGTTTCTATTTTATTTTCCTCATCCTTTTTTAGATGTCAAAAGGGGGAGTAGTGTGTTGTACTTGTACTATTCTATTATGAAATTTGAATATGTTATGTTTTCTATGATTGCACTGCTTCCAGTTCACTGTCTTGAATTGCTTAGATTAATTTTAGTTTGCCATCATCAAATAGGGGGAGATTGTTGTAAATCTAGTTTTATGAATTAGAATTATGATGATAGCAAACATTCGTATTTTTTCTATGATTGTCTTGCCCACTAATATTTCAGGTCAACAAGATCAAGTGCAACTCAAGCCAGATCAAGATTGGATAGATTAGGTCTGAGTCAATTTATAATGTATTTTTTCCCTTTCTTTAGTCAATTGTAATCTTTGTGATGCCTGATGCTAAGTAACCCTGCACACACACACGGGTGAATTTTTTCTACCTAATTTATAATTTTTTGATTTTGCTAACATCGTCTGGGATGATCCAAAAATCATCCAGGATGATCGATCATAAATAGAAACCCTAATTAGGGCATCCTGGTTAAGGTAGCCGTCATTAAGGTAAAGTGATATGGTGATTAAAGAAAGTAATTAAGGTTGATTGATTTGATCATATCATCCTTGACGATTGCAGGATCGGTTAGGATGATCAGTTCAAAAACCTTGATTACTCCTAGATGACCAAAATTATACATTTTCTATTTAGAGCATTATTCTGGATGATTTTATACTGATTTGAACTAATCGACCAGGATGATCGTGAGATCGGCCTGGATGATCAAGTCATTTTGTTTTCGTCTAGACTCCCATCCAGGGCGATGTTCTGGATGATATTCCCTAATTTGTACTAATCATACAGGATGATATCTTATCATCCTGGATAATAGGAACATAAAATATTCTAATCGTCCCAAGTCATCTTGGCTGATTGAGCTTAATTTGTACTGATCGTACATGACGATAGCAATATCGTCCTGAACGATAAAGTCAATTCTTGAAAATCTATTTAAAGGTCTCATGTTTTCTCAAGAATAAGGGTTTTTTTCTACAGCCTTAACCTGAGAGAGCCTAGAGGAGAGGAAGAGACAGGGAGGAACTTGTGAGGGGGAGCTTGTGAGGGGTTTAACAAGGGTTGCTCTAAGCAAGGTTCCAAGGTGTCTTCTACGATCATCGTTCCTCTTTCTTGGAGGCTCAAGGGAGGTCTTCTTCAACAATTGATTGAGGTTCTCTTCCTACTTCAGGAGGAAGAAAAAGGAGTCGGGTTCACTGCCCGCTTCAGGTGGAAGCAAAAAGAGTCGGTTCTCTGCCGCACTGGAATTGGTGGAAAGAAGTTTTTGTTAGGGCTTCTCCCCCTAGCTATGGGGGATAAAGGAGAGACACCAAGTTAGTGTAATACTTGGAGGGTGCCTCCGAGGAGTGGACGTATGTCAACGTTTGACCGAACCACTATAAATCTGATGTGTTCTTTTTTTGTTTTTACTTACATATTTAATTTCTGCACTCATTATTTTTTGCGGTGGATTATGTTTTGGTTTAAGTTCATGATTTGATTGAGAAGTTTTTAAAATACCAATTCACCTCCCTCTTAGTTAGCCTCAGGACTAGTTCATAAGGGCTTAACATCCCTAACGAACTTTCATCTCCTACTAGTAAGTTTTATCTCCTTTTGATTTTTTTCCTCTCATAAAGCTTTTTAATGTTAATTTATAATATTTTATGTTTGTATTATATAGATTTGATTTTTGGAACACTTTTCCTTGAATAAACCATCTGATATAGAATTAAGATCATGTTTTTTGAGATGGGAGGGGAACACTGAAATACTTTATACCCAAAAAAGTACTACCACCTTATTTAAATTTTTGAAAAAAAAATGAGATACATTTTAAGACTAAATTTAAATTATTTATTTTTTTTAATTCTAAATGCACATAAAACACATTTAAAGCACAACTAAAGCACACTTAAAGCATAACTAAAGCGTAATTAAAGCATACATAAATCATAACTAAAGCGCACATAAAGCGTAATCAAAGTATAACTAAAGCACAAGAAAAGAGCACCTAAAACATAGATATTTCTAATATTATGTTTAAATTTTTTGCTGATTTATCTTGTTCTACAGAATGTTACAAATGAAGAAGAAGAAAAATTCAAGGCTGACTTAAATTCTTTTCAAAACCTAGAAATCTGGCCTCAACAGTATCCCCACAAAATTCATTAACCATAAAAAAAATCACACCCCGCACCTACCTCTCCCCATTCTCCTCATCAAAAACCACTTGAAAGTTCAACTCAACTATCTACTCAACCAGCTACTCAACCTCCTAGTGAACCACCTCTTGCAAAAGCTGAAGATTGATCTACTATTCATAATAAACTACTAGAAGCATTACAAAACTTGTGCAATAGAATTGAACATAATTTGGGCAGTAGAGTTGTTCAACTTGAAGATAATTTAGAAAAACTTGAAGCAACTGTAGGTTCTCTGCAATAAAAATTAATTGACCATCTAATCAATGTGAATCTAATCCTGATAAACCTTATATATCTACATCTGACTCAAGTATCCAATCTGTAAAAAATCCCATAATTATAGCTTTTCCTCCAAAATCATCTTGTAATGATCTTCCTTCACAATCACCCATTTAAAACTTTACTCCACCATCACCCAATTAAGATTTTCCTTCACCATCACCCACAATAGATATTCTTCCACCACCACCCACAACAGATGTTCCTCCACCACCACCTACACAGATGTTCCTCCACCACCAATAGCCAATACATTTATTATTCAACCACCAAGCACATTAAAAGTTCAGCCATTACAGAGTACTTCAATGTAGGTCATCCAATATCAACCACAAAAAAAGAGATGACAATAAATAAATTGAAAGACTAGAGGTTTTAATTAAAACCAAAGAGGCTATTTCTGTTGATAATATAAGTGAACCTCAACCTGCACATCATTAAATGGAATATCTAGGAAAGGATCTTCTAACTACTCAGCAATAAAGTTTTATGAACGAATGCTTCAAGGAGTTTGATAAAAAGTAAGTTAAGCAATTTACGCTTTATTGCACTTTTTATGTGTGCACTTTGGGTGTGCTTTGGTTGCGCTTTAGGTTTGCTTTAGGTGTGCTTCGGCTGTGATTTTGGTGTGCTTTAGTAGTGCTTTGGTTGCGCTTTAGTTGCACTTTAATTGTGCTTTAGTTGCATTTTGGTTGCACTTTAAATGCTCTTTGGTTGCGCTTTAGTTGTTCTTTAGGTTCTCTTTAGGTGCACTTTGTTTGCACTTTGGGTGTGCTTTAGGTGCGCTTTGGGTGAGCTTTGATTGCACTTTAGTTGTGTTTTAGTTACACTTTAGCTGCGTTTTAGTTGCACTTTAGTAACCCTTGTTGACCAAAGTGCACCCAATGCGCATCTAAAGCGCACCTAAAACACACCCAAAGCCCAACCAAAGCGCATCTAGAGCGCACCTATAGCATAATAAATGTGCAGTTAAAATGCACATAATGTACACCTAAAGCACAATAAATTCTCATTATCTTTATCTTTACCAACCCTAAAAACAATGATGTTCTTCTTGCTAAAAATACTAATGAAAGCTAAACAATAACTTCTAAGAGCTTATTTACTTTTTCACCTAATCCCTATACGCTCTTCTAGGAGCCTAAGCCTCTAATGATTGAAAACCTATGCCCTTTTTCTACACAGCTTTGTTTATAACTTTCTAGTTCGTTTTTCCTTAATATAACTTGCGATGAGATTGAAACTTATCGATATGTTGAAACCTAAGGAAGTTCCAACAAAGTTATCTTTTGATTCACGCATCCCTTCCGATTCATGCACACCTTCCTCCTCTCTCTTTCGAGAGCACTCCATCTCTGTTCTAAAATTTTCTAACTCATTTTTTCTTCAAAAGCAATAAACATTTAGATATTTTGTGGTTTCTAAAATTGCTTCAACCTTACATTTAAAATGAAAAAAAAAATAGTAGATCAGGTTGGGTTGGGTCGGACAGAAATATATTAAATTAAAATATTATATTAAAAAAAATTCCACATGTATTCATCTAGATGTCCACTTTTTATTGATGTCCGAACGCAGAGATAGGTCCGGTGACCAGACATAATAATTTTCCCTATGCTTGACATACTCGTTCAAGTTTGACCAATTGCCAAATTAGCCCTAATATTTATTTGACCCTATACCCATTTGGTAGTTTTGAATCAAATCACCCAATCACTTGTCCAAATATTCTCATTTAAATTGTACTGTATGATTTGTTAGTCTACAAAATAAAATAAATTTTTTAATTAAATTAAATAAATTAACTTCTATCATAACTATATGACCAAAGTTTGTATTGGATGATCAATTATTTTGATAAAACTTTGTTGTTAAATATGAGTTATTAAAGTTAGACAAATTTAAAATTTGACCTAATTATTATGCGCAAAAGATTTTATTCTATATAATTATTAATGAATCTTGCTAACATGCAATAAAATAAGGATCAAATCTTGATTGTCAATCTTACTATACAATTAAAATCATCTAGTATGATTTAACAATACTTGTGGTGAACAAACCTTGGTTCATCTTGGATGATCCTTGATATGATACAGTTCAACATACTATTTGGTGGAGAGAGAATTCGGAGGTAAACTTGGAATGGTGGAGGAGAGAGAAGCACCACATTTTGAGGAGGGTTTTGGAGGAAGATTTCGGCTGCAACCTTGCTAATGGAGGTAGGTGGCCGGTCATCCTTGGATGACCAGAACACCAAAACTCTTAGATCTACCGCGCGTCCAACTTTGTTAGATACAAAAGGTAGGTTTGCATTCAATCGTAGTTTTTCTAGTTTTTTTAACTCTCCTCTAGTGATTAGAGAGGGAGGTCTACTTCCTAAGAAAAATTTGGTGATGGAAATTGGAAAAGGGAAAGAAGTTATGAAGGATTTGAAAAGTAAGTCTTTTTCATCCTTGCCAGTTTTATCTCCTAGAGCAAATGATTTTGAGGCTTCCACTTTAGGTGTTATGAATCACAATCCGATTAATTCTAATGCGTGGATCAGAAAACCACACATTAAAATTAATTCTGTTCATGAAGAGTATAAAGATACTAATGTGGTTAAACTTGACTTGGAAAAAGAAATTTCCAATGTTCATGTGTTAAGAAACTCATTAGTAGTGAAGATCCTTTGCAAAAACTTGGCCTTTTCAAATTGTGCTTTGAATTAAGAAGGAAGTGGGGTAAATATGGAGGATTTCATATTACCTCTCTTGGATTAAATTGGATCTTGTGCTCATTTCAATCACATGAAGAAATGGAGGAAGTTCTTAACGGAGGTCCTTGGTATGTGGGTGGTTTTGTAATTGGACTTGATAAATGTGCTCCCAATTTTTCACCTTATTCATTGGATGGAATTTCTGCTCCTATTTGGGTTCATCTCCCTCACCTTCCATTACATTGCTGGGACGAAACCAATATCACGAGAATTGTTTCAATGATCGGGACTCCTTTACTATTGGATGGGAACATGTTTAGATGGGGGAGAAGGGAATTTGCAAGAGCTTGTATTCGGGTAAAATTGAATTCAAAACTCCCTAGTGGTACTTGGGTTGAAGGTATTCATGGAAGATTTTATCAGAAGTTTGAATTTGAAAACTTATATTCTATTTGCTTCAAGTGTGGAAGGATTGGACATATTGATGTTGTATGTCCAATTGGGTTTCAAAATTTTGGGTGCAAGTGCTTCATCTTGAATAATGGCAAACATCCCTTAGGAAAATTCGATCCCAAGTATGATGAGGGTGTCTTCTTAGGTTATTCATCTGTAGGTAAAACCTATAGAATCTTTAATAAGAGAAACCTAGTAGTAAAAGAGTCCACCCATGTAGTATTTGATGAATCAGATAAACCCTCTGAATCTAAAATTGAAGATGATGAAATAAAGGGAATTCAAGGAGTAGAGACTATGACATTAGGAGAAAGGGTAGAACCTCAGGAAGAGTTGCTAAGATAATGGAGATATTCTTCTAGTCATCCTAAAGAGATAATTTTCGGAGACCCGTTAGAAGGTGTAAGGACTATGCATGGACTTAGGAAAGAGGTTAGTCATTTAGCATTCATCTTTATGATTGAACCTACAAGTATAGATCAAGCCATAGGAGATGAATTCTGGATTCTAGCAATGCAAGAAGAGCTGAATCAATTCACCAGGAATGATGTTTGGGAGTTAGTCAAGAGACCTAAAGAACAAAGTGTTGTTGGAACAAAATGGGTCTTCAAAAATTAGGTGAATGATTCAGGAACAATAATAAGAAATAAAGCCAGATTAGTAGCTAAGTGGTACAACCAAATTGAGGGAATAGACTTTGAAGAAACTTTTGCCTTGTTGCTAGACTATAACCTACATGAGTGCTCTTAGCTTTTGCTTGCTTCAAGAACTTCAAACTATATCAAATGGATGTAAAGAGTGCATTTCTGAACGGGGTAATTAAGGAAGGTGTCTATGTTGAGCAACCCCCCGGATTTGAAAGTTCACAATTTCCAAATCACGCACGTAGAGCATGGTATGAAAGACTTAGCTCATTCCTATTGGATAGAGGATTTGAAGAGGGTAGTGTAGATACTAAACTCTTTCTACAAAAAATTAAAAAAGAAATTCTCATTGTTCAAATTTATGTGGACGACATCGTTTTTGGATCTTCGGATAAAAACTTATGTGATGAATTCTCAAAAATAATGAGTAATGAGTTTGTAATGAGCAAGATGGGGGAATTTAATTACTTTCTTGGCTTTTGTGTAAAACTAATGGATAACGGAACATTTCTTAGCCAAACAAAGTACATTAAGGACATATTGAAAAAATATGAAATAGATAGTGCTAAACCCATGAACACTCCAATGAGCTCAACAATTCAATTAGACAAAGATCCTAGTGGAAAATTAGTATATCAGAAAAAGTATAGATGAATGATTGGATCCCTTCTTTACATAACTGCCAGTAGACCAGACATAATGTTTAGTGTGTGCCTCTGTGCTCATTTTCAAGCCGATCCTAAAGAGTCTCACTTAACTGCTGTCAAGAGAAATCTTAGATACCTACTAGGCACCCCGAACTTAGGAATTTGGTACCTAACAGCACTTCCTTTGTAATCTTAGGGTACTCAAATTTTGATTTTGTAGGATGTTGGATAGATAAAAAAGTACCTCTGGTACCTGCCAATTCATAGGACAATCATTAGTGTCTTGGTCCAGTAGGAAGCAAAACTTAGTAGCCCTTTCCACAACCGAGGCAGAATATATTACAGTAGGAAGTTGTGTTGCACAAGTACTATATTTAAAACAACAAATTCTTAATCTTGTCCTACCTGTAGGAACCATTTCAATTATGTGTGACAAAACAAGTGTAATTTGCATCTCTAAGAACCCAATACAGCACTCTCGAATGAAACACATTGACATTAGGCATCATTTCATAAGAGATCACGTTGCTAAGGGAGATATAGAATTGCATCACATCGCTACAGGGGATCAATTAGCTGACATATTTACAAAACCACTAGCATTCGACACCTTTAGCACCTTGAGAACTAGACTAGGTGTCATTGACATAAATGCATAAAAAAAATAAGAAAAAAAAATATTTTTTTTGGTTATTCCTAATCATCTCACACTCACTACAAAAAACAACAAAAAATTGACATTTTTGTATCATACGGACGACCTAAGTTAGTACTGTACGATGTATCTGAATTTACACATCACAACCGATGAACTAAAATTTTGCCTCTGTTGATCGTACTGTACGATCAATCGTACTGTACGATATTGCAAAATGACATTCAATCCGTATGGTACGACATTTATTGCTCATCGTACGGTATGATATCTCTTATTCGTAATATATATTCCACGTCAGCGAATGGATTGGGATGAATTAACTATAGTTGGTACGATATTATTGATGTTCGTACTGTACGATAACAACTCTTTGTACTATATGATCCACCTCAACAAAATGTATGAGCACGAGTTAAATCTGTCTGGTACGATATTATTATTTATCGTACTGTACAATACACACGTTCGTACAATATGAAACTTTTTGTCAAAAGTCGAATAGACAACCGTCAGGACGATCGAAATTCTTCTGATCGTATGATACGATTACTATCGTAATGTATGATTTGACTATCTTTTCCCAAAATGACCCGTCAGGACATTTATTACATATCGTACTATATGATTCTTGATCGTACTGTATGATGTGAGAAATCCTCTATAAATCACCTTGCCAGGCAGTTCTTCTCACTCACACCTTCCTCACTCACTCCTTCACTTTATCTTCTAGCCCTCTTGATAATGTCTGGTTCTAGCAAGCGAGGTCGGTTGGATGCTGGAAGCTCGTCCTCTTCATGTCATCCATGTGCTCATTTTCTAAACACTAAAAATGAAGAAGCTTACCACAGGTATAAGGCCTGCAAAATTACACCTTCCAAAAAGCTTAATCAAGCTGCCCTGAACTTCGAGGTACTGAGCCTCTTCGCTTCTACCACCTTCCAATTCCTCCTCACCCTGGCCTTTCCCTACAACTCTGAACTTCTTTTAGAATTTCTTGCGAATCTCACCTATACTGTCGACAATTCCACTTTTCACTCTTTTGTTTATGGTCAAAACATCGAGATCACTAGAGCCGACATCGCCTAATATATTGGGCTATCCACTGAAGGTTCTAGTGTTCACTCTTTTTTACAAACGAATTCAATTGGAGTGATGTTAATAGAGTCCTTAGGAATGCTGCATTCCATCAATACCAACCTCTCATTCAATCACGAACTCAAAATGCGCGAATAATTCAACATGTCCTGCGAACCTCAATAATACCCAAAGGTGGCGACCGTATCAACTTGACCCCGACTTTATCTGTCGCTACCTATCTTATCATAACCAACACAAAATTCGATGAGGTTGATTTAATTATTTACTACATTTTCCATATAACTTTCGTTCACCTCCTTACTACTCGATGAAAACAAAATCTAGCTCTTGGTCATCTTATAGGATATATCCTCCAAAATAAATATCAATTAACCTATCCTTGTGAACCCGACAATCTTCATATCTTTTATACGGATGCCTTTTTCCATATTATTTTCTATCGGGGACATGAGCCTGAAGAACCTGTCTTTGACGAAGAACAAGGAGAAAATGCCTCAGCTGTAGCTCAAGCACGTCCACGACGACATGCAGCACCCCTAGCACCTGCACCAGAACACCCTCACGATGATTTGGTCGAACGCTTCGACCAACTTCAGACTCGTCTCGATACTCACATTCAAGAGCAACATCAGCAACACGAGACTAAGATGCAATGGTTTGGGGAACGCTTCAGCGCTATTGATCACCGATTTGATGCTCTCCTTCAGTATTTCCAACTAAACCCACCTCCACCACATACTGATAAGGATCCTCTTTTTTAAATTATCTTTGTATTGTAGTTCTTTTTTAATTCTTTCTTAGTGTTTGCTCCTCTTTTTGGTGCTGTCAAAAGGGGGAGAAGGTTGTTATAGTTTTTTCTATGGTTAAAAGTATTTCTTTTTATATCGTAATGCATTTTCCTTTTTATTGCATTTCCTTTAAAAAAAATGCATTTCAAACTTGCTTTCAACAACATTATTTGACATCATAAAAAAGGGAGAGATTGTTGCTACCCATGACCCCGAGTTTTAGGTTTTGATGATGATAAATAATGTCGTCTGATTTACTATTCATTGAATATCATTTATTATTAGTTATTGTCCATGAGTATTAACATTTCAGGAAGATCACAAGCTACTCAGGATGACAGGAAGACTCAAGAATGGTTAGATTAGGAGTATGAGTCTGACAATGTATTTTTTTTATTTATTTTATTTTTTATTTTCTTGAGTCTGGCCATAAACTGCAAGTAAGTCTGAGCAACCATGCACACACACAAGGGGAGAGTATTTTAAAAGTAAAAATGAAGATTTTTCTTCTCTGGTGATCGTACTGTATGAATTTATTTTTTACTGTACGACATGAGTTGGTAAAATAATTTTTTGTGAATTTTTAATACATAACGATTTATATCATACTGTACAATGTGTTTAAATCCAAAACCCTAGACGTCAAATTAACTTAAGTATGTTTTCTCAGCCGTTCGTACTATACGAAGAGATTCATACTATACAATTTATTTTAAATACTTACTTAAATTAACCCATGATTAGTGGAATAATTCAAGGCTTAATTTCAAATTGAATATCTTACTGTAAGAACTAGTTCGTACAATCCGATGAACAGAGAGGAATTCTGATCGTCCCGGAGATGGTCCTGGATGATCCTTTGTTTTTTGCCTCATCATACAGTATGATGTATATCATACTAGATGATGAACAGAGATGATATTTTATCGTCCTGAAATTCATCCTGGACGATGCCTTGATTTTGACCATTTGTACTAGATGATGTATATAGTACAATACGATGAACAAAGATGACATTTGATCGTCCCGGCTATCGTCCTGTACGATCAGTTGTGTTGAGGATCGTACCGTATAATTTAGTGTCGTACTGTATGAGTTATTTTGAACTGTTCATACATGCTCGTACCAGGATGAAGCCTGTTTATACATATCATACTGTACGATGAAGAATCGTACTGCACGATTGTAACAGCTACTTTGCAAATTCAGGGATTTTGGAGCCCATTTTTAATGTGTCAAACTTGTCATATTTTGAGAGAGAGATAGAAGAGGGGAACGTAATTAGAGAGGAAATCCTTGGGAGAGCTCTTGAGAAGTTTTGTTGGGTTAAGAGAGGATGGAGAAGGTGAGCTTGGTGAGGGAGAAGAGGTGTGAGGGAGATCACATGGTTCCTCCGATCTTGTTGCATCTTGCTCCTCCTGTGGCCCTAGAAGAACTTGTAAGAGGCTCTCTGGGGGGGGGGGAGACTCATCTACATCCGTCACCTCGAAGGTACTCTGCCTTCTATAGGAGGGAGAAAAACTAGAAGGTTCTCTGCCGTCACCAGGAGGGTGAAAACAGCGCTTGGCTCTCTGCCACACCGGATTGGTGAAACAGAGTATTGTAAGGGCTTCTCCGCCTTACCGAGGGGGAAAAAAGGAGAGCTATATTTTATAGTGAAATTCCCGGAGCGGAGGACTCCGAGGAGTCGACGGAGGACCACTATAAAATTCTGATGTGTTTTTTCTTATCGCGATTTACTTTTTCTTGCACTTGATTCTCATATTATTTGCTTGGTAATATTTGTGGAAGAAAAGTATTGTATTGTTGAACGTTGAGATCAATCACTTGACTTCGTAGTAGTTTAAAATTTTTGTGTTAAAAATTTAAAAATATCAAAAATATTAGAACTCCTTCTTAGGTTTAAATTGTTGCTAGAAAGTTTTCACAATTCACACCCCTCTTGTCCATCTAGTTATTTCAGTTGGTATCAGAGCCTGCTTTCAAAAATAGTGTTTTTAGAAAATGTTAAAAAAATGATAATGTCGCATTTTGGTAATCATAACACTGCGGAGGGTTATTCGATAAGCTGTCCACCACTTTTTGATAACTTTCCATTTGATTTCTGGAAAATTAGGATGTCTACATTTTTGCAATCTATTGATTACCGCATGTGGATGTTAGTCAATGATGGATATATTGCACCATTTAAAATTATGAATGGAGTGAAAACTCCAGTACCTTTCAATGAATGGAGCAATGAGGATAGGGAAATAGCCTAATTGAATGCTAAGTGTTTAAATTTCTTTTTCTATGCATTAAAGTCTGAGGGCTATATGAGAGTTTCTACCTGTGGTACTGGTAAGGAGATTTGGGATAGACTGTGCATTACATATGAAGGAACAAGTGAAGTAAAATAGTCTAGGCTTAACATTCTATTGCATGATTATGAACTTTTCCATATGAAACCTAACGAAATAATATCTTACATGTACACTAGGTTCACCCAAATCATGACATCCTTGCATGCATTAAGTAGAGAGATTTCAAATTCTGAGAAAGTTAATAAGGTTCTGAGATGCTTACCTAGTTCCTATGATGCTAAGATAACTACTATCACTAAATCTAAAGATCTTAACATTTATTTTATTGATAAGCTCCTTGGGTCACTCATTGCATATGAGCAAGGAGTGAGTCAAAGACAAAGTGATGCAGGTAAAAAGAAGAAGGAGCGAACGGTGGAACTAAAAGCAAACAACTCAGAAATTGATAGCTCTGCAGGGGAGGAAGAAGACGATATAACATTGATGACCCGACATTTTAAGAACTTCTTAAAGAGAAAACAAAAGCGTCATCAGAACAGCTGGAATAAAGGAAAAAGCTTAAAGTCTAATAAAGTTTCATCTGATACAATCTGTTTTGAGTGCAGGAAGCCAGGTCACCGTTGAGCTGATTGCCCTAACTTAAAGAGCCAACCAACTAAGGATAAAGGCGAGGAAAAAGCCAAGTACAAGAAAGGAAAGATGATGACACAAAAAGCTTTTTGGGCCGACTCTACCTCAGAATCGTAAGAAGAAGAAGCAGAGGAGGAGGTAACAAATTAGTGTCTTATGGCTAATGATAACTTTGATCAATCAGAACAAGATGAGGTATGTCAACTTTCATATGAAGAATTATTTCTTATTTTTGAGAATATCCATGACTCATATAAGAAGTTGAAAAAGATGCAAGCCAAGGTTAATATTGAATTTAGTTCTTTACAAATCGAGCATGCTAACTTGTTTAAGGAAAATTATGATTTAGATAGAAATCATATGCTACTTCTTGATGAGTATGATGCATTAAATAAGAAGCATATTGAACTAACTTAAATGTATGAAACCTTGAAAACCACTCATGTTGAACTAGAAGAGGGTTTTCATAGATTAGACAAACTTGCATTAGAAGTAGATCACAGTTAGCATTTGTTAAAAATAGAAGTTCATGGATTGACATATCAAAACAACACTTTTCAAGAAAGAATCAAAGAACTAGAAAAAGAAATTGCATCACTCATATTAGCCCAACCTAGTCAACCCCCAACACAGCATGCATCACACAACTTTAGGAAGAGGCATCACCACCCAAATAGGTTAGTAAATCCATTTCCTGGTGTTAGGTGCTTCTCTTGTGGCATGCTAGGTCGCATAGCCCGCACATGTACAATTCACCGTAGGGCACACTTAGTATGAAGACCTAAACTGCATCCATCACAGTATAGCATGCATACATATCATTCATGCAAGTATAAGGAGGAACCTAAACTCACTTGGGTTCCCAAATCTAATCTTTGAATGAAATTGTAGGGATGCTCTCACAAAAGACCTAGTGAGAGCATGTGGTACCTGGATAGTGGCTGCTCGTGACACATGACTGGGGATATGAAGAAGTTCATCTTACTGGAGACCAGAACTGGAGGCAAAATAACATTGGGAGACAACACTACCAAGAAAGTGATAGGCTCAGGTACTATGGTAATGTTAAGAATTTTTTAATTGAAAATGTTTTATTAGTTGATGTTTTGAAGCATAAATTACTTAGCATTAGTCAACTGTGTGACAAAGGTTTTGATATTAAATATCTATCTGATAAATGCCTGATTAGTTTAAATGATAAACTAGTTTTAGAAGGAAAAAGAATGAACAATATTTACATGTTAGACCTTGATTGCATTGATAATTCAAATTCTTTTTGTTTGAAAATGATTGTTGATGACTCATGGCTATGGCATAGGAGACTATGCCATGCTAGTATGAAAACACTTAGAAACATCACCCAGAAAAACTTAGTTAGAGGCGTACTTAAGTTAGACTTTATTAAGGATCACTTATGTGATGCTTACCAACTAGGAAAATAAGTCAAATCATCCTTTCATTCAATTAGAGATGTGATCACCTCTAGGCCATTAGAAATCCTACACATGGACCTATTTGGACCCGTTAGTACAGCCAGCCTAGGTGGAAAAAATTATGGATTCGTGATTGTAGATGACTTCACTAGGTTCACTTGGGTAAGATTCCTAGCATATAAGAATGAGTCTTTTGAGAAATTTAAGATATTCTTCACATGGATTTAACCAAATTTAGGTTGTGAGATCTCAACAATCCATAGTGATCATGGTGGAGAGTTTCAAAATGATAAATTTGAATAATTCTATCAAGAGATAGGAATAAAACACAATTTCTCAGCCCTTAGAACACCTCAACAAAATGGTATAGAAGAAAGGAAGAATATAACCTTGGTAGAAGCCGCTAGGGAAATGTTTGCGGAGTACACCCTTCCTATATACTTTTGGGCAGAAGCAGTAAACACAGCGTGTTATGTTCTAAATAGGGTATACATCAGATCTAGGCTGAATAAAACTCCTTATGAACTCCTTAAGGGTAGGACACCGAATCTTTCACACTTACATGTCTTTGGGTGCAAGTGCTTCATCTTGAATAATGGCAAACATCTCTTAGGAAAATTCGATCCCAAGTATGATGAGGGTGTCTTCTTAGGTTATTCGTCTGTAGGTAAAACCTATAGAATTTTTAATAAGAGAAACCTAGTAGTAAAAGAGTCCACCCATGTAGTATTTGATGAATCAGATAAACCCTCTGAATCTAAAATTGAAGATGATGAAATAAAGGCAATTCAAGGAGTAGAGACTATGACATTAGGAGAAAGGGTAGAACCTCAGGAAGAGTTTCCTAGAGAATGGATATATTTTGCTAGTCATCCTAAAGAGATAATTTTAGGAGACCCGTCACAAGGTGTAAGTACTAGGCATGGACATAGGAAAGAGGTTTGTCATTCAGCATTCATCTCTATGATAGAACCTACAAGTATAGATCAAGCCATAGGAGATGAATTATGGATTCCAGCAATGCAAGAAGAGCTGAACCTATTCACCAGGAATGATGTTTGGGAGTTAGTCAAGAGAAATAAAGAACAAAGTGTTGTTGGAACAAAATTGGTCTTCAAAAATTAGGTGAATGATTCAGGAACAATAATAAGAAATAAAGCCAGATTAGTAGCTAAGTGGTACAACCAAATTGAGGGAATAGACTTTGAAGAAACCTTTGCCTTGTTGCTAGACTATAACCTACATGAGTGCTCTTAGCTTTTGCTTGCTTCAAGAACTTCAAAATATATCAAATGGATGTAAAGAGTGCATTTCTGAATGGGGTAATTAAGGAAGGTGTCTATGTTGAGCAACCCCCCGGATTTAAAAGTTCACAATTTCCAAATCACGTATTCAAATTAAAAAATGGCACTTTATTATTAAAGCAAGAACCTAGAGCATGTTATGAAAGGCTTAGCTCATTCCTATTGGATAGAAGATTTGAAAAGGGTAGTGTAGATACTACACTCTTTCTATAAAAATTTAATGAATAAATTCTTATTGTTCAAATTTATGTGGATGACATCTTGTTTGGATCTTCGGATAAAAACTTATGTGATGAATTCTCAAAAATAATGAGTAATGAGTTTGAAATGAGCATGATGGGAAAACTTAATTACTTTCTTGGCTTTAGTGTAAAACAAATGGATAACGAAACATTTCATAGCCAAACAAAGTACATTAAGGATATTTTGAAAAAAATACGAAATGGATAGTGCTAAACCCATGAACACTCCAATGAGCTCAATAATTTTATTAGACAAAGATCATAGTGGAAAATCTGTAGATTAGAAAAAGTATAGAGGAATGATTGGATCCCTTCTTTACCTAACAGCCAGTAGACAAGACATAATGTTTAGTGTGTGCCTCTGTGCCCATTTTCAAGCCGATCCTAAAGAGTCTCACTTAACTGCTGTCAAGAGAATTCTTAGATATCTACTAGGCACCCAGAACTTAGGAATTTGGTATCCTAGGCACAACACTTTCTTTGAAATCTTAGGGTACTCAGATTCTAATTTTGTAGGATGTAGGATAGATAGAAAAAGCACCTTTGGTACCTGCCAATTCATAGGACAATCATTAGTGTCTTGGCCCAAAAGGAAGCAAAACTCAGTAGCCCTTTCCACAGCCGAGGCAGAATATATTGCAGTAGGAAGTTGTGTTACACAAGTACTATGGTTAAAACAACAAATTCTTGATCTTCGCCTACTTGTAGGAACCATTTAAATCATGTGTGATAATACAAGTGCAATTTGTATCTCTAAGAACCCAATACAACACTCTCAAACGAAACACATTTACATTAGATATCATTTCATAAGAGATCACGTTGCTAAGGGAGATATAGAATTGCATCACATCGCTACAGGGATCAATTAGCTGACATATTTACAAAACCACTAGCATTCGACACCTTTAGTACCTTGAGAACTAGACTAGTGTCATTGACATAAACGCATAAAAAAAATAAGAAAAAAAAATAATTTTTTTGGTTATTCCTAATCATCTCACACTCACTACAAAAATCAACAAAAAATTGACATTTTTGTATCGTACGGACGACCTAAGTTTGTACTGTACGATGTATCTGAATCTACACAACACAACCTATGAACTAAAATTCTGCCTCTATTAATCGTACTGTACGATACAACAAAATGACATTCAATCCATCCAGAACGACATTTATTGCTCAACGTATGGTACGATATCTCTTATTCATACTATATGTTCCACGTCAGCAAATGGATTGGGACAAATTAACTGTAGTTGGTACGATATTATTGATGTTCGTACTGTACGATAACTACTCTTCGTACTGTACGATCCACCTCAGCAAAATGGATGAGCACGAGTTAAATATGTCTGGTACGATATTATTATATATCATACTGTACGATACACACGTTCGTACAGTACAAAACTTTTCATCAAAAGTCATACAGACCGTCGGGACGATCAAAATTCTTCTGATCGTACGATACGATTACTATCATACTGTATGATTTGACTATCTTTTCTCAAAACGACCCGTTAGGACATTTATTACATATCATACAGTACAATTCTTGATCGTACTGTACGATGTGAGAAAACCTCTATAAATCACCTTGCTAGGCAGTTCTTCTCACTCACACCTTCCTCACTCACTCCTTCACTTAGTCTTCTGGCCCTCTTGATAATGTCTGGTTCTAGCAAGCAAGGTTGGTTTGTTGCTGGAAGCTCGTCCTCTTCGAGTCGTCCACGTGCTCGTTTTCTAAACACTGAAAATGAAGAAGCTTACTACAGGTATAAGGCCTGCAAAATTACACATTCTAAAATGCTTAATTAGGCAGCCCTGAACTTCGAGGTACTAAGCCTCTTCGCTTCTACCACCTTCCAATTCCTCCTCACCATGGCCTTTTCCTATAACTCTAAACTTCTTTTAGAATTTCTTGCGAATCTCACCTACACTATCAACAATACCACTTTTCACTCTTTTGTTTGTGGTCAAAACATCGAGATCACTAGAGCAGACATCGCCCAATATATTGGGCTATCCACTAAAGGTCCTAGGGTTCGCTCCTTTTTTACAAACAAATTTGATTGGATTAATGTTAATAGAGTCCTTAGGAATGCTGCATTCCATCAACACCAACCTCTCATTCAATCACTAATTCAAAATGCACGAATAATTCAACATGTCCTTCGAACCTCCATAATACCCAAAGGCGGCGTCCGTATCAACATGACCCTGACCTTATCTGTCGCTACCTATCTTATCATGACCAACACAAAATTTGATGAAGCCGATTTAATTACTGACTACATTCACCATATTACTTTCGTTCGCCTCCCTACTACTAGGCGGAAATAAAATCTAGCTCTTGGTCATCTTATAGGATATATCCTCCAAAATAAATATCAATAAACCTATCCTAGTGAACTCGACAATCTTCCTATCTTTTATACGGAGGCCTCTTTCCATTTTCTTTTCCATCGGGGACACGAGCCAGAAGAACATGTCTTTGATGAAGAAGAAGGAGAAGATGCCCCGACCACAGCTCAAGCACGTCCACGACGACATGCAGCACCTCGAGCACCTACACCAGCACACCCTCACGATGATTTGGTCGAACGCTTCAACCAACTTCAAACTCATCTCGATACTCACATTTAAGAGAAACATCAGCAACACGTGACTGGCATGCAATGGTTTGGGGAATGCTTCACCGCTATTGATCACCGATTTGATGCTCCCATTAAGTATTTCCAACCAAACCAACCTCCACCACCAACTGATCAGGATCCTCCGTTTTAAATTATCTTAATATTATAGTTCTTTTTTTTCTTTCTTAGTGTTTTCTCATCTTTTTGGTGCTGTCAAAAGGGGGAGAAGGTTGTTGTAGTTTGTTCTATGGTTAAATGCATATATTTTTATCTCGTACTGCATTTTCCTTTTATTGCATTTCCTTTTAAAAAAATGCATTTCAAACTTTCTTTCAACAACATTATTTGACCTCATCAAAAATGGGAAGATTGTTGCGACCCATGACCTTAAGTTTGAGATTTTGATGATGACAAATAATGTCGTCTGATTTACTATTCATTGAATATCATTAATTATTGGTTATTTTCCATTAGTACTAACATTTCAGAAAGATCACAAGCTACTCAGGACGATAGGAAGACTCAAGAATGGTTAGATTAGGAGTATGAGTCTGACAATGAATTTTATTATTTATTTTCTTGAGTATGGCCACAAACTGTATGTAAGTCTGAGCAACCATGCACACACACATGGGAGAGGGTTTTAAAAGTAAAAATGAAGATTTTTCTTCTATGGTGATCATACTGTACGAATTTATTTTGTACTGTACGACATGAGTTGGTAAAATGATTTTCTGTGAATAGTTCATACAGTACAATTTATATCGTACTATACGATGTGTTCTCATATTATTTGCTTGGTAATATTTGTGGAAGAAAAGTATTGTATTGTTGCACGTTGAGATCAATAACTTGACTTTGAAGTAGTTTAAATTTTCTTGTTAAAAATTTAAAAACATCAAAAATATTAGAACTCCTGCTTAGATTTTATCATCATTGGAAAATACCTTGGGTCCTCTATGTTATGGTTTTGGAGCTCTTGGCAAGAAGCTCTAGGAAAGAAAGACTTATGACTAAATGAGGAGGCTGGAGGAGTAACATCCCACTATTGTGATGAGAAACATCTTTGTTGTTGCGAGAAGAAAAAGGAGGGTTTAGGATTTCGTGCAAAAGTGCTTGATGATGGTCATTCTCCACCCGAGAATAGAGAGGGGCTTCTCTACTTTTACTAAGTTCCAAAGAAGCATTTATTAGTGGAATTGCTAAAGATGAGGACTTTTGTGGGGTGGATGTTGGTCGAGTTCGATGGGCCCACTATAAAAATCATGGTTTATCTTTTCTTTTACTTTGATGCATTTTATTTAATGCAATCCTTATTTTTCAAGATATGTGGTTTAATCATAAGTTTTAATTTTAGTAATAACATTTGCTTTGAAGTAATTGTAAGAAGTTTAATTGCTCTAAAAATTTAGAAAAAAATCTTTTACTACTATTTTGATTTAATAGCTTTGTTATTGTAATGCAAAGTTGATTTCCACAAAATATTATTTTGTTAGTTTTTTAGTAAAATTAATTAAGTAACTAATTCACCCCCCTCCCCTCATAGTGTGCCATAGAACATTTTGGTCGTATCTAAGCAAGTTCTTTCTTTTTGTTTTAATAACCTCAAGTTGATTATAGCTTGACACAATTTGGAAATAGAAACACTATAGAAGGATATTTCATCACATGACCTCTACTAAATCATAATATTCTATTTGAGTCTTGAAAAAAATCAAAATGTTTATTTTTACTCAATCAATTGATTATCACATGTGGAATTTAATTCAAATTGGATATTAATCACCTTTTAGAATTGTGGAATCCACAAAATTTGAAATACCATTTACTAAATGGAGTTTAGAGGATCTTGATCATGCACAATTAAATATTGAATATTCAAACTATTTATTTTATGCACTTAAATCTAAAGATTATATACATGTATTCGCTCAATTATTAGAAAAGAAATTTGAGATAGATTTTACACTACATATGAGGTACCAATGAAGTTAAACAATCTAGGTTGAATAATCTACTACATGATTATGAATTGTTTAACATGCAAAATGGTGAAAATATAACTGATAGGTATATAATTATACAAAAATTATAACATCCCTACTTGTACTTGGTAAAGATATTTCAAATGCTAAGAAAGTGAATAAGATTGTTAGATATTTTTTGAATCTTGGGATGCTTAGGTAGAAATAATCTTTAAATCTAAGTGTTTGAATGCATATTCAGTTGATAATTTACTCGATTCACTTATTATGCATGAGCAAAAAATTTCCCAAAGAACTGCATATACAAGAGAAAGAAGGAGAAAACCATTTATGTGAAGGGTGAAAATATAGATAATAACAACTCCAAAGTAGGAAAAGAGTATAACATAGCCTTTATGACTAGATAATTCTAAAACTAACTAAAAAAAAGTAAAGGAGGCATATCGACAAGTGGAAGAAAGTTAAAAAGTCAAATAATGTTTCTTCTGAGATTATTTATTTTGAATGCAAAATGTTAGGTCATATATAGCTGAATTAGCTCAATTTTAAAGATGGATCATCAAAAGAAAGGACTGAGGATAAAGTTGATAATAAGAAAAATAAAAGAAAGCCTTAGATAGTCTTCTGAGCAAATTAAATATGTGAATAATCAAATTCAAAAATCTAAATAAGAGGTTACCAACCTACATTTATTGGCTACAGATAATATAAGTGACACATACGTTGATGCGGTTCACCTTCATAAGGGCTGTAATGAAGGCATGTGTTATTTGGATAGTGGATGCTCATGCTATATTATAGGAGACATAAACAAATTTATTATGCTAAAATCCAAGAGTGGATGTTAAGTAAAATTGGGAGACAAAACCACAAGAAAGGTAATTGGAACGGGCACTATAGGTTAGCTCAATGGATTTACTATTGATAATATTTTATTAGTAGAAAGCTTAAAACATAACTTTTTAAGCATTAGTCAACTTTATGATAAGGGATTTAATGTAAACATCTTTTTTGATAATTTTTTTATTATACTTGACAATAAGCTTATTTTGTATGGTTTTAAGTTAATAATATTTATATGCTTGATCTAAAAACTTTGAATGAGTCTAGAAATGTGCACTATTTAAAAACCACTATAGATGCAACTTGGTTATGGCATAGGAGACTTTATTATGCAAGTAATGGGACACTAAGAAAGATCACACATTGAGACCTTGTTAGAGGAGGACCCAAGTTAGAGTTTATAATGGTCATCTCTGTGATGCGTGTTAATTAGGTAACTAGGATATCTCCTATTTTTACTCACTCAAGGAGAAAAATACTAGTAGATTGCTTGAGATTTTGCATATGGATCTATTTAGACCCATCAACATTATACGTCTAGGAGAAAAATCATATGTGTTTGTTATTATGGAAGATTACATGAGATTCACTTGGGTGAAGTTCTTACCTAGTAAAAGTGACTCCTTTGAGGAGTTTAAGATTTTCTCAAATTATATTCAAAGTATGTTAGGGTACACTATTGCAACTATGCATAGTGACTATGGAGGAGAGTTTGAGAATGATAGATTTAAATCTTTTTTGTCAAGAAGTTAGAATAGAGTATAACTTTTATGCACCTAGGATGTCATAGTAGAATGCCATAGTAGAGATAATGAATAGGACCTTGATAGAAGAAAATTAGTCATGTTAAATGAATATAGGCTACTTAAATACTTTTGGGTGAGACAGTAAATACGATATGTTATGTTCTGAATTTGGTGAACTTTAAATCAAAATTTAATAAAATCTCCTATGAGCTTTTGAAGGGTAGAACTCTAAACCTTACCCACCTATATATTTTTGGATGTAAATGTCTTGTTCTTAATAATGGAAAATCTATTTTTGGAAAGTTTTATACGAAGTCTAATGAAGTAGTAACTTTAGGATATTTAGCAGTAGGTAAAGCGTATAATGTTTTTAATAATAAATGAACACTAGTAATAGAAGAGTTAGCTCATGTAGTTTTGATGAGACCTATAGCGATGCTCCACCAAAAGAAGAAGAAGAATAGGGTAACAACATAATTAGAATTCAAAATATAAGCATAGAAGAGAAAGTAGAAACTGAGGTTCCCTTACCTAGAGAGTGGAAATATGTTTCTAGTTATCCTAAGGAGCTTATTAGAGGAGATCCATCCACAAAAGATAGGATTAGGCATTGACTTAGGAAAGAAGTTAGCCACACAATCTTCTTTTTTATGGTAGAACCAACTAGTATAGAACAAGCATTTGAGGATGAATTTTGGATTATAACAATGTAGAATGAGTTAAATCAATTTATTAGGAATGATGTGTGAGAGTTAGTAACTAGACTTATTAATTAGAGTATTGTTGGAATAAAATTGGTATTTACCAAAAAACTAAAAGACCCTAGATAAGTTATAAAGAATAAGGCTAGGTGGTAGAAAATGATTATAATCAAATACAAGGGATAAATTTTGAGGAGACATTTGCCTACAAGCTAGGTTAGAAGGCATCAAGATATTGTTAGTATTTAATTTTATTAAGAGATTTAAACTATACCATATGGAAATGAATAGTGCCTTTTTGAATTGAGTGATTACAATTAATGTTTATGTAGAACAACCCAAAGTTTTTAAAGCTCCAAATTTTCTTATATTGTTTATAAACTTAAAAACATTATATGGAAAAAGGTGGACACCTAAAGTTTGGTATCATAGGCTTAGAAATTTTCTATTAGGAAAATTAATTATTAAGGGCACAATATATAAAAGTTCAAGGAGGTTGTGAGACCTCAAAGAACAAACCCGAGCCTAACCAAGAGGGGGAGGGGGGGGGGGGGGGTGAATTAGTAGTTTAAAAGTTTCTTTTAACAAAAATTTTTTATGTATCTTTTTCAATATTTGAAAACATATAATTTTTACCTTTCATGTCGAAGCAAATTAATCTCACAATAATAAAAAAATCAAAGTTTTTAACCACATAGTTAATCATAAAAAAAATAAAATTAAGGAAAATAATCAGAACGAACACACCAGAATTATAGTGGTTCGATCTACCCTAACCTACGACCACTCCCTAGTACCCTCTATTCCAGATATTATGCGAAAAGTAGTGTCTCTTCTTTTACCCCCACAACTAGGAAGATAAGACCTCATAAAATCTCTTCCACCAATGCAGTCTGGTAGACGACCTTACTCTTTTTCACCCTCTCGGTGAAGGCAGAAAACATGGAATTCTTTTTCTCCATCCTAGAGATGGTAGAGAACTAGGACCCAGTGCTGTAAAATGTTTCCTTAGAGCCACCAAAGGATCATGGAAGAAGCTTAATGAAGATAAGAAAGAACATTACTTGGAGTAATCTTGTGAATCCCTTATAACTCTCTCTCACAAATAACTCTCCCTCTCTTCTCTCCAGAAGCCTCCTTTATTCCCTCTCTACGCACTCTCTTAAGATACTTAGCAGTAAAAAGCCTTCTGAAATAAGACTATGTAAAAGCTTAAATAGAAGGCCTCTCAAAAAGCCCTAAATTTCAATTTATCATCTATAATTGTTCAGTACGATCAAAGATCGTCCTGTATGATTAGTTAAAGTGCTCTTATTAGTACAATACGAGGAGACAACCCCTGTACGAACAAATCAAAATGATGAACTAATCGTCAAAGATGATTGAGAATATCATCCAATATGATTAGAACTATATAACCTTTTTAGATAATACAAAATATATTGCCTCGTACAATCAGTTCAAGAGATATACTGATCGTATAATATAATATGAGATGCTTTAATTATTGTCCCATGTAGAACTCAGTTCATTCATTTTGAAATAAGGTTTGTCTTGTATGATTAGTTTAAAAATTATGACATTTCATCTTGGAAAAAAGACAATGAGTTAATTATCATCACATGCATCGCTTGGGTCGTACAATACAATTATCACTAATTATCCTGTATAATTTGATTGAATAATTTAACCAAAATGTTCTTCTAAACACAGGATTAATTTAGGCATGATTGTCATATATCATTCAACACGACACATATCATATAATACGATTAGATAGATTTTGAATATTAAAATATTTCCTAAATTATTATTGGCAACTATTTTATAGATTATAATTGATTGTCTTGTATAATAGGAATCATATAATATGATGAATTTATTCAATATTATTTAGCACAGGTGCCCTAATTAGGGTTTCTAGTTAACTGATTATCCAGTACGACATAAATCGTACTATAAAATTAGTTCAAAATATAGAATTTTTTCTAACTCATCAACTCACTCCCTTGAGTGTGTGTGCGTAAGGTTACTTAGCTTTAGATTAAAAAATATAGATTTTATTCCTAGTCAAAAAAATAAAAAAGTCAAAAAAATTCAAAAAAGTATAAAAGACTAAAAAATACAAAAGACTAAAAGATATAGATTTTATTCCTAGCCTACCTAGTATTGAGTTGATTAAGGTTGTAATTGAGCTATAATCCTGAAATGTTAGTGAGTAAGACATATATGCAATAGATTCAAATAGCATAGTAAAAAATTTAATAATATATGTTATAATCAAAATCATTATACTTAGTCCAAATTTGCAACAATCTCACCCTTTTGATGATGGCATACATTATTGGTTTATGATTCATGAGTATTTTGCTATTCCCTATGCTCTCCCTCACTAAGTAAATTTTTAAAAAATAAGGGATGTGTCAATTTTTTTTTTTAATTTTAAAATAAAACATACAATAGAAGAACAAAAAAAATTTAAAAGATAAATATGGAATTGAACATTTAAAAGAAAATTACAAGCTAGTAACACATGCTACTCCCCTTTTGATATCACAAAAGGGAAGGAAACAACATAAAATAAACAGGAAACTAATAAAGTCAAAAAAATACACATATCAAAAAATAGAAATAAAACTAAAATAAAGAGGGGTCCTGATCAAATGGAGGTGGAGGAGGTGGTGGCTAGAAGTAATGGTGGAATAAGGAAAAATGGTTTTAAAACCATGCCATATCTTCATTATATTACTGTTGCTGCTGTGATGCATACTGATCGAAGCGAGCTAAGTCTTTTTTCTGTTGCTACTGCTGCTCAGCTATGCAGGCATTAAAATAGAGCTCCCACTGATCAAATCTATAGACCAGTTGATTGAACTAAGATTGCTGGTGGATAGGAGCAAGTGCTAGATTAGGTCCTCCCTCTTCTGCTACAGGTTCTTCATCCATATAGTGAACATTGTGATGATGAGCACAGTAAAGGATGTGGAAGGAGCTATTTGTGTAGTAAACATGGAGGTGATAAGGTGGTGTAGGATACTGGAAGTTCTATTTGGTTTCTAGGAAAAATGCAATGATATATCTTAATGTTAGATTAGGCATTCTCTTATGGCAGGGATTTGTAATGACAATCAAATATTCAAGATAACAGATAATAAGGTCAACTGCATTAAAGACAATTTGAGCCATTATGAAATAGGTTATAATAGAAAGAATAGGAATAATGTTGATTCGATCACCAGCTTTAGGAATGATAGAGTTTCTAAGTATGTACTAGATGATGCGACCATCCTCAACTAGAGTGTTAACCTTGGCGATGTAGTAGCTAACATTGAATTCCCTATGGGTGGTGTTGGCAAGGGTCCATACAAAACAAGGATTTGTAGCTAGAACATTAATTTTTTTACTAGCAGTGGAAAAATATAGAAAGTCATGGAAGTCTTGGTAAGTAATCTCTATTGGTCACCTACTAACATAAGATTGGAGGGAAGTATCATCACTATTGATTCTAAGTCTTGCAAAAAAATAAAAAAGACATTTAGAAATGAATGGATAAGTAAGAGTAGGAATTAAAGTGATAGTGATATGGGCGAACAGTGGTAGTACTTGAAAGTTTAGATCCTCCTGTTTGATGACTTTGAAGGGAGAATTCTAGCATTCTTATATCTGTTGTAGGCCTCAACATATCTAAGATCTACTTGATGTCAAGAGAAATTCCTGATGAGTGATCAGGACTGCTTGCCTCCAGTTAATGCCAAAATTTTGAGCTCAAGTGAGAGGGGAGCAGAGTTAGAAAGATTTGAGTGAAGAACAAAGCATGAATTTTGTTTATTTATATAGAATATGCTAGATCATACAATACCATCGTAAGATCATATTAAATAATCCTGGGATCATCCCAGATGATTGAGAACAATCAAGTTGTCTAGTCTGATCCAATCAAAAAGCAGTCTTATTGTATAGTATGATAAGAATCATACTAAATGATTAGAGAAAAAGCATTCATCTTGTGGAGTCAGTATGGAAAATTGTTGACTAATCAGATCATACAATATGAATAAGTGTTTGTATAATATATTATGTTATTTAATATTATACCAGCCAAATTTAATTCATTCAACGTCTATTTCCAAGTACATTGTGTAGTGTGAAGAAGGTATTCATATAGTACGATCACAAATGATGGAGAAATAGGATTCGTTGGATGCACTGTGATCATACATGTAATGATAGTTATGAAGATCACCATATAATATGATAAGAGTAACAATTAGATATAAGAATGGATGATTGGGAATGCTCCAAGAAAGAAAATATGTCAAAAGAATAGTAAAATAAAAATAAACATAACAAAAATCAGATAATCAAGTAGAAATGCACATCAAAAACATTTTTTTAAAGAATTGAACAATTGTATTAAATGAAAATTTTACTTTATGATTATGCAAAAACTTAGTAAGAAATGCATTGATAACACCAAGATTCAGTAAGGTTAGAAATTAAAATTTTGTTAACCATAACTCAGCTCCATACATGTTAAAGTCATTTTTAAACAAAAAATATAATTCATAAAATAATTTAGAAAGGAAATATGATCTTTCCAATTTTTTTTTTCAGGAATGTATCTAAGAGAATAATATTGCAAAGTTATAAACCAAAAATCATGATTTTCAAATTCAGGTGTAGATAATATCAATTGGCACATGAATTTTCCTAAGATTTAAAGATTTGAAAAAAAGGGAAGATAACTCATTGTGGGCTCATTTTATGCTTCTTTTATCTATTTTTGGTGCACTTTGTACATCTTTTGATTTTTGATACACTTTGTGCATCTTTCAATTTTGGTGTACATTATGTATCTTTTTAGCTTTGAGCTCATTTTGTTCTTCTTTTCTTTTCAATAACTTTCTTCCTTTCTATATCTTTAAAGATTCTCAGTCATGAGATTATCTTCAAAATATGAGAGAAAATGAACTCACTTTCTTATATAAAAAAGAGTAAACCACAAACCAAAATGTGATCCATATGATTTAGATAAACAACTTAATTAAGAAAATTTGAAATGTATTCATAAACTTGCAAAAATATTCATAAGAGATTTAAGATTGTAGGAAGATGAAACAAATCTTCATTTATAGGTCCAATTTTAAATTTTAAATAGATTTTGATTCAAAAGGAAATTACACTACTAAGGGAGTTAGAGGAATAGGGATAATTTTTTATTTTTCTTTCTTTAACTATTTTAGAGGAGTCAATCATTACTTATAAAAATAGGTAAGATTTTTATTTAAAGAAAGGTTCAACTACTAATGTGAGTAGTGATCAGATTCTTATGTTTTAAAAGAAATAAACAAACATAATAAAAAGAAAAAAAAAACAAAAAACCCTGAAAATACAAAACCATAAAATAAAAATAATGATCAGATTTTAAATTTTCAAAGCATCCAGTTTGAAGCATGAATATCTATGACACATAAATTGGTTCTTAAAGTGTTGAAGGTTTCAAAAGATTTTGTAAAGATATCTGCATGCTAATTTTTTGTGGATATATGATGTAGCTCTATATCTCCTTTAGTGATTTGGTCCCTAATGAAATGGTGCCTTATGTCTATATGCTTGGTCCTAAAATGTTGGATTGGATTATTTAAAATACAGATAGCACTTGTGTTATCACATAAGATTAGGATGATGCATACATTTAGTCCTAAATTTATAATTTATCGCTTTAACCAAAGGACCTATGCCATACAACTTTCTGAGACTATATATTCAGCTTATTCAGTGCACAAAGCTATTGAGTTATATTTTCTACTAGATCAGGAGCTAAAGATTACCGTATAAATTATCAGGTTTTAGAAGTATTTTTCCTATCAAATATATATCATGTAAAGTCTAAATCAAAATATCCTATGATTTCAAAGGAAGTGATGTTCCTAGGATATCGAATTCCAAAATTTTGGATTCCTAAGAGATATCTAAGAATTTTATTAGTAGTAATCAAGTGGGATCCTTTTGGATCAGCCTTAAATCCAGCACAAATATAAAAACTAAATATAATATTAGGTCTACTAGTAGTTAAGTAAAGAAATGATCCAATTATTCCTCTATATTTCTTCTAATCAACTGACTTTTCACTTGAGTCCTTATCCAATTAAACTGTATAACTCATGGGAGTGTTAATTAACTTGGCTTTATCTATTTTATATTTCTTAAGGATGTCCTTAATATTTTTTGATTTACTAAGAAAAATTCCATCATCCTTCTTCCTTATATTAAATCCAAGAAAATTATTCATTTCTCCCATTATACTCATTTCAAACTCCTTATTTATTATCTTAAGAAAATTATCACATAGCTTTTTATTTGAACATCTAAACAAAATTTCATCAATATAAATCTAGATAATATGTAGTTCTTCTCCTACCTTTCTGAGAAATAGATTGGTGTCTACGCTCCCCTTAACAAAGGTTCTATCCAGTCAGAATATGCTTAGCCTTTCTTATCATGCTTCTGGTACTTATTTTAGTTCATATAATGTCTTTTTTATTTGAATACATGATTGAGATATTGTGACTTCTTTTAAAAGCTAGGGGTTTTTCAACATATATATCGTATTTTATTACCCCATTATGAAAGGATCTCTTAACATCTATTTGGTATAACTTTAATCCCTTAAATCAGGCAAAAGCTAGTAGCACCCTTATTGCTTTTAGTCTAGATATAGGGGTAAAAGTCTCTTCAAAGTCAATACTTTCTATTTATTTATAGCCCTTAGCCACTATTCTTACTTTATTTCTAACAACTACACCAGAGTCATTAACCTTATTTTTGAAAACCCATTTTGTTCCAATAACACTCTAGTCTTTAGGTCTTTAAACTAGATCCAAAAAATTATTTATAGATAATTGATTCAATTCTTCTTTCATGGCTAGGATCCATAATTCATTAAATAGTACTTGATTTATGTTTGAGTGTTAAATCATTTAGATAAAAGTTGAGTGGTTAAATTCTTTCCTAAGTCAAAGTCTAATTCTAACACCTTTAGTTGGGTTTCCTAAGATCAGTTCTTTAGGATGACTTGAAGAATATCTTCATTCTGTTCTACCCTTTCTTCCAAATTTACATATTATACTCCTTGGATAACCTCAACCACTTCTTCATCTTCTACCCTAGACCATTCAATATTATCAGATTTATCAAAAAATACATGAGCAGTCTTCTCTACTATCAGTGTCTTTTTTAAAAAACCTTATAGGAATTTCCAACATTTGAGTATCTTAAGAAGACTCCATCAGACTTAGAGTCAAACTTTACTAGCAAAGATTTTTTATTATTTAGAATGAACACTTTACATCTAAAGACATACATATGAGAGAGGTTGGGTGTCCTACCCGTAAGGATTTCATAGGGTGTCTAATTTGGCTTGAATCTAATATTAACCCTACTCATAACATAACAGGAAATGTTTTTTGCCTCTTCCCAGAAGATTTAGGAAGTGAGTATTCAAATAACATGACTATAACAACTTATACCAAGGTCATGCTATTTCTTTTAGCTTCTTTATTCTACTGAGGGATTCTAGGAGCTGAAAAGTTGTGATCTATCCCTTGCTCCTTACAGTAAGATTCAAAATTTTCATTTTCAAATTCTCCACCATGGTCATTATGAATGGTTTGAATTTCATACCATAGCTTCCTCTGAATTTAAGTGGAGAATATCTTAAACACAAAAGATTCACTTTTATGAGAGAAGAATCTAACCTAGGTAAACCTTAAGTAATCATCTACAATCACATACCCAAAAATTTCCCTCTTAGGCTTGCATTGCTAATGGGTCCAAAAATATTTATGTGTTTGACATCTATAGGTTTGTTAGTGTTAATGTTCTTGATTGAGTGGAAGGATGATTTTGTTGATAATTTGATATCAGGGAATAGAATTTTGATGATAGTAAACACTTCTATTTTCTCTACGACTGCCTTGCCTACTATTATTTTAGGTCCACAAGATCAAACTACAAATTAAAATAGCTCAAGATTGGATAGATTAGTACTGAGTCAATTTGTAATGTATAATATATATGTCTTTTACCTTTTCTTGAGTCCATTGTATTAATATAGGTCTTGATGTTAAGTAACCTTGCACACATACACTTGGGAGAAATTTTTTGACTATTTTAGAGTTTTCTATTTTTGATCACATCATTCAGGATGATCCAAAAAACAGTATGGATGATCAGTTAAAAATAGAAACCCTAATTAGGGCATCCTGGTTAAGGCAGCCACTATTAAGCACATCATCCTGGATGATAATAGTATCAGCCAGGACGATAGGTTCAAATTAAAAAAAATCATCCGCCAGATCTATTTAGGTATCTTTTATTTTTGGATATCATCTAGGACATCGTCCTGCATGATGCAGTATAATTATGCCTAAATTAATTTGGTAATTAAGGAAAGTAATTAAGATTTGATTGCACGATCATATCACCCTGGATGATCATAGGATTAGCCAGGACGATCAATTCACAAACCTTAGATGTTCCTGGATGATCAAACATTGGCCTGGTTCTATTCAGGGCAATACTCTAGATGATATGTACTAAATTGAATTAATCATCCGGGATGATCGTGAGATCGGCCTGAATGATCAAGTTATTTTTACATCATCGAGACATCCATTCAGGGCGATGGTCTGGATGATATTTAATGACTTGTACTAATTGTACAAGATGATGCCCTATCATCCTGGATGATATGAACAAAAATCTTCTAATCGTCCCAAATCGTCCTAACTCATTGAGCTAGATTTGTACTGATCATACATGATGATATTTATATCATCCTAGATGATAAAATCAATTTGTTGCAATTAAGAGCTATTCCAAAGCTCTTTTATATAAGACCTCTTATTCTACCCAAGAGAGTATCCTTTACTGGTGTCTTAACTTGAGAGAGCCTAGAAGAGAGGGAGAGAAAGGGAGAGAGAAAGAGGATCTTGTGAGGGGGAGTTTATGATAGGTTTCACAAAGGTTGCTCCAAGAAAAGATCTGAGTTATCTTCTTTAGTCATCATCCCTAGTACTTGGAGGATTGAGAGAGGCTTACTTCAGCAATCGATCGAGGTTCTTTTTCTGCTTCAGGAGGAAGCAAAAGGAGTTGGGTTCTCTGCTTCACCGTTGTTGGTGGAAAAGAGGTTTGTAAAGGCTTCTCCACCTTACTATAGGAGGAAAAGAAGAGTCATTGAGTTTAGTGAAATACCCAGAGGGGAGGATTGAGGGAGTGGATGTAGGTCAAGTTGACCGAACCACTATAAATTTATATTCTCTTTATTATTTCTTTTTCAGCATTTAATTTCAGCACTTTGATTTTCTTTCTAGTGAACTTTGGTTTAAGTTTGTGTTTTGATTGAGAAAATTTTAAAATACTAATTCACCCCCTCTTGGTTAGCCTTGTGCTAGTTCAGATGGGCTTAACATCCCTAACAAACTTTTAAGTTCTATTAGAGTGAGATTCATAAAATTGAGTTTTTGAAAATTTTTGAATTTTGATCAATGGATAACTTTGGTAATTATAATACTACGGAAGGATATTCTATTATATGACAACCTTTGTTTGATAATATTCCTTTAAATTTTTGGAAAATAAGCAAGTCTACATTTTTACAATCAATTGACTATCGCATGTGGATGCTTATTAAGGATGGTTATACACCTCCATCTTATAAAACTAATTGCATTACTATTGTACTTCCTTTCACTGAATGGACTCTTGATGATTGGGATTTAGCTCAACTAAATGCAAAATGCTTGAATTATTTTTGTGTGCTTTGCAATCAGAAGATTATTTGTGTGTTTCAACTTATGATACTTATTACGAATTCGATTTTGAATTTTGATGATACCAAATACTTCTATTTCTCTATGACTGGCTAGCTTATTAATATTTTAGGTCCATAAGATCAAGACTGTAATTTGAATCAGCTCAAGATTGGGTAGACTAGGTTTGAGTCAATTTGTAAATTTTTCCCTTTCTTGAGTCTATGATGTGGTTCCTGATGCTAAGGAGAATTTCTAACTATTTTATAAAGTTTACTATTTTTGGTAACATTGTTCAGGATGATCCATAAATCATCTTGGATGATCTTTTCAAAAATGAAAACCCTAATTAGGGCATCTTAGATAAGGAAGTAGTCATTAAGCACATCATCCTGGATGATATTCGTATCACCTGGATGATATTCGTATCGGCTAGGATAATAGGCTCAAATCAGAAAGAATCAACTGCCAGATCTTTTTAGATATTCATTATTTTTAGACATTATCCAGTCCATCATCTTGGAAGATGCAGCATAATTATATATAAATTAATCTGGTAATTAATGAAAGTAATTAAGGTTTGATTACATGATCACATCATCCTGGATGATTGTAGGATCATCTAGGATGATCTATTGGATGATTGACATCAGCCAGCTTCTATACAGGGTGATGCTCTGGATGATTTTCACAAATTTGAACTAATCGTCCAGGACGATCAATCTATTTTTCCATCGTCCAAACATCCATTCAGTACGATTGTGAGGATGATATTCTTCAATTTGTACTAATCGTACAGGGCTATATATTATTGGCCTGGACAATATGAATAAATTCTTTTAATCATCCCAAACTGTTTGGGCTGATTGAGCTAAATTTACACTGATCATCCAGGATGATATCCATATCATCTTGAAAGATAAAGTCGGTTTGTTTAAATAAAGAGCTATTCCAAAGCTCTTTTATTTAAGACCCCTTGCTCTACCCAAGAAATTATTTTTTGCTGCAATCTTGACCTGAGAGAGCTTAGAGGAGAGGGAGAGAAAGGGAGAGAGAGAGGATCTTATGTGGGGGAGTTTGTGAGGGGTTTCATAAAGGTTGCCTCAAGCAAGGATCTAAGTTAACTTCTCTGATCGTCATCCCATATTCTTGGAGGTTCGAGAGAGGTTCACTTCAGCAATCGATCAAGGTTCTTTACCTGTTTCAGGAGGATACAAAAGGAGTTAGGTTCTTTGCCTCACTGGTGTCGGTGGAAAAGAGGTTTGTACATGCTTCTTTACCTTGCTGTGGGAGCAAAAGGAGAGTCACTGAGTTTAGTGCAATACTTGGAGGGCGCCTCTGAGGAGTGGATGTAGGTCGAGTTGATCGAACCACTATAAATATTTATGTTCTTTTCTACTATTTTTTTTCTCATTTAATTTATGCACAATTTCTTTGCGGTGAATTTTGGTTTAGTTAAGATTTTGTTTTTTGATTGAAAGATTTTTAAATACCAATTCACCCCCCTCTTGGTTAGCTTGGATTAGTTCATAAGGGCTTAATATCCCTAACAAACTTTCAAGTGGTATCTGAGTGGGATTTATAAAAATGAGTTTTTGAAAACTTTTGAGTTTCGATCCATGGCTAACTCCAAAAATCATAATACAATGGAAGAATATTCTATTACACGTCCACCTTTATTTGATAATATTCTTTTTGATTTTCAAAAAACTCGCATGTTTATGTTTTTATAATCAATTGACTATCACATGTGGATGCTTATTAAATAAGGATATTCACCTCCTATATATGAAATTAATAGCATTAAAATTGAACTTCCTTTTACTGAATGTATTTTTTATAATAGGGATTTAGCACAACTTAATACAAAATGTTTGAATTATTTTTTTATGCTTTAAAATCTGAAGACTACATGCATGTTTTAACTTGTGTTACTAGTAAAGAGATTTGGAATAGATCGTGTATTACTTTTGAAGGAACAAATGAAGTTAAGCAATTTTGATTGAATATTTTATTGCCTGATTATGAACTTTTTCTTATGAAACCTTCTGAATCAACTTCTGAAATATATACAAGGTTTACTCAAATTGTTACCTCTTCTGAAATATATATAGATTTTATTTTCTTGTTTCTTCTATAAAATTTTGTGTATGTTAGCAGGACATTTGAGCACGCACTCAGGAGTGGGGATGAAAATTATACACTTAAATTCTCTATTAAATCATATTGTATGATCCTAATCATATGGTATAATCTAATAATACATAAAATAAAATCAAGTTTTGATTAAAGTAATTAAATTAACTTTTAGCATAACTAATCATACTATATAGCTTGAGTTCATACAAGACGTTCAATTATTTTAATGAAACTTTGCAGATTAATCTACCAAATTTAAGCAAGTTTGAAATTTGACATAATCATACTATAAGATTAGTAATGCATCTTGTAAAAATTGGACCAATGATCATGCGATCAAATCAGGTTTAAATCTTACTTGCAAATTATATTATATGATCCAAATCATTTAAGACAATTGACTAGAATATTTGATGGAAGATCCTCAATTAAACATAGATGATCATACTGTCAGTCCAATCTTGTAGAACTCATAACTGAATATTTAACAAAAAAATTTTAAAGTAACCAATTCACCCCTCTTTGTGAGCCATAACACTTTCATCTAATTTAATATTTATGAGGTTTTGATCTTCTAATCCATTCTTAAGAGTCTAATTTTTTGCTAGTCAAAATTATATGTTTATTTACTAATACAATGTGCTCATTTTTTTAAATTTGTAAACTTATTAAACAAATCATAATGGTAATCAAAATGTATTATGATCATTTTTAAAAAATGAAAAATTTATTTAAATTTCTATAGCTATCACACAATTGCTTAGAAAATGAAAATAGTTCTTCAAAAATAAAATCACATATCTTATCATTTCCATTTCATTTGAACTAACTTTTGCCATCAAGCACAAATTGGTTATTTCTTCCATAGCTTTCATCTTGGACGTTTGCCCAAAGGCTCTTTGAGGCTTTCATTTACTTTTCTTATGGTCAGCTCTTTTCTTAGCCTTTTCATTTGGCAGTTGACTTTTCAAATTGGGATAGTTTAACTTTATATGACTTGAATTTTTTGCACTCAAAATAAATACAACCAGAAGTAAATTTATTCACACTTTACCTATTTTCTTCTTGTTAGCGTATCCTCTTTGCTTATTTCTCAAAACATTTTTGATTATAAAGGATATATCATCATCTCCACTTCCTTCTAATTTTCTATTTTTTTTTTTTATAATTTTTTATCCTTTAGTGTTATGGTCTTCTCCTTTTGCTTATAAATTGTATCTACAATCCTTTGACTTCTTTTCTAATCATATACAGTTAGTGATCCAAGAAAGCTTTCAATGAAATAAGTAATTAAATCTTTAGATTTTGAGAACACTATTACCTTGGTATCTTAAGACTCAGTAGGCTTTTTATAATTTTATTTACCTTTTATCTATTTTCCACTTATCAGTGTGCCTCCTTTGATTCTTTATCAAAAAGTTTATAAATTTTTTGTCATGATAGCTATATCTTCATCTCTTCCTCCTTTTGAGTTTTTATATTTTGAATCTATTAGCATTTAGAGTTATCATCTTCTCCTTTACCTTATCTATTATATCCTCAATACTTTGACTAATTTTCTATTCATATGCAATTAGTGATCAAAGAAAATTATCAATGAAATAACAAATAAATCTTTAGATTTTGAGATCATCATCACCTTGGCATCTTATGGCTCAAGTAGACTTTTTAGAATCTTATTTACCATTTAAGCATTTCTAATATCTAACATAATTTTCCTTGGGTGTAGAAAACTAGGTCACCTCCGAGCTGATTGCTCCAACGTGAAGACCCATCCAACCAAGGATAAGGGTGAGGAGAAGCCAAAGTATAAGAAATGCAAGCTAAAGATATAGAAGTCATTTTTGCCTGACTCTGCCTCAGAATTATTAGAAGTAGAAGTAGAGGTGGAGGTAACGAATTTGTGTATAATGTCTAATGATAATCTTGATCAATTGGATCAAGATGAGGTATGTCAACTTTCATATGAAGAGCTGTTGGTTATTTCTAAAAAAATTCATGATTCATATATAAATTTAAACAAAATGCATACTAACCTTAACATTGAATTTAGTACTTTACAAACTGAGCATGCTAATTTAGTTAAAGAATATTCTGACTTAGATAGAGATCACATGTCCCTGTTTGATGAATTTGATACATAAATAAGAAGCATATTGAGTTATGACACACATAATTCCTTAGAAACATCACATATTGAGTTTGAAAAAGAATATAAGAAATTGGATGAACTTGAATGTAAAATAGATAGTAGTGAGCATTATTTAAAAGTGGAAGTGGAAGCTTATGAATATGCAAATAAAGCTCTACAAGAAAAACTTACAACACTTAAAAATAATAAACCATTTCCCCCATTAGCTCAAACAAACAATCCCTCAGCATTGCATGCATCACTCAACTTTAAGAAGAGGCATCACCACCCACATAGGTTAGTGAACCCATTTTCTGGTGTTAGGTGCTTCTGTTGTGGCATGCTAGGTTATATAGTCTGCACTTGCATGATTCACTGTAGGACACATCTTGTGAGGAGGCCTAAATTGCATTCATCATAGTATAAGATGCATACATCTCATTCATACAAGCATAAGAAGGAACCCAAACTCACTTGGGTTCCCAAATCTAATCTTTGAATGACATTGTAGGAATGCTTTCATGAATGACCTAGTGAGAGCAAGTGGTATCTGGATAGTGACTGCTCAAGACATATGACTGGAGACATGAAGAAGTTCATTACACTAGAAACTAGGACAACACGCAAAGTGACTTTAAGAGATAACACCACTAGGAAAATTGCGGGCTTAGGTATCATTAGAAATTATATATTTTTTAATTGTAAATATTTTATTAGTTGATGGTTTAAAGCACAATGTATTGAGTACTAGTCAATTTTGTGACAAAAGATTTGAAATAAAATTTCTTTCTGATAAATGATTGATTAGCTTAAATGATAAACTTGTATTAGATGGAAAGTAGATAAATAATGTTTAAATGTTAGATCTTAACTGCATTAAAAATTCAAATTTATTGTGTTTAAATATAATAATGGATGACTCTTGACTATGACATAAGCGACTATTCCATGCTAGCATGAAAACACTTAGGAATACCACTTAGAAAAACATGGTTAGTGGTGTACCTAAGTTAAACTTCACTAAAGACCATCTATGTGATGCCTACCAACTAGGAAAATAAGTAAAATCATCATTTCATTCAATCAAAGATATGAATACATCTATGCCACTAGAAATCCTTCACATGGACCTATTTGGACCCGTTAGAACAACTAGCTTAGGTGGGAAAAATTATGGATTTGTGATTGTAGATGACTTCTCTAAATTCACTTGGGTAAGATTCTTAGCACATAAGAATGAGTCATTTGAAGAATTCAAAACTTTCTCCACTTGGATTCAAAGGAAATTAGGATGTAAAATCTCAAAAATTTATAGTGATTATGGTGTAGAGTTTCAAAATAAAAAATTTAAATCTTTTTATCAAAAGATATGAATAGAGCATAACTTATCTTCCCCTATGACTCCTCAACAAAATGGCATAGCTGAGAGAAAGAATAGAACCTTGGTAGAATCTATTAGGAAATTGCTAGTTTAGTACACTCTTCCTAGATACTTTTGGGAAGAAGCAGTGAACACTGTCTGTTATGTTTCAAACAGGGTGAACGTTAGATCAAAGTTGGATAAAACACCCTATGAACTCCTTAAGGGTTGAACACCAAATCTTTCCCACTTGCATGTCTTTAGTTGCAAATATTTATCTAAATTAATGGGAAATCACCCTTAGGAAAATTTGATCCTAAGGCTAACGAAGGTGTCTTCTTAGGTTATTCATTTATAGGTAAGACCTATAGAATCTTTAGTAAGAGGACCCTACTAGTAGAAGAATCTACCCATGTAGATGAATCAGATAGGAACTTTGAACCTAAATTTGAAGAAGAAGAGGTAGAGGCCATTTAGAGGGTAGAAACATTTACTAAGGAGATAGGGTAGAACCTCAAGAACTACTTCTTAGAGATTAGAGATATTCTTCTAGTCATCCTAAAGAATTAATATTAGGAGACCCATTAGAAGGTGTGAGAACTAGACTCATACTTAGGAAAGAGGTTAGTCATTCAGCATTTATGATAAAACCCACGAGTATAAATCAAGCTTTAGGGGATAAATTCAAGATCCTAGCAATACATGAAGAGTTGAAACAATTTACTAGGAATGATGTAAGGGAATTAGTCAAGAGACCTAGAGAGCAGAGTGTGGTGGGAACAAAGTGGGTCTAAGGTGAAATTATGTAGATAACATCACTTCATAAGATATCATGTAGCCAAAAGGAGATATAGGATTGCACCATATAGCTATAGGAGATCAATTAACAAACATATTCATGAAACCACTAGCCTATGACATCTTTAGCACATTGAGGACAAAACTAGGTGTTATAGACATTCATACTTGATCAAAAAAAAAAAAAAAAAAAAAAAAAAAAAAAAAAGACAAAAAAATTTGGTCTAAGGTGTTTCCTGATCTTCACACACTCATCTCATTGAATTACCCAAATGTTAAATTTTTTGTCCATATCGTACTATATGATTCAAATTCAATTGTACGATTATTACAAAATTTATAGATAACAACCCTCTATTATAGTAATGAACCAGATTTGATCACTGATCTGTATATCATAAAGTATAATTTCTACCTTTGATATTGTATATACATGTGTCACTCAATATCCATGCATTTAAATAATTTGTTATGATATTATTACCCATCACACTATACAATATCTACCTTTCATACTATACAATCAATGTGGCTAAATTGATTGGGACAAATTTAACTTGGTTGGTATGATATTATTATGGTTCATATTGTATGAACACCCATTCATACTGTATAAAACTTTTCATCAAAATTCATACTAATGACTCCTTGGGACGAACATATTTCTTTCATATCGTCCAGTATGATCCTGATCGTACTTACGATTTGACCACCTTTTCCCCATCGATCATCTAGATAATATAATTACATGATCATATTATACGATCTTCAATTGTACTGTATAATCTTCGATTGTATTATATGATAAGTAAAAAATTCTTTAAATAGAAGGGGAAACATGCTCAATTCACTCAATCATTATTCACTACACTTTTGCTCACTCATTTCTACTCAATGACTAGCTCAAAAAAATGTGTCTGAATCATTCTGGGAAGCTCCTTTTCCTCTCACCACCATGACAATCATTTCCTTTCTGCTAAAGATGAGGATGCCAACCATAAATTCAAAGCATGAATGATCACCCATCGCATGCTAAATCAAGTAGCTCTTAAATTTGAGGTGATGAGCCTTTTTGCTTCTACTTCATTTCAATTTCTTGTCACCCTGGCCTTTCCATTTAACTCTGAGCTCTACTATGAATTCCTGGCCAACCTTAGGGTCAATATAGACAACTTGACCCTCACTTCATTTATCTTCTATTGAAATGTTAAAATCACCAAAATAAACCTCACTGAATATATCAATCTTTCTACTGAAGGACCTTGAGCCCACTCATAAAAAATGAGTTTGACTGGAGTTTCATCAATTTGGTTCTTAAAAATGTTTGTTTGAATCAACACAAACCTCTTATCCAGTCCTTAACACAAAAGGCCAGAATCATCCAACACGTTCTTAGGACAATCATAATACCCAAAGCTGGAGATAGGATACGCATTACCCCAATCCTATTTACTATCACTTACCTAATCATGTCCAAACTAGATTTAATGAAGCTGATATGATTATTGACTATATCCAAAATATGACCCAAATTCACCATACTAAAACCCGTAGGAAACTCAATCAAGCCTAGGGCATCTCATAAGATACATAATTCATCACAAATACCATTTGAACTATCCTGGTGAACCTGACAATGTCCTTATTTTCTATACAGATGTCTCTTTTTGTATCTTATTTCATCGGAGCTAAGAGCATACTTAGCCGAATTTTGATGAAGAAGGGTAGGCTACTCCAGCAGGAAGACCTGCTCCACGAAGAGGACCTACACCTACCTATCCTCAAGATGACATTATTCAATGATTTGATCTACTTGAAATCTGGCTTGACTCTGATATCCATGAACAACACCTGTAATACAAGGATGATATGCGATGGTTTGGAGAGAGGTTTGATTCTACCAATCATTATTTTGCCTCTATCCATCACTTCTTTTAACCACCACCACCATCACCTGATCAAGATCCATCATTTGACTAATTCTCTATTTGATGTGTTTTATGTACTTTTTTTATACTCCTATTTTTAGTGATGTCAAAATAGGGAGAAGTTTATCTGCCCTTAGTTAATATCTTTTCAATTGCATACCATGTTTCTTGAAGTATGTTTTAATATTTGTGGCTTAAAATTAAATACATGTTTCTATTCATATATTTTTATGTTCCTTTGTTTATGTTAATAAAAAAAAAACAAAAAAAGTGTTATTCTGCCTATCAACTAGTATTATTTGACATCATCAAAAAGTGAGAGATTATCGTATTCTATGATCCATAGTCTGAGTTTTTGATGATAACAAATAATGTTGATTAAATTATCTTATTCTTCTTTAAATATTTTGAATGTTACTCTTATCTATAAGTACTAACATTTCAAGAAGATCACATAATGCTCAAGACAATGGAAGACTCGAGACTAAGTAGAATAGGATGTGAAGTTATCTGTAACTTTGTATTTTCCTTTTTTTTTTTATTTCTTGAGTTTGGCCACAAAACATGAATGCAAAATGAGTGACAATACACACACACATATAGAGATTTTTTTAAGGAATTTTTTTATGTTGACTGTACTGTATTATTTTAAAACGTATCGTATGATACATTGTGGCTTAACAGCTATCTTCGATGAACTAATCATGTTGTACGATTATCATCTTACTATATGATTTGTTTTCAACCCAAAACACTAACCGCCATATTAATTTAAGTTTTTAAGATTTGAATGTTGAACACATCATACTATACAATCCAATCATAAAAAATATGAATTTTTTGAAAACTTTCTAGAATTAAACCCTATGATTAGTCAATTAAATCAAGGCTTAATTAAAGGTTGGAGATCATACTATATGACTGTGATCATACCATACAATGAACTGAGATGATTTTTAGTCATACCAACATTCGTACCAAACAAACCTTTAATTTTGTTCTAATTGTACTGCATGACTTTCATCGTACTATATGATGAATTGAGGCTATTTTTGGTCATACCAAAGATCATACCGGACAAAACCTTGATTTTTGAACTAATCGTACTGTATGATATATACATTGTATAAGATGACCTGTATAAATTTAACTAATCGTATAGTACAAATTGGATCATACTAGATGATGAATAGAGATGAAGATTGGTCATCACAGCATTCATCCTGTATGAATAGAAAAAATATATAATATCATACTGGATGATATTCGTATCATACTATACAATGTATTAAAAAAATATTGCCTCTTCAAACTCCTTCATACCAGGATGATAACTATTTTTAACTGATCGTACTGTACGAATAAAAATGGCTAAATTGAATTTTTAGAGTTTCTTGAAGCTTGTTATATAATCAATGCATTTGCTTTTAAAAAGTGAGAGAGACGAACATGTCAACTGAAGGAACTCTTGAGAGGGAGCTTTTTGAAACAAATTTTGGGCTTGTATGAGGAAAGAGAAGGTGAGTTTGTGCATGAAGGGAGAAGGAGTGTGAGGGAATCATATGATTTCTCCGAGTATGCTACATGCTTTCTCCTCCTATGGCTTGGGTGAGTCTTGTGGTAGCTCCCTTGGGGGAGAGACTTCAAGATCAAAGTCCTCAAAGGTTCTTTTCCTTCTCAAGGAGGGAGAAAAATAAGAAGGTCCACTACCTTCATCGAGAGGGTGACATAGCGTCCGGCACTCCGCCACACTGGGAAGGTGAAAGTGAATTTTTGTAAAGGTTTCACCGCCTTGCTATGGGAGTCAAAGGAGAGTTACTTTTGAGTAGTGAAAATCTTGGAGTGGAGGACTCCAGGGAGTGGACATAGGTCAAGGTTGACCAAACCACTATAAAACTTTTTTGTGTGCTTTTTCCATTTTTCACATTTTGTTTTTTGCATTTAACTTTGCTATAACTGCATAATGAAAATTTAATTTTTATTTTTTATTATGCGATTTAAATTTTCGTCCCCATTGTTGAAATTGTCTTTTAATCACCAGCTTCCACCTTTAATTAGTTAAGTCATCTTTTGAAATAAATAAAAAATTACAAAAAATAGAACTCCTATTTAGGATTTAATTTTTAAAGTATCAATTCACACACCCTCTTAGAATATCTCATACTTTCCTCATATAAAAATAAGGTTGACAAATGGACCCCAACTGATGTGATGAACTTAAAAAGTAAATCACTTGTGTTGGTGTTGAACAAAATAATAACATAATTAAAAGAGATTTTGTTGACAAATATATTAAAGGAAATTAACCTAATCAGGAATATTTAATTAAGCAGTACTTGGTAGATATGTCATCCAATAAGATAGATTTATGCTAATAAGATTTTTGAAAGGGATATTTATCCTAAATAATTACATTTTTATGGATATTTTAAATTATATAGAAGAATCATCTAACCTTTAAATAACAATATTTATACAATGAATAAGTATGACACAATGCTCACATGACTATATTGAAATAATTAGAAATTTTTTTTAAAAAAAAAAGTAGTGTTCGCATGACCATATCGAAATAACAAAAGAAAACACCTCGATACTCACTTAACTATATCGAAATAGGTTGAAAGAGAACCTTATGGAAGGTCACTTCCAAATAAGTATATTTAAGGATGTTAAAATGTGAGGTTTGTCCCAAATGAATGAACTCAAGAGTGTTTGAATTGGAGGTCACTCTTAGACAAATATATTTAGATGGTTAGATTAAGGAAAAAAACATGGGACCTTATTACCTAATCAACCTAAGTTTTAGATGCTAAATAGGGATGTCAATCCCTAACAAATGAATTAATGGTAGGCAATCAAATGGGAGATCTATAACAAATAAACATATTTAAATAGCTAAATAAAGAAAATACCAGAGATTGTATTACCAATCGACCAAAGTTTAAAAAGGAAAGGATGCCATTGGGGAAACTTATGTTAATCATTTAAAATAAGAATTTATTCATAAATGAGAGAACTAGCCCAAAGAAGAAGATTCAAGGATGTTCAAATGGGAGTTTTCTCAAAAATGAATGGTTTTATGTGATTATATCAAGATAATACATGCGATCGTATTACTCAATCAATCAAAGTTTGAAAGGAAATGATTTATCTGAAGAACTTATACCATTTCTTAAGAACAATTTTTTTATTTATTTATTGAGAATTTTCCTTTACAACATTATACTATATTGTATCTCTTGAGATAACACCCATTTACAGGAAACATGGGAGGATTTCTCCCCCATAAATGAATCTTTTCAAGTCAGTTCAAATTTACCTTGCATCTTCTTACGGGACAAATTGGATATTTATAGTACCAAGACCAAGTTTCCTACTTGGAAGGTTCTTGTACAAGCTATTTTATCATGATTTTTGAATGATGAAGATTTTATACAACTCTAGATTTTATTGAACCTACAATCACTTATCTTCAAAATGTTCTTATTTTTGTAATCAAAATTTGGCAGTATATTTTGAAGTTATTTTTATGAATTAATTCATTTAATAGAGAATGAAGTTATACCTTTAAAGGGGGAATAGACTAATGCAAATTTCATAGAAGGTTCTCGTACAAGCCATTTTATCATGATTTTTGAATGATGAAGAATTTATACAACTCTAGAATTTATTGAACCTACAATCACTTATCTTCAAAATGTTCTTATTCTTGTAATCAAATTTTGGCATTATATTTTGAAGTTATTTTATGAATTAATTCATTTAATAGAGAAGGAAGTTATACCTTTAAAGGGGGAATAGACTAATGCAAATTTCATAGATTGAGTTAGAGTTTTACTAGTTATTTGATATGTCTATAAAGATTATCCTAAATTTTCAAGCCATGCTTATTATTGCCTAAGATTTTATTTATAATATTCATCAATATTTTATTGAAGGCCTTAGGCAATCCATTTGCCCAAGGGTAATTGATAGTTGAGGATCTCCAAGCAATTTTATGACATCTAGCAAAGTTATTTATTTTTTTCTTCTAAATGATTGAACATTATAAAAAATAATTTGATGAGGAACACTAAATAAATATATTATATATCTTTAAAGACATTTAGCTTATGATATGCTTTAACTTCTCTTAACGGAACTGCCTCTACCATTTGTTAGAACTAATCTAATACTACTTGAATAAACCTATGAACTATGGAAGATGGTATATCAGTCAAACCAATTATATTCTACCCTAGCTTTCAAAAGGCCACAAAGTAATTATTGTATGTAGAACATTTGGTGGTTGATGTAGAAGTACATCATCCACCAAATTGTTGATATTAATATGCAACATTCATGAACTCATTTATAATTGATGGCCAATAATATACCATTATTTGAAACTTCAGTTTCATTTTAGGTCTGGACTAGTGAGCACCACTAAATCAAGGATGAACTTCTTCTATGATTTTTTGTTCTTTTGGTTTATTTACATAATGTAACCTCATGTGGTTAAAGTGTTTTAATATATGATGTCATTGACTAAGGTAAATGATATAGATATTCTTTTAATTTGATTAGTAATTGATTTATCTTGAGAAAGTTTGGTTTCTCATAGGTTATGAATGAAGGGCTGTATTTAATCTATCACTTCATCCTCCACAACAAGAATATACTTTTATTTTATTGGGAATTTTTTTGTTTATACATTTCAAATCTCTGGGAAATAAGATCACGCAACTTTGTACCTCTACTAAAATGGAATCTTCTTTTGAATAAGCTAATTCCTTAGTGAGCTTTGCTAAGGCAACCACCATAGAATTTCTTCCATATGGTTTGATGTAAACTCACATTAAAAATCTTATCATGGAGTTTCATGGTAACATAATGATATGGTATTAGGTTTTCCTTTAACACTTAATTAATTTTTTTTTTTTTAAAAGAAATGCTAAATGCATTAATGAAAAAGAAAATCTATTACAAACTACTAAGTGATAGAGAAGCTATCACAATCTTCCTTTAGTAATTTGAAAAATAATGGAGGAACCGTATTGCTACTATGATCTTCCTAAAGAAAACCATCATTTAATGCAAAGTTTGTTGCAGATCTATTTTCATGGTTTATAATTTTAATGATAGCAAACACTCTTATTTCTCTACGACGGCCTTATTTACTAACATTTCAGGTCCACATGATCAGACTACAATTTAGAACTAGCTCAAGATTGGGTAGACTAGATCTAAGTCAGTTTGTACACTTTTTTTCTTTCTTGAGTCTATTGTATTTATGGTGGCTCCTAATGCTTTATAACGTATAAGAGTTTCTAACTGTTTCCTAGAGTTCTATCTTTAGTAACATCATCCTGGAAGATATTTATATCAGCCGAGATGATCTGTCCAAAAGCAAAAACCCTAATTAGGGCATCCTCATTAAAGTAACCGTCTTTATGCAAAACACATCGTCCTGGACGATTTTGTATCGGCCAGGACGATAGGCTCAATTCAGGAAGAATCTGCCGCCAGATCTACTTAGGAAATTTTTATTTTTGGATATCGGCCTGGTGGATCGGTCTGGACTATAAAATATCATCCAGGATGATCCAGGACAATTTTTTCCAAAATTTCTCTGGCAATTTTGGAAAGCAATTAATGGTGATTTCGTCCAGGCCGATCGCAAGATCGTCCGGGATGATTATACATCGTCCAGCTTCATTTCAGGGCGATATTCAGGA
>NW_021318469.1:79343-91901 GCF_001605985.2 Dendrobium catenatum | reverse complement strand
TTTTTTTTATCTCCCCTATTTTTTAAAAGGGTTTATTCTAGTGAGGGGGAGATTAGGAGAAAATTCCTTTTTGCAAATTCAAATTGAATTGTTTGCCATCATCAAAATGGGGGAGATTGTTGCGGATATGTTTTCATGGTTTATGATTTTGATGATAGCAAACACTCTTATTTCTCTACGACAGCCTTATTTACTAATATTTCAGGTCCACACGATCTGACTACAATTTGGAACATGCTCAAGATTAGGTAGACTAGATCTGAGTCAGCTTGTACCCTTTTTCCTTTCTTGAGTCTATTGTATTTATTATGGCTCCTGATGCTTTGTAACGTCTTAGAGTTTCTAACTGTTCCCTAGAGTTTACTGTCTTTGGTAACATCATCCTAGATGATATTTATATCGGCCAGGATGATCTGTCCAAAAGCAGAAACCCTAATTAGGGCATCCTCATTAAAGCAGCCATCTTTATGCAAAACACATCGTCCTGGATGATTTTGTATCGGCCAGGACGATAGGCTCAATTCAGGAAGAATCTGCCGCTAGATCTACTTAGGAAATTCTTATTTTTGGATATCAGCCTGGTGGATCGGCCTGGACTATAAAATATCGTCCAAGATGATCCAAGACAATTTTTCCAAAATTTCTCTAGCAATTTTGGAAAGCAATTAATGGTGATTTCATCCGGGCTGATCGCAAGATCATCCGGGACGATTATACATCATTCAGCTTTATTTCAGGGCGATATTCAGGACAATTTTCCTCATATTTGAACTAATCGACCAGGACGATATGTCTATCATCCTGGACGATAAAGTCTGCAACTTGAATTAATGAGCTCATTTTTAGCTCTTCTATTTAAGAGATGACAAGGCACTTTGTTAGCTCTTCTATTTAAGAGATGACAAGGCACTTCGTTCTTATGGGGGAAACTTGAAGACAGAGCTTGAAAGGGAGTGAGTAAAGGGTGGAGTTTGAGAGAGAGAGCAGATCCTGTGAGGGGGGACACAAGGGAGTGTGGAGGGGGATCCCAATCTTCTTTCATTAGCAAAAGAATGGAATAAATTTAAAATTCATATCATTCTTATGGATCCACTTTAACTTTGATCTTTGTCTCCACCATGTGCTTAAATGAGCCAAATTCACATTGAATTTATGAATTTTAGCTCTCAACAGTAACAGTTTTTCATCGGTACGACCATGCCCAAAGGATTCTTCCAGCTGCAGATTTAAAATCTCCTTCTTCAAAATATCTTTGATTTCCATAAAATTCTTTAGTTTTTCTTTGCTCCAATAGTGAAGAGCTCTCAAAGTCCTTTTACACTTAATATTTATGACATTCATTGCATCCCCATTGACAGGTTTGTTCCAAACACATAATTAATTTCGGCCACTTGGTTAATCACTAGTTGTAAGTCCCCAAAAGACTTTGACTTCTTTAATCTCATTTAAGATGGTTAGCTCTAAACAGATTATCAATTACCTACACTCAGTTTTAATGTTCATACAAGGTTATTATAAATGGTAAGAGTAATATGGCATGTATTTATTTAGACTAATGAAAACTATACCAATTCTAGCATTCTCTGGGAAATATCACACAGTCTTTTATCTTCTAGATAAAATACAACACTATCAAAATATAACTCCTATGTAGAGTTTTATTTTAATTGTAAGTTCATGATTTTCTCATAAATCTATTTATCATTTAATGGAAAATTAATAGGAATTAGAGGTGCTACTAGGAAATATGCCAAGAATTTTCCTTATACAACACATAGGCGAGTAAATGTTATGTCGAATTATAATAGAATCATAAACCACCAAACTAATCTTCAAAATAATATTGGATGGGCCATCAAATTTGGTAATGGATTTATTTTAGAAATTTTATTGGCTTTATGAGAAAACATGTTCTTCATTAACTTTGGAGTAGCAAAGATCAATGCCAAAAAATGTTTATTAATTGGTGGATAATTATATTCAGTTGAATGAAACCATCTATTCAAGTAATAAAGTACATTCTCTTTCTCATCCTTATTAACTTAAGATAATAATGGCTTCCCTAGAATTAAAGCATAAAAAATTAAAGGTCTCATTTAATATTGCTTTAAACTTTTGAAAGTTTTTTAACATTTGTTTTCCCATTGGAAATGAACATCTTTCTTGCACAAGGCTATGAATGGTAAAAGTGTTTTAGGTAAGTTAGATTTGAACCTTTTTTTATGTGCTAACTGGCCATGGAAAATCTCTTTGGATTAGATTTTTAGATAGTGGCATATCTTGGATTATTTTGTTTTTACCGGGATTATTTTCACTTCTATAGTGTCTTTCCATAAAACCTAGAAAATATCCCAAAGTAATGCCAAAGGAAGACTTCAGGGGATTCATTTTAAGATTATACTTACAAAGTCTTTCTAAAACAATTCTTAGGTTTTTTAAATGGTCTTTTCTTTCACAATTTTAAATGACTAGATCATCAACATAAAACTATACTTGTTGGTTGATCAGTTCATCTAATATCCTCAACATTGCTCACTGGTATGTTTCTCTTGCGTTCTTTATTCTGAAGGGCATAATCGTATAGTAGTATACTCTTACTGGTGTTTTTTTAAATCAAATTTTTTTTTTTTTTGATAAAATAGAGAATAGGTACAAAAGAATACAAACCAAAAAGGAATTATCTATGCCCCCCCAACACAAAAAAAAATGTTGTGAGAGCAAGCTATCTAAAAAAACTAAGGACTAACTCAACAAGAAAAGTGCATAAAAATGAAAGGACAAAAAAATCCTCATCTAAAAATGTGAGGTCCCCCATGGTATTATAGAGGACGCCAACAAAGAAAATAGAAGACCACTCCAGAAAGGGGCCATCATCGATCTCATTTGATTGTAGTAATTAGTATAATACACAAGAGGATACCAACATTGGTCATTTAAGGGGACAAAATCTTAGCCCAAGATCTCATTTGATGCTTTTTTCTACTTTCTTGGGGTAGTGGTGACAGACCTTAGCTGCTGTAATTCTTTCTATAAGTGACCATGAGACACTCTAGGTCTTTGCTTGGAGTGATTTAGGCTGTTGTTAGAGATATTCCTCTGCTGAGATTTCTAAGCAAAAAATACAATAGGCTTTGGGATGGAAATAGTTGGTATTGGAGTGGGGCACCTCATTTCAAGTCCTCAAGAAGGTATGGTGGAAAGTTGGGCTTTCTTCTTAGGCTCTCACATTCTAGTGATGATGTTCCAAGTCCCCAATTTGTATGCATTAAAGGTAAAGGAGAAAGGTTGAGAAGTTGGAGGATTGATCTACTGAGAATTCATAGGAATAGCTTAATTATGCTTCTCAATAACTCTAGATTGATGGTTGTTGTAAACATTATTATTAGGTAGCAACATTTTCTTGCGAAAGGAAGATTCCACTTTATGGATAATAATTCCATAATGAGGGAGGCCCTCATACTGAAATCTTTGATAAAATTTAACATTTAGAACCTTAATATAAAATCTCAGGAAAGGTTTCTATGTTAAAGTAATGCCGACATAAACTCTAACATAAGAACTCAATCCCCAAGAGGATGATTTCTCATCCATCAAAAGAGGTTCTCCAATCTCAACAGCCATACAAATAATATTGGAAGGATCCCAACACATTAAAGGAAGCCGTGGAAAGTGGACCCAAAAAGGTGAGGTGAACCCTTTAATATCCTCAAGAGAAAAGGTATGAGACCATCGGTCTAGGCCAATAATGCTTCATGCCATAATATATGGTCCACCCTCGAGGATGATATCATGAGTGTTTGGGTTTGAAAAATATAAATAAAATAATTATGAGAGATGATGATTAATTAAAAACCCCCAATGTGTGACCATTTCCTTGATAGTTCACCATGAAGCCAAGCAAAAGAGAATAATTTCCTTAGAAGTTTCCCAACTAGAGCACATTCCAAATTAGAAATATTTTCTTGAATCTTATTAATGTTAAGGCTCAAGCATATTCCATCCTCATCAAGCACCTTATGTTAAAGAATCTTATCTTAAGGGGTATAAGAGGGATTTCCCCAAGAAAAATGTCTTTGGCATCGATTGCGAAACACTCTAGACTACTTTGGAGAATTTTGTTTGCTAAAATGGGGCTAAACAATTGCACCAATTTCCCCAAAATTAAATGAAGTAGCCTTAGAAGAATTAACACAAACAACTAATGTGCATGATGTTTTGTTTTCTTGGAATCTTGAAATTTGTTTCTAGAAAAATTTAATCAGTGATTTTGAAATATGCAGTTGTTTAGATATGATTATCACAAAAGATTTTTTAAACACAAAACTTTAAAGTGTAAAAAAATAAAAATATAAAAAATTAAAGTGAATAGAAAAACACAAAATTTTATAGTGATTCAGTCCAAACTTGACCTACGTCCACTCCCCAAAGACTCCTCTAGGTATTGCACTAAATAAATGTGACTCTCCTTTTTCCCCCACAACAAAGTAGAGAAGCCATTACAAACTCTCTTCCACCAACCCGGTATGATAGACAACCATCGTCATTTTTTACCATTCTAGTGAAGGTAGAGAACCTTCATCCTTTTTCACACTCCTAGTGAAGGGTAGAGTACCTTCATCCTTTTTTCACCCTCCTGGTGAAGGCATAGTACCTTCACTATTTTCACCCTCATGCTGAAGGAAGAGATCCTTGACACAATGTTGAAAATCTTTCCATAATAGTCCCTAGAGAAGATAGACAGAAATTTGAAGAGGATAAAGAGATCCTCGCTTTGAACAACCTTGTGAATCCCTCATATCTCCCCTTCACTAGATTTTTCACACTTCAATATTATAATCTCTCCCAAACACTCACACTCAATGAACACTCTCAAGAGAAATCCATAGAAAAGTTATTGAGAATCAATTTTTAGGACTTCGTAAATAGAAAATAAAAGAAAAAAACACCAAAAATAAAAAATTACAAGTGAACCGATTTCGGATCATACAATAGAATTGTGGATAATTGATATGAACAATTCAAAATCTATGGTATGAACCTGTACGAACCTAATTTTGTACACTATCAGTCATCTGTATGACCTGACATCACACTATAAAAATAATTCAAAACTAAATGTGTTCGTTGGGTATGATATTGTATGAACCTTATTTTATACACTTTAGTCATCCATATGACTTTACATCGTATAATATCAATATTTAATAAAAATCACACTTCATCTGGTGCTATCATGGATGAAACTAATTTTGTACTCTATTAGTCATGTGTACAAATTCATATTATACTATATAAATAAAACAAAAATGAATGAATTCATTTGGGATGAATTGGTACGAAGTTGGTTTTGTACATTATCAATCGCCTATACGACCGTGCATTATATAATACAAATAGTTCAAAAGCATAAGAACATGATTTGATTAACTGTATTCTGGAGGAAAACTGTCAAATTATACAATATGAATAGATATCATACAATACAAATAATTTTAGAATTTAAATTTTAACTCTCTCCCCCTGTGTGTGTACATGGTTACCACAACCTAGCTGACTAAGTCTTTGCTTATATGATTTTCTTCCAAACAAAAGAAAAACCTTTATCGTATAAAGAAGAATAATACATAAAATAAATCCTATTGATAAGGATAAAATCAACACATTGGATTAGAAAATAAAAGAAAAAATAATTCACTAATTTTGCAACACATATAACTATAAGATATAGATCTATTAGAACATTAAAAGGATTTTTTTATCTAAATCTAATTTGTAAATTAATTTAAAGTTTAAGAAGACAAAAATAATTTTGCTAGGAAATTAAGTTGTAGTACAAAATATTTTAAAATTTTCTCTTAGATCAAGATTAATAATTATAACAATTAAACTTTAAAGATAATTTAAGAGGATTAATACCAACGTAAGACAAGCATTTCATTAAACATACAACACAAATATAACTAATACAGAAATACAAACATCTAAATTCTATCACATGAGAACTAAAAAAATAAAGTATACATCAAATACAATAGAAAAATAAAACTTAAATTCTAGAGGATCTTGATCTGGAGGTGGCTGAGGAGTGAACATGGTAAAGTAGCTATTGATGGTAGATGCTTGAGTGTTGATTGAATAAAACTGTCCTTTAACCCAGCCCATTTATTCATTGTATCTGGCATCCTGCTGGTCAAAGCGAGTCTCAATATGATCAAATCATTGATCAAAATGAGACTTAAGTCAATCAAATTGCATGACCATTAATTAATAAAAATGATGCTCGAGTCTAGGAGTAGGTGGAGGTGAAGGAGCAGGTGCTTATCTTTATGTAATTTCATCTCCCTCATCCCGTTGATCCTGGTGAAAAAGAGTATGAAAGGAAGCAACAGTGAAATAGATTGGAAGATTATTTGGAGGAGCAGGATGGAGAAAATTATATTTCTTTTCAAGGATATATGCAATCAAGTATCCTAAAGCTACAGTCTTTTTCCTTTTAGTGGTAGGAATTCTAGTGTTAGTAAGATTATTGATGTAGTACAAAATCAACTGGGCTTCATTAATTAGAGTATTTGACATTTTATGATATGCGACAATAAAAATTAAATGAGTGAGGTTGATTCGATCACTAGCTTTAGGAATAATGGATGTTCTTAAAACATACTGGATGATCCTTGCATTTTTATTCAAAGTTTGTACATAAGATAAGTGATAGACTGAAGGTACACTTTAAGCATTTGATTTATGGTAAACCAATAAAAATTAACTCTTGAAGTCATAGTGTGTGCCCTTACTCCTTTAGTTTTAAGATTTAGAAAAGTGCCTAAGTCCTCCTTAGTGATTTCTTCACTTTCTTTAAACACAAATAAGGTCATTTTGGTATGGATTTCTCTCATTATCATATTAGCAAGATAATAGTAGAATGTATTAGAATGAAATGCATATATTAGAGTGAGAATGAAAGAAAATTTAGTAGAATTGAATAGAGGCATTATAAAAAAAGTAATATCTTCTTAAATAAGAAGATAAGGAGTGATTTTTGCCTCAATGAAATAGTCAAAGTACATTTGGTATGGATTTCTCTCATAAGAAGATAAGGAGTGATTTCTTCCCTTTCTTTAAACTCAAATAAGGACATTTTGGTATGCATTTCTCTCATTATCATATTAGCAAGATAATAGTAGAATGTATCAGAATGAAACACATAGATTATAGTGAGAATGAAGGAAAATTTAGTAGATTTGAAAAAGAGGCATTATAGAAAAATTAATGTCTTCTTGAATAAGAAGACAAGGAGTGATTTTTGCTTTAATGAAATGGTCAAAGACTTGTTCATTTTCTTTTGAAACAAAGTTATCATCTACTTGATTGGAATGAGATGAAGAGTTTTTGGAGTGTAGAGCCCGTTTACCGCTAGTGCTTGCCATAAGGAGAGGATTGAATGCACGATACTTTAAAAGTGAAAGAGACTGTGAACAGAACTCAAAGAAAAGCTTACAATTTAAAGAAATTGAGCACATTTGTATAGTACAAAATATGGTTTGTACGTATGATTATAATTTTGTAAAAGATGAATGGAAATGGTAAAAAACTGTTATTGTGATGAAACAACTTTTTCCTAAACTACAATTTTTGAGGAGTTATTTTGTATAATTTTTGACCTCATCTGATCATACAGATGAACAAGTGGTCATCAAGGATGATCAAGTAATAGTGATTGTACCTCATAGTTAGGTTCATCCATATTAAAATTGATAATAGAATCATATAGACAAATAGGTGTTCATACAGATGATCTATGAAAAATAACTTGGTTATAGAGTGTTGAAGAGGATTCTTTGAAAAGCATATGGAAGTTGTATTATCATAGAAGATTTGAATAGTGCCAATTGAAAATCCTAAATTCACAAGTTATTATTTTAACGAAAGAACCTGTGCCACTAAACTACCTAAGGTTATGTATTCTGCTTCAGCAGTGAAAAGAGATACTAAATTCTATTTTATGCTAGAACAAGAAACTAAAGAGTTTCTAATGAATTGACAAGTTCCTGAAGTACTTTTTTGATCAACCCTACATCCTACAAAATCTGAATCAGAATATCCAATGATTTAAAAAGAAGAGTTGTGCCTAGGATACCATATCCCTAAGTTTTGTGTTCCCAAAAGATTTCTCAAAATTCTTTTAACAGTAGTAAAATGGGATTCTTTTAGATTAGCTTGAATTTAATATAAAGATAAAAACTAAATATGATATCCAGTCTACTGGCAGCTAAGTAAAGTAATGATCCAATTATTCCTCTAAATTTCTTTTGATCAACAGATTTGTCTTTAGAATCCTTATCACTGAGAAATTCATTGGTGTACTTATTGGTTTAGCTTTATCCATTTCATATTTCTTAAGGATATCCTTAATATATTTTGACTAACTCAAAAATATGCCATACTATTTCTGCTTTTGCTAAAACTAAGAAAGTAACCCAAGTCTCCCATCAAACTCATTTCAAATTCACTATTAATTGATTTTAAAAAAATCATCATAATTTATTAGTGGATCCAAGTAAGATGTCATCAACATATATTTAAATAATGAGTATTTCATCTGATAATCTTTTTATGAGGAGAGTGATGTTAATGCTTCATTAAATAAATGATCTTTCTAATAGGAATGTGCTTAGCCTTCCATACCATGCCCTAGGTTTAAGTATTGGTCCATATAATATCTTTTTCAATTTAAACACATGTTTAGAGAAATTTGAATTTTCAAAACCTAGAGGATGGTTAATATAAACATCCTCTTATATAGCCCCATTATGAAAGTCACTTTTAAGATTCATTTGAACTATTTTAAAACCGTTAAAATAGAGAAAGGCTAATAGCACGCTTATTGCTTTAAATTTGTCTACAGGGGCAAGAACAGAGCAACCGTGTGATCTCTCTCACACGTCTTCTCCCTCATGAAACTCACCTTCTCCTTCCTATCTCAAACCCTAAAAACTTCTCAAGAGCTCTCTCCCAAGGATTCCCTCTCTAATCACGATCCCCTCTCTCTATCTCTCTCTAAAAGATTACTAATTTGATACATAAAAATAGGCTCCAAAATCCCTGAAATTTTCAAAGTAGTCGTTACTATCATACAGTGTGATATTACATTATACATTATGATATTACATCGTACAGTATGATATATATAATAGGCTTCATCCTAGTATGAAGGTTTACGAACAGTTCAAAATTAATCGTACTGTACGATATTAAATCGTATCGTACGAACCTCCACTCTTCTGTTCGTACATGATGATATACGGGACAATTAAAACTCATCTTTGTTCATCGTATGGTACGATCGACTTCATACAGTACGATGAGGTCAAATAAAGGGATCGACCATAACAAACTCCGGGACGATCAAAATCAGCCTCTGTTCATCATATGGTACGAAAATGTTTGTACAGTATGATGACCAATCAGAGATTAGTCCTCGATTTAATCCACTAATTATAGGTTAATTTAAGTAAGTATTCAAATAAAATCGTACAGTACGAACATGTTCGTACATTACGAACAGCTAATATTACTTAAACTAATCTGAAGGCTAGGGTTTTATATTTGTAACACATCGTACTGTACGATATTGTTCGTACGGTATGATTTGTTCATAGAAAATTGTTTTAAATAGATCAGATCATACAATACAAAATAAAGTCGTACAATATGATCAACAGAGAAATAAAATCACCACTTTTCTTTTAAAACCCTCTCCCCTTGTGTGTGTGCATGGTTGTTCAATTTTTACAAATAGTTTGTGGCCAGACTCAAGTAAAGAAAAAAATAAAATAAGTAGAAAATTACATTTTTTCAGACTCACACTCCTAATCTAACCAGTCTTGAGTCTTCCTATTATCCTGAGTAATTTGTGATCTTCCTAAAATCTTAGTACTCATAGGAAATAGAAGAAATCAACTGATAATCATTGAATAGATAGTTCAGGCAACATTATTTATCATCATCAAAATCTCAAACTCGGGGACATGTGTTGCAATAATCTCCATCTTTTTTATGATGTCAAATAATATTTGTTGTAGGCAAGTTTGAAAGGCATTTTTTGTATTTTTTTGTATTATTTAAACATAAGAAAAAGAAATACAATACAAAATAGAAGAAAAGAAAATGCAGTATGAAATAGAAAAGGAAATGCATTCTATTTAAACATAAGGAAACATAAGAGCAGACTACAACAAACTTCTCCCCCTTTTGACAACACCAAAAAGAGGATCGAGAAAACAACACTACAAAAATACAACACATACACACTTCAAAGTAAAGGATCCTGATAACTTGGAGGTAGAGGTGGGTTTGGTTGGAAATAGTGAAGGATTATGTCAAATCGATGATTAATCGTGGTGAAGCGTTCCCCAAATCATTGCATGTTGGCCTCGTATTATTGATGTTGCTTTTTTATGTGTGTATCAAGATGACTCTGAAGTTGGTTGAAACATTCAACCAAATCATCATGAGGATGAGCTGGTGCAGGTGCTCAGGGTGCTGCATGTCTTCGTGGTCGAGCTTTAGCTGCTGCGGAGGCAGTGTCTCCTTTTTCATCATCAAAGTCGGGTTCTTCAGGCTCTTGTCCCCAATGCAAAAGAATAAAGATAGAGGGATCCATATAAAAGATTGGAAGATTATCGAGTTCATCATGATAGATTAATTAGTATTTATTTTGAAGGATGTATCCTATAAGGTGACCAAGGGCTAGATTTTGTTTCCGGCGAGTAGAAGGGAGGCGAACGAAAGTCATATGATGAATGTAGTCAATAATCAAATATGACTCATTAAAGTTGGTGTTGGACGTGATAAGATAGGTAGTGACAGATAAAGTTGGGGTCATATTGATTCTGTCGCCAGCTTTGGGTACTATAGAGGTTCTATGGACATATTAATTAATCCTGGCATTTCGGTTAAGTGATTGGATGAGTGGTTGGTGTTGATAGAAGGTTGCGTTCTTAATGATATGATTAACATCACTCTAGTCAAATTTGTTTGTGAGAAAGTAATGAACCCTAGGTCCTTTAGTGGATACCCCAATATATTGGGCGATGCCAGCTTTGGTAATCTCTATGTTTTGGCGACAGACAAAGGAGTGGAAAGTTGTATTTTCGACAGTGTAGGTAAGATTTGCTAGAAATTTAAATAGGAGTTTGGAGTTGAAGGGGAAAGCTAGAGTAAGAAGGAATTGGAAAGTGGTGGAAGCGAAGAGGTTCAGTACCTCAAAATTTAGAGAGCCTGGTTGAGCATTTTGGACGATGTAATCTTGCATAGGCCTCTTCATTTTCAGTATTTAGAAAGTGAGCGCTGTGACGGATAGAGGAAGATGTGCTTCCAGCTACCAAACGACCCCTCTTGCTGGAACTTAAAATTATCAGGAAGGCAAGTAGACTAAGTGAGAAGAGATGTGAGTGAAGGATTGTGAGTGAAGAGATATGCCTAGCCAGCATATTTATAGAATTTTTTCATACATAGTACAGTATGATCTAGTATTGTATAGTATGATAGGGCAATAATTGTTCTGCCGAATTGGTTCGTCAAAAGGTGGTCAACTCGTATAGTACGATGGGGATAATATAGTACGATTAGAAGGATTTCAATCGTCCCAAGGGTCGTCGATTCGACCTTTGACAAAAAGTTTTGTATTGTACGAATAGGTGTATCGTACAACACGAACAATAATTATATCATACCTGACACCTTTAAGTCGTTCTCATCCATTTTTGATGAGGTGGATCGTACAGTACGAAGTGGAGGTATTGTACAGTACGAACACAAATAATATCATACCAAATAGAGTTAATTCATCCCAATATGTTCGCTGACATGGATCGTACATTATGAAGAGGAGGTATCATATGAAAGTTTGTTAGGGATGTTAAGCCCTATAGAACTGGCCCAAGCTAACCAAGAGAGGGGTGAATTGGAAAACTATAAAATCAAAGATAAAACTCCAACCAAAATCACCACAAACAAAGTGCGGAAATTAAAATAAATGCGTAAGCAATAATAAGAAAAGAACACACCGGATTTATAGTGGTTTGGTCAAACCTTGACCTACGTCCACTCCTTGGAGGCACCCTCCAAGTATTGCCCTAAAACAAGTGTCTCTCCTTTAGCCCCCACAGCTAGGCGGAGAAGCCCTTAAAAAATCACTTCCACCTTCCCCGGTGCGGCGGAGTCGCCGGGTCCTTTGACACCAAAGAGATCTTTTTCTTTGGTGAACTTACCTCGAGATAAGCCTTGAATCTGATGGTACTAAGGTGTGAGTTTTCCGGAGCAACCATGTGGATCCCCCACCATACTCCCTTGAGTTCCTCCCCCTCACAAGATCTTTTCCCTCTCAAACTCCACCCTTTCCTCTCTCCCTTTCAAGCTCTCTCTTCAAGTTTCCCCCACACGAATGAAGCTACAATGGCTGCCAAAGACACTTACAAAGTGCCTTGCCATAGCTTAAATAGAAGCTCTCAAAATGAGCTCATTAATGCAAGTTGCCGACATTATCGTCCAGGACGATAG
>NW_021318469.1:56730-79243 GCF_001605985.2 Dendrobium catenatum | reverse complement strand
CTTACAAAGTGCCTTGCCATAGCTTATATAGAAGCTCTCAAAACAAGCTCATTAATCCAAGTTGCCGACATCATCGTCTAGGATGATAGGCATATCATTCTGGCCGATTAGTTCAAATTCAGCTCAACGGCCTGGGACAATTTGGAATAATCAGAAGAAAATTGGTTATATCATCATGGCCGATCTCACGATCGTCTAGGCCGATTAGTTTAAAACCGATTTCAATCATCCTGATCATCATCCTGATTTGGTGCTGGCCGAAGTCAATCATCCAGGCCATCATCCTGGCCGATCATAAGATCATCCCGGGCGATGTGATCGTATCAATCAACCATTAATTCTTTCCAAAGATACCAGATAAATTTAAGCATAATTGAGTTAGATCGGCCTGGACTATATAAATATCGTCCTAGCCGATTTCCTAAAATAAAGAATTCCTACACTGATTATGGCGGTTGATTCTTTCTGAATTAAGATTTTCGTCCTGGCCGATATCAATGAAGGCTGCCTTAATAAGGATGCCCTAATTAGGGTTTCTGATTTTGGACATATCGTCCCAGCTGATATTACCAAAAAAGAAATCTTATAGGGAACAATAGGAAATCTTCCAAGTTAACAAATTATTAGATGCCACACCAAATACAACATACTCAAGAAAGGAAAAAGATTACAGACTGACACAGACCTAGTCTACCCAATCTTGAGCTGGTTCCAAATTGCAGTCTGATTGTGTGGACCTGAAACGTTAGCACATAAGACAATCGTAGAGAAATAAGGAATGTTTGCTATCATCAAAATTTTAAACCATAGATCTGCAACATTATACCATATGATGATCAATAATATCGTACTAAACAGATTGAATGGCTGCCAGCTGTATCATATAGGACGATTGGATTCATACCGTACGATCAACATTGGCAAAATTTGCATATGGGTTGTGTTTTGTGTAGATTTATATATATCGTACAGTACGATAGTGGATCGTACAGTATGATAATAAAATATCGAATTCAGTGGTTTTATGTAGTGAGTGTGTGATGATCAGGAACAACCTTAGAAGATTTTTTTTTTGTGTGTTTTTTTTTATTTTTTGTTTTATGCATTAATGTCTATGACAGTTAATCTAGTCCTCAAGGTGCTAAAGGCATCGAATGCTAGTGGTTTTTTGATTATGTCAGCCATTTGATCTCCTGTAGCGATGTGATGCAATTTTATATCTCCCTTAGCAACGTGATCGCTTATGAAATGGTGTCTATGTGTTTCGTTCGAGAGTGCTGAATTGGGTTCTTAGAGATGCAAATTGCACTTGTATTGTCACACATGATTGAGATGGTTTCTACAGGTAGGCCAACATCAAGAATTTGTTGTTTTTAACCATAGTACTTGTGCAATGCAACTTTAACTGCAATATATTCTACCTCGATCGTGGAAAGGGCTACTGAGTTTTGCTTCCTACTGGACCAAGAAACTAATGGTTGTCCTATGAATTGGCAGGTACTAGAGGTGCTTTTTCTATCAACCCTACATCCTACAAAATACGAATATGAGTACCCTAAGATTTCAAAGAAAGTGTTGTACCTAGGATACCAAATTCCTAAGTTTGGGGTGCCTAGTAAATATCTAAGGATTATCTTGATCGCAGTTAGGTGAGACTCTTTAGGATCAGCTTAAAAATGGGCATAGAGGCACACACTAAACAATATGTCCGGTCTACTGATAGTCAGGTAGAGATGGGGTGCAATCATTCCTCTATATTTTTTCTGATCTACTGATTTTCCATTAGGATTTTTGTCTAATTGAATTGTTGAGCTCATTGGAGTGTTTATAGGCTTAGCACTATCCATTTCATATTTTTTTAGAACATCCTTGATATATTTTATTTGGCTAAGGAATATTCCATTATCCATTTGTTTCACACTAAAGCCAAAAAAATAGTTAAGTTCTCATATCATGCTCATTTCAAACTCATTACTTATTATTTTTGAGAATTCATCACACATATTTTTATCTGAAGCTCTAAACAAGATGTCATCCACATAGATTTGAACAATAAGAATTTCATTTTTGATTTTTTGTAAAAAGAGTGTAGTATCTACACTAACCTTTCCAAATCCTCTATCCAATTGGAATGAGCTAAGTCTTTCATACCATGCTCTAGGTGCTTGCTTTAATCCATAAAGAGCCTTTTTTAATTTGAATACATGGTTTGGAAACTGTGAACTTTCAAATTCGTGGGGTTGCTCAACATAGACATCTTCTTTTATTACCCCATTCAAAAAAGCACTGTTTACATCCATTTGATATAGTTTGAAGTTCTTGAAACAAGCAAAAGTTAAGAGCACTCTTATAGCTTCTAGTCTAGCAACAGGGGCAAAGGTTTCTTTAAAGTCTAATCCCTCAATTTGGTTGTACCCCTTAGCTACTAATATGGCTTTATTTTGTATTATTGTTCCTGAATCATTCACCTTAGTTTTGAAGATCCCTTTTATTCCAACAACACTTTGTTCTTTAAGTCTCTTGACTAACTCCCAAACATCATTCCTGGTGAATTGGTTCAGCTCTTCTTGCATTGCTAGAATCCAGAATTTATCTCCTAAGGCTTGATCTATACTTGTAGGTTCTATCATATAGATGAAGGATGAATGACTAACCTCTTTCCTAAGTCTATACTTAGTTCTTACACCTTCTAAAGGGTATCATAAAATTAAATCCTTAGGATGACTAGAAGAATATCTCTATTCTCTAGGCAAATCTTCCTGAGGTTCTACCCTTTCTCCTATGATCATAGTCTCTAATCCTTGAATTACCTCTATTTAATCATCTTCAGTCATGTGTCGTGAGCTACCACTATCCAGGCACCACATGCTCTCACTAGGTCTTTTGTGAGAGTATCCCTACAATTTTGTTCATGGATTAGATTTGGGAACCCAAGTGAGTTTGGGTTCCTCCTTATGCTTGCATGAATGAGTGTATTCAAGCTATGCTGTGATAGATGCACTTTAGGTCTTCATACTAAGTGTGTCCTATGGTAAATTTTGCAAGTGCGGGCTATGTGACCTAGCATGCCATAAGAGAAGAACCTAACATTAGGAAATGGGTTCACTAACCTATGTGGATGGTGACGCCTCCTCCTAAAGTTGTGTGATGTATGCTGTGTTGGGGGTTTGCTAGACTAGGCTAATGTGAGTGATGCATTTTTCTTTTTCTAGTTCTTTGAGTTTTTCTTTAAAAGTGTTATTTTGATATATCAATCCATGAACTTCTATTTTTAACAAATGCTCACTATGATCTACTTCTAATGCAAGTTTATCTAGTCTATCAAAAGCTTCTTCTAGTTCTTTTTTTTTTGAAGAGATGCATATAGCATTGAAAAAGTAAAACTATTACAAGCTAGAAGACATAAGCAAAAACTAGCCCTTTGAATCTATTATAATAGATATGTTGTCCACTAATTCTCATTTTAAACCCTTTGGGGTGATGGGGACACCAAGTTTTAAAACAACCTAAAAGGTTGATTAGTGTCCCAGAGTTCCCAAAAGGAAGAAAATAAGAACTAGTAAGAACCCCATATAATATAATTTTAAATTCCCAAAGGCATAAAACAACTTAAAAAGAAACAACAAAATAAGTGAAAATAACTAGAAAAAGAATGAAAAAAAAAACAATTACAAACAAAAGAACTCCCAAAGAGCCATCTCTAACAAGCATCATATCCACATCAAATCCCTCTAATTCCAGATACGAATAGACTTTAGCACCTTGACGAATAACACAGCAGCAACGAAACCGAAAACACCCAACAGAAATAAACCTGCAATCAACCAGGAGTGATGTAGTAGATCCAAGTTTAATAAAATAACTGGCCAATGTTTCATGCATTTCAGTTAGTTGAATATGCTTCTTATTTAATGCATCATACTCATCAAGAAGTATCATATGATCTCTATATAAATCAAAATTTTCTTTAACTAAGTTAGCATGCTTAGTTTGTAAACTACTAAACTCAATAGTAAGACTAGCATGCATCTTTTTCAATTTCCTATACGAGTCATAAATTTTTTCAGAAATGAGCAATAAATCTTAATATGAAAGTTGACATACCTCATATTTAGTTGATTGATCAAGATTATCATTAGCCATTAGACACAAATTTGTTACCTCCCCCTTTACTTCTTCTTCTGATGATTCTGAGGCAGAGTCAGCCCAAAAAGCTTTTTGTGTCTTCATTTTTCCTTTATTATACATGGCTTTGTCCTCGCTCTTTTCTTTAGCAGGTTGGCCCTTTAAGTTGGGACAACTAGCGCGAAGGTGACTTGGTATCCTGCACTCAAAACAGATTGTATCAGATGAAACTTTATTAAACTTTAAGATTTTACCTTTATTCCAGCCATTCTAATGACGCTTTTGTTTTCTCTTTAAGAAGTTCTTAAACTGTCGGGTCATCAATGCTATATCATCTTCTTCCTCCCTTCCAAAGATGTCCCTTTCTGAACTGTTTGCTTTTAATGCCACCGTTCGCACCTTCTTCTTTTCACCTGCATCACTTTACCTTTGACTCACTCCTTGCTCGTATGCAATGAATGAACCAAGCAGATTATTAATAGAATAAACATTAAGATCTTTAGATTCAGTGATTGCAGTAATTTTAGCATCATAAGAACTAGGTAAGCATATAAGAATTTTGTTAACCTTTTTAGAATTTGAAATTTCTCTACATAATGCATGCAAGGATGTCACGATTTGGGTGAACCTAGTATACATGTAAGATATTGTTTCGCTAGGTTTCAAACGGAAGAGTTCATAATCATGCAATAGAATGTTAAGCCTAGACTGTTTAACTTCACTAGTTCCTTCATATGTGATGCACAGTCTATCCCAAATCTCCTTACCAGTAGCACAGGTAGAAACTCTCATATAATCCTCAGACTTTAATGCACAGAAAAAGCAATTTAAGCACTTTGCATTTAATTGAGCTAATTCTCTATCCTCATTGCTCCATTCATTAAAAGGCACTTGATTTTTCACTCCATTCACAATTTTAAAAGGTGTAACATATCCATCATTAACAAACATCCACATGCAGTAATCAATAGACTGTAAAAAAGTAGACATTCTAATTTTCCAGAAATCAAACGGGATATTGTCAAAATGTGGTGGACAGGTTATTTAATAACCCTCCGCAGTGTTACGATTTCCAAAATGCGACATAATTATTTTTCAAGGTTTTCTAAAACACTATTTTTGAAAATAGGCTCTGATACCAAATCAAATTACTAGATTGACAAGAAGGGGGGGGTGAATTATGAAAATTTGTTGCAATAATTTAAAATCCTAAGAAAGAGTTCTAATATTTTTTGTGTTTTTAAATTTTTAATAAGAAAACTTTAACTAATACGAAAGCAATCAATTAAACTCAACATGCAAAACTGAAAACCATTTTCTTTCACAAATTTTCACCAAGAAAATATTATGAAAATAAAGTGCAAGCAAAAATTAAAAGAGATAAGGAAAAAGCACACCATAATTTTATAGTGGTCGGTCAAACCATGACCTAAGTCCACTTCCCAAAGTCCTCCACTCCGGGAATTTCACTACAAACTATAGCTCTCCTTTCGCCCCCCTCGGCAAGGCGGAGAAGCCCTTACAAGACTCACTTTCACGAACCCGACGTGGCGGAGTGCCAAGCGCTGTTTTCACCCTCCTGGCGATGGCAGAGTACCTTCTCATTTGTCTCCCTCCTGGAGAAGGCAGAGTACCTTCGAGGTCATGGATGTAGAAGAGTCTCCCACTTAGAGAGCCTCCCACAAGTTCTTCTAGTGCCACAGGTGTAGCAGGATGAGGCAAGAATGAAGCAACCGTGTGATCTCCCTCACACCTCTTCTCCCTCACCAAGCTCACCTTCTCCTTCCTCTCTCAAACCCAAAAAACATCTTAAGAGCTCTCTCCCAAGGATTCCCTCTCTAATTATGTTCCCCTCTCTCTGTCTCTCTCTAAAAGATTACTAATTTCATACTTAAAAATAGGCTCTGAAATCCTTAAAATATTCAAAGTATCCATTACTATTATACAGTACGATATTACATCATACAGTATGATATGTATTACAGTCTTCATCCTGGTACGAAGGTTTTCAAACAGTTTAAAATCAATAGTACCATACGAACCTCCACTCTTCGGTTCGTACATGATGATATACAAGATGATCAAAACTTGTCTCTGTTCATCGTATGGTACGATCGACTTCGTATAGTATAATGAGGCCAAATCAAGGGATCGCCCAAGAAAAACTCTGGGACGATCAAAATCAGCCTTTATTCATAGTATGGTATGAACATGTTCATACAGTACAATGAACAGTCAGAGATTAGTTCTTGATTTAATCCACTAATTAAGGTTTAATTTAAGTAAGTATTCAAATAAAATCATACAGTACGAATATGTTCGTATAGTACGAACGGCTAATAAAACTTACTTAAACTAATCTGGCGGCTAGGGTTTTGTATTTATGACACATCATACTGTATGTTATTGTTCGTATGGTATGATTTATTCAAAGAAAATTATTTTAAACAGATCAGATTGTACAGTACAAAATAAAGTCATACAGTATGATTAATAGAGAAAGAAAATCACCATTTTTCTTTTAAAACCCTCTCCCCCTGTGTGTGTGCATGGTTGCTCAATTTTTATATACAGTTTGTGGCCAGACTCAAGAAAAGAAAAAAATAAATAAATAGAAAATTACATTGTTTCAGACTCACACTCCTAATCTAACCAGTCTTGAGTCTTCCTATTGTCCTAAGTAATTTGTTATCTTCCTGAATTATTAGTACTCATAGGCAATAACAGAAATCAAATGATATTCATTGTGTTAAGAGAGTTGCTATTTGTATGTTATACATTCTTGAAACTTATATAGTTTTGATGATTTCAAATATTATTATTTTAAGTACTATATTCTTCTAACACTTTTTAGAAGAATTGTTTTTGCTCTTGTGTGAACTAACATTTCAAGATAATCAAACTCTAGAATAATGAAGACTTCAAATCAATTTCAGCATAAGATAGTTTGTAAATTGAAGTTTGTATTTTTTAATTTATTGAGTTTGAGAGAGTGTGATTGTAATTGAGTAACTTAGCACACACACACACATTTGGGGAGATCTTTAAAAACCAAGTTCACACGGCACGATCAGGTCAGTTATCTCCTCGGAAGAGCAATGGAACGAACAGGAAGTGAGAAAATTTTTCTAAGTCCTTACCGTCCAGACGAATTTCCCTATTCATCCCGGGATGATGTACTCTAGATTCTCACTATGAACTGTTCATCCAGATGAAGTGTACCATTCATTCCTGGACAATGGGCTCTGGATTTCTCACTTTGTATTGATCGTCCGGATGAAGTGTATAATTCATCCCAGGATGATGTGCTCTGGATTCTCACTTTATGCTGATAGTCCAAATGATTCATCCTGTTCTTGTCAGGATGAAGTTCTCTGGACACATGACATGAACTATTCGTCTAGATGAATACTCATATTCGTCCCAAGACGAAGTCCTCTATTCCTTGAAAATTTGGGACCGTCCTGTAATTTCATTTGAACGAACCCTTGATATAACTGTTCGTCCCAGGATGAACATAGTTCGTACGGGATGATGATTGGGTATGAAGTCAGTTCGTACCAATATACATTGGGTTCGTATGCAACTGTTTTTATACTATTTGTATAGGACGATCTGACAATCGTCCGAGACGATCGATTGTGTACATACTTGAAAGTCAGCAGCTTTTGAATGGTTTTTCTTGTCTTTCCTATATAAAGTCCACTTAAAACTGTCTTGTAATTTTTTTGCTTACTGGTCTTCATATAAATTGAAGGGAGAGTGAAGGAGAGAGTGTGAGAGAGTGTTTGAAGGAGGATTCTTACTACTAGAGCGTGAAGGATTCACTTGGTACTCAAAGGTAAGAATCTCCAATTGTGATTTGTGATTACTTCACTCTTTTCTCTCATCCTTCTAGATTTTTTGTGAGAAGATCTATCAAGGAGATCTAGTTCTCTGTCGACACTCGTGGAGTGTGAACAGCCGAAGAGTTCTCTACCTACACTTGGAGAGTGTGAACAGCATAAGGGATCTCTGCCAAAACCGGGAGAGTGTAAAAGAATGATGATTCTCTACTAACACTTGGAGAGTGTAAAAGGACAACAATTCTCTGCCGCATTGGGTAGTGGTGGAAGATAGTTTTTGTAAAGGCTTCTCTACCTTGCTGTTAGTGCAAAAGGAGAGTCACTAATGGTATTAGTGCAATACTCGGAGGGTGCCTCTGAAGAGTGGATGTTGGTCGTGTTTGACCGAATAACTATAAATCTTGTGTCTTTTTATTTTCCGTCACTTTTGTTTTTACTTTACTATATTGTTTAATTTGTGGTTGAAAAAAAGTTTTTCTACTAAAATACACTAAAACTTTTATCAGTTTAAATATCCAAACAGTGATAATTTTTAAATTAAAAATTTACCCCCCCCCCCTCTTGGTTAGCCGCTGAGATATAAGCTTAGGTCTAACAACATAATTCATATTGAACAAGTTTCAACAAGTGGTATCAGAGCTTTGTTTCAAAATCATAAGTTTAGACTATTTTTTGATTAATATAGATGGCTACATTTAAAAATCAAAATACACCTGAGGGTTACTCTATAACTAGACCTACATTGTTCGATAATATTCCTTTTAATTTTTGGAGAACACGCATGTCTACATTTTTACAATCACTTGATTACTGTATGTGGATCTTAGTTCAGAAAGGGTATACAAAACTAACTAGACTAGTTGACGAAGTTAGAGTTGAAACACCTTTTGTGGACTAGATAGTAGAAGAACGTGACTTAGCATAATTAAGCGCCAAATGCTTGAATAGTTTCTTTTGTGCTCTTAAATCAGAAGATTACATGCGGTTTTTACTTACAAGAGTGGAAAGGATATATGGGATAGACTTTGTATAACTTATGAGAGGACTAATGAAATTAAGCGATCTAGACTTAATATTTTGTTGCATGATTATAAATTATTTTGCATAAAACTAAATGAATCCATTTCTGATATACACACAAGATTCACATAAATAGTAACCACTTTACATGCATTGGGTAGGGAACTAATGAATGCTGAAATGGTTAATAAGATACTTCATTATTTGCCTACTACTTATGATACAAAAATTACTACAATTATAGAGTCTAAAGATCTAAATATTTACTCTATTGATAATCTTCTTGGATCGCTAATTGCTTACGATCAAGGAGTTAGCCAAAGAAAGATTGATCCAGGTGAACCACGAAGGGAGAAGAACATAGCACTAAAGTAGAGGAGTTAGAGAGTGAATACTCATAAACTGAGGATGAAGACGACATCGCACTGATTACTAGAGAATTTAGAAGATTTTCGAAGAGGAAGCAAAAGAGACGTCATCAATGGAATCGAGGTAAATTGAATAGAAATGTTAAGGTTTCAAATAATGTTATTTTGTATGAGTGCAGGAAACCTGGACATATTAAGACAGACTTCCCAAAACTCAAATCCACTCCTAGCAAGGAGAAGGTAGAGGAGAAACCAATTGTGAAAAAGGGCAAGAGAAAATTATAAAGAGCTTTCTGGGCGGACTCAACTTCAGACTCGTTAGAGATGGAAAAGGAAGAAAAAGTCATTAATCTATGCTTAATGGTCGATAATCTTGATCAGTCAGATCAAGAAGAGGTATGTGACTTAACTTATAATAAACTTTTTGAGGTTTCTGAACACATGTATGATGCATATAGAAAGTTAAAGAAAATGCATTCTAGTCTAAGCTTAGAATTTCAGGAACTACAAAAGGAACATGAAATCCTTAGAAAAGATCATGCTTTAATTGATGACAATCACATGAAATTACTTGATGAGTTTGATGACTTGAATAAAAATCATAAAATATTAAAAACATCCTTGGAAGAACTTCAAATTGAAATCAATAATAATAAGGATGAATCAGAGAGAAAAATATATCGAATCAATTATATAAATTAAAATTTGAAAGATATGAATTCATTTTATAAATTGAAGATAAAATCTCTCGAGGATAATATGATACCCCCAAAACTTAAAGATTTCACTAATCCTATTTTTTATCCTAAATTTATGCAATCCTTGAATAGACAGATAAATAGTTGAAGGCTAAGGAATCCATTTCCAAAAGTCAAATGTAATAATTGTCGATTGATTGGATATATATCTCACACTTGTACTTTGAAGAAGAAAACTTATTTGGTGTGGAAACCTAAGATGCATAAACCTAAACATATCATACATGCATCTATTTATAAATTACCAAAAGTAGAACCCAAACTTATTTGTCTTCCCAGGTCTAACATTTGATAATTTTGCAGGGTCGCTCTCACACAAGACCTCGTGAGAGCAATGGTACCTGAACATTGGATTCTTAAAGCATATGACTTGAGATACTTCACAATTTATATCGCTAGAAGCCAGCTGTGGAGGCAAGGTTATACTTGGAGATAACACCACAAGAAATATGATTGGGTTAGGTATGATTGGAAATCTTAAGAACTTTTCATTGAAAATGTGTTATTGGTAGAAGGCTTAAAACATAATTTGTTAAGTATTAGCCAGCAATGTAATAAAGGATACTGTGTAAAAATTTTTCCTACTAGCTGCATATTAAGCCTAAACTGAAATGATGTTTTGAAAGGTATAAGGGTAAATAACGTGTATATGCTAGACTTGAATTGCATTAAAACTCGTATTGCTTTTTATTTAAAAATTATTTTTGATGAGTTATGTCTTGGCATAGGAGACTTTGTCACTCTAGCATGAAAAACCTTAGGAGGATTACCCAAAAGAACCTACAAAGAGGTATATCAAAACTAGACTTTACTAAGGACCACCTTTGTGATGCATGTCAATTGAGAAAATATGTGAAGTCCTCTTTCAGTCCAATAAGGATCTTAAAGCTAGTAAACCATTGAAGATTTTGCATATGGATCTTTTTGGACCAATTGGAACTGTAAGTCTAGGAGGGAAGGTATATGGATTTGTGATTTTGGATGATTACTCTAGATTTACATGGGTTAGATTTCTATTTCAAAAGAGTGAATCATTTAAAGAATTTAGAAACTTTTCAACTTGGATTCAAAAAAGCTAGGATGTGAAATTATAACTAATCAAAGTGATCATGTAGGAGAATTTGAGAATAAAAAATTTGAGAATTTTTGTAATGAGAAAGGAATTGATCACAATTTTTCTGCACCAAGAACCCCTAAACAGAATGGGGTGGTCAAAATAAAAAACAGAACATTAAAAGAAATTGACCGAGCTTTGTTGGCAGAATACTTACTTCCTAAATATTTTTGGGCTGAGGCGATTAGCACTGCATGTTATATTCTGAATAGAGTGAATGTGATATCAAAATTAAATAAAATACCCTATGAGTTACTAAAAGGAAGAACACCTAATTTGTCATATTTGCATGTTTTTTGATGTAAGGTGTTTATTCATAACAATGAAAAATCTGCCTTAGGAAAATTTGATCCAAAATCAGATCAAGAAATTTTTATAGGATACTCATGTGTCAGAAAATCTTATAGAGTATTCAATAAAAGAACTTTGGTAATTGAGGATACCACACATATTGTATTTGATTAATCTGGAATTTTGGAAGAGCCAAATATTGTAGAAGATATGATTGAGATTAACTCCCAAAAGATTGATAAAATAAATTTAGAAGAAAATTTGGAGATAGAAAATCATTTTCGTAGAGATTTGAGATTTTCTAAAAACCACCAAAAGGAATTGATTATAGGTGAACCTAGTGAGGGTGTAAGGATTTGGTGTGGACTAAACAAAGAATTCAATCATTCAGCATTTATTTCAACCATGGAACCCACAGATATTGATCAAGCACTTTCGAATGAATTTTGGATTTTGGCTATGCAAGAAGAGTTAAATAAATTTGTAAGAAATAAAGTTTGAGAATTAACTGCAAGGACAAAGGATCAAAGTGTAGTTGAAAGTAAGTGGGTATTCAAAAAATAAAATGAATGACTCAGGAGTAGTCATTAGAAATAAAGCTAGATTAGTAGCTAAGGGGTATAATCAGATTGAAGGGATTGATGTTGAGGAGGCTTTTGCCTGTGTAGCTAGACTTGAAGCAATTAGGGTTTTATTAGCCTTTGCCTTTTTTAGAGGATTTAAATTATACCAAATGGATGTAAAAAGTGCCTTTTTAAATGGGGTAATACAATAGGATGTTTTTATAGAAGAACCTCCAGGCTTTGAAAATTCTAAACACCTAAATCATATTTTCAAACTGAAAAAGGCATTATATGGATTGAAACAGGTACCTAGGGCTTGGTATGAAAGGTTGAGCACCTTTCTTACTTGAGAGATCTTTTGAAAAACGGAGTGTGGATAGAACCCTTTTTTTGAAGAAAATTTGAGAAAATATACTCATTGTACAAATTTAAGTTGATGACATCATCTTTGAATCTTCAAATAAAAATCTTTGTGAGGATTTTTCTAAAATAATGAGTAGTGAATTTGAGATGAGTCTAATGGGATATTTATGTTGCTTTCTAGGTATTAGCATTAAGCAAATTGAGGAGGGTTTATTTCTTAGTCAGTCGAAATATGTTAAGGACATCCTCAAAAAGTATGAAATGGATAATGCTAAACCTGTTAGTACACCTACGAGTTTCCAGTTTAGTTGGATAAGCACCCTAAGGGAAAATCTGTTGATAAAAAAAAATTTAGAGGGATAATCAGATCTTTATTTTACATGATAGCTAGCCGACCCGATATCATGTTTAGTGTTTATTTGTGTGCTAGATTTCAATCAGATCCAAAAGAATCACATTTGACAGCAGTAAAAAGGATTTTAAGATATCTGTTAGGAACTCAGAACTTAAGAATTTGGTATCATAAGTTTAGCTCATCATTTAAAATAATTGATTATTCAGATTCTAACTTTGCAGGTTGTAGGGTTGATAAAAAAGCACTTATGGAACATGTCGGTTTATTAGATGTTCTTTAGTCTCTTAGTCTAGTAGAAAATAAAATTCATTAGCCCTATCTACTACTGAATCTGAATACATTACATTAGGAAGTTGTGTGGCACAAGTACTTTGGTTGAAATAACATTTGATTGATTTAGGATTAACTATAGGGACTATTCCCATTTATTGTGATAACACTAGTGCTATTTGCATTTCTAAAAATCCTATTGATCATTCAAAAACCAAACATATAGACATCATGCATCATTTCATAAGGGATCATGCATCCAAAGGAGAAATTGAACTAATTCATGTTTCTACAGAAAATTAACTTGCAGATATTTTTACAAAACCACTAGCCTTTCATACTTTCAGTAGATTAAGAATAAGGCTTGGTGTGATCAATTTGAATGCTTAATTAAAGTGATTCTACAACATTGATGTGTTTTTCTAGTTAGTATTTTTATGTGTATTTTTTATTTTGTGTTTTTTTGTGTTTTCTATCATTTTTTATTGTGTTTGTGTTTTATTTTTGAAAAATTCTCACATCTAGATTTTTGAATGCATGATTGAAAATTGAGTGAAAATCATCTGGGACGAAAGTCATTTCGTACGGGACGAATTGTGTAGTGTATTAAATGTCGGATTTGAACATTTGCATATTGTTTTTTAGTTTTCATTCTACTGTTCATCTGTACGATCGTATCAATTGTCCGGACGATCTGTTCAATCGTATGTACAAATGTAGATAGTTAAACAGATAAGGCCAAATTCATTATGCATGATTGTACATACAAACTTATGGTTCGTACATACGAACGCTTGGCGATTTGATGTGGGGGACGGTTTAAACTACCATAAAAATGATCTTAAATATCTAGTCGTTCGGGACGAACACTTATTTGTCTATACGATTGTTTGGTCAGAAGTATGTACGAAAAGTCGCATCGTAACTTATGAGATTATGAAAAGTCATTTCATTTTCGGACTCATTCATTTGTCTATACAAAATTTCGTTTGCATGTACGAACTGAAATTCGTACGTGATGAAATTAATTTCGTATGTACGAAAACTCATTTTTTCATTAAATTAAAGGGTTTTGAACTCAAATCACTTCAAACATCCCTTTTAAACCCCTATTCCCCTTGATCTTCTCCATGGCTAGCTGTAGCAAAAGAAAAAGGTACTGGCTAAGGGACCACCCAAAAACTCTAGTGAAAACTTTCTGTCCAAGGTTAAGGAAGAGTCATTTCATAGATTTGCTTCTACCCAAATCACTCCATCTAGAGTTCTTCTTCAAGAACAACTGAATTTTATGGTAATGAATCTGTTTACTTCCACCCAATTTGGCCTCATTCTCACTCTTTTCCACTTCTACAATAAGGAGACCTTTTACTATTTTCTTATGAACATGTCCTTTAACTCTGATCATTCTGTGATTAGGTCTTATGTGTTTAAGAAGAAAGTAGAAATTACAAAAGAGGATTTGGGAATATTTTTAAATCTAAGGACTTAAGGGATTAGAACCCATACATTGACCACTGCTTCTGAATTTGATTGGTATGAAATTAATAGTATTCATAGAGGAATTGGTACGGTAACTCATTTACCCAGGGTGTCTACTCTTAGTCAAAAAGCTCGTATCATTCAGCATGTTCTTCATACCTCTATTATACCTAAACCTGGTGATCGAGTAAACATTACTCCTCTTCTTTCTACAGTGACCTATTTGATTCTGACTAGCCAACCTATAGATGAAGCCTAACAATCATTGACTACCTTTATGGACTTTTTGAGATTGGCCATGTCTCCCATAAGAGAATGAAAAATATTGCCTTAGGACATTTTGTGACTTACAATTTGTAGAAGAAGTATGATCTAGTTCATTCAATTTAAGATTTTGAAGAACCTCTCTACTTCAATGATGAATCTTTTAGAGCAATCTTCAATAAAGAAACACAAGTGATAAGTAGTGATTCTGAGGAGGAAAGAAGAACAGCACTTCCACCTACACTTGCTGGTGAACCAAATTATCAAGATTTGGTTCAAAGATTTTATCGTTTAGAGACTCATTTTGATCAAAGATTTGATCAAATTGAAACTCTCTTACAACAGCAGGATGCTCAGTATAATCAGGATATGGGATGGATGCGTGAGCAGATAGATGGTATAAGTTCAAATATACTTATGATGAGCAGTTATTTTAATTTCTTCAATGCTCCACCTCCTCCAGATCAGGGCCCCTCAGAGTGATTTATGTACTTCCTAATGATCTTCTCTAGCTAATGTGATGTGATTGTGATGTGATGTGTTTTTTATTAGTTATATGTTAGTATCATTTGATGTGTTAGCATTTACGTTTTATGTTGTAAGTTCAGATTGTAAGCGTATTGATATCATTTCTACTGATTGTAATATTCTTCATCATGATATCAATATAAGTTATCTTTTCTTGCTTTTAATCTTGTTTTGAAATGTGTGTTAGCATATATGAAAATCCCTAAATTTTTTGATCTTACAAGTGCTATACCTTGAACTGCAACACAAAATTGAATTCATTAGAAAATCTAAATTTTTTAAATTTAAGTTGTGCTTATAGCTTGATGTAATTAAGAATATCAATCTCATGTCTTTTGTTAGACTAATTTAAATTTTCATATTATTATTGCGATTATTATGTTTTCTTATTTTGTATTTCTATTATCAATATAAATATAATTGTACTTAGAGAAATTTAAAATTTTAGATTATTAATTTTAGAAAGATCAAGATTACTCTTGAAAAATGTACAAATGTACAAAAATAAAAAAGAATGTGCAATGATTAACAATTTGGAAAAGAGGCACAAAATAAGCCCACAAGTAAAAAAATGCACAAAAATATGCCACAACTATTGAAAAAGATGCGCAAAGCGCCACATGTGGTAGTTAATTATTTCCTTAATCTTTCAATCTTTTAATTTAAATTAATCTTCTGTATGATTTTATTTGGTATTGAAAATTTGAAGTATATAATTTTTATATTCATCCTTTTTGCAATGATATTCTTTATCTCAATGTCTAAATTGACTCGTATTTATAATAATTCTTTTTATTATCGATGTTCTATCTCTTCTTAAATCATATGAATCATTTTATTTGCCTGATGATTTTTAATTTTATTTACAAATTTATCTCAATCACTTTCAAGGATCAATTATCAATGGATTATCATATGGCTTATTACATTTCTATTTTTGTTCTTTTCTTCTTCTCTTTTTGTTGTTGTCAAAAAGGGGGAGAAAATATTATTGTTCATATTTTTTTCTATATCGTATTTTTGTTCTGTATCGTATCTATTTGTATTTAATAAAAAAAGAGATAAAATTGTAATGCAATGTCTCCTTATTCTCAGATGTTTATCAATTCAGGGGGAGTTTATGAGATTCTTAGAATTTGAAAATTATACAAACAATAATTGCTTTGCCATCATCAAAAAGGGGGAGACTTGTATGAAATTGTTAAGAGAGTTGTTATTTTCATGTTTTACAGTCTAGCAACTTGTAGAGTTTTGATGATTCCAAACATTATTGTTTTAAGTATTATATTCTCCTAACACTTTTTGGAAGAATTGTTTTTGCTCTTGTTTGAACTAACATTTCAGGATAATCGAACTCCAGACTAATGAAGACTTCAAATCAATTTTAGCATAAGATAGATTATAAATTGAAGTCCATATTTTTTAATTTATTGAGTTTGAAAGAGTGTGATTGTAATTGAGTAACTTAACACACACACACTTAGGGAGATCTTTAAAAATCAATTTTCTTATAATGATCGTACGGGACGAACCAAGTTCGTACGAGATGATGAGGACACTTATCCCCTCAGAAGAGCAATGGAATGAACAGGAAGTGAGAAGTGATTGTAATTGAGTAACTTAACACACACACACTTAGGGAGATCTTTAAAAATCAATTTTCTTATAATGATTGTACGAGACAAACCAAGTTCGTACGAGATGATGAGGACACTTATCCCCTCAGAAGAGCAATGGAATGAACAGGAAGTGAGAAATTTTTTTTTTTAAGTCCTGGTTATCCAGATAAATTTCCCTATTCATCCCGAGACGATGTTCTTTGAATTCTCACTTTGAACTGTTCATCCAGACGAAGTGTACCATTCATTCCTGGATGATGGGCTCTAGATTTCTCACTTTGTATTGAACGTCCGGATTAAGTGTATAATTCATCCCAGGATGATGTGGTCTGGATTCTCACTTTGTGCTGATAGTTCAAACGATTCATCCTATTTGTGTTAGGAAAAAGTTCTCTGGACACATGACAAGAACTATTCGTCCAGAGGAACACTCATTTTCGTCTCAAGATGAAGTCCTTTGTTCCTTGAAAATTTGGGACCGTCCTACAGTTTCTTCCAGATGAACCCTTGATATAACTGTTTGTCCTAAGATGAACTTAGTTCGTACGAGATGATGATCGGGTACGAAGTCAGTTCTTACCAATATACATTAGGTTAGTATGCAACTATTTTTACACTATTCGAACAGGATGATCTGATGATCGTCCGGATGATCGACTGTGTACAGACTTGAAAGTCAGCAATTTTTGTTTGGTTTTTTGTGTCTTTCCTATATAAGGTCCACTTAAAACTATCTTGTAATCTTTTTGCTTACTAGTCTTCATGTAAACTGAAGGGAGAGTGAAGGAGAGAGTGTGAGAGAGTGTTTGAAGGAGGATTCTTACTACTAGAGCGTGAAGGATTCACTTGGTACTCGAAGGTAAGAATCTCTAATTATGATTTATGATTACTTCACTCTTTTCTCTCGTCCTTCTAAATTTCCCGTGAGAAGATCTGTCAAGGAGATCTGGTTCTCTGCTGGCACTCATGGAGCGTGAACAGCTGAAGGGTTCTCTGCCTACACTTGGAGAGTGTGAACAGCCAAAGTGTTATCTGCCAATTCCTGGAGAGTATAAAAGGATGATAATTCTCTACCAACACTTAGAGAGTGTAAAAAGATGATAGTTCTCTACCGCACCGAGTAGTGGTGGAAAAGAGTTTTTGTAAAGGCTTCTCCGCCTTGCTTTGGGTGCAAAGGGAGAGTCACTAGTTGTATTAGTGCAATACTCGGAGGGTGCCTCCGAGGAGTGGATGTAGGTTGTGTTTGACCGAACCACTATAAATCTTGTGTCTTTTTATTTTTTGCTGCTTTTGTTTTTACTTTACTATATTGATTAATTTGTGGTTGAAAAAAACTTTTTTTATAAAAATTCACTAAAATTATTACCGGTTTAAATATCAAAAGAGGGATAATTTTTAAATTTTCAATTCACCCCCCCTTGGTTAGCCATTGGGATATAAGCTTAGGTCTAACAACCTAATTCAAATTGAATAAGTTTCAACATAATGAATAGATAGTTCAGGCGACATTATTTATCATCATCAAAATCTCAAACTCGGTGTCATGGGTTGCAACAGATGTATGATATTTCCTAAGATTTTCATATTCTTTCTATAAATTTAAATGCTCGAGGTTAAGATTAGCTTGTAAATTTTTAAGATTCCTATACGCATTATGAATTTTCTTTAAAATTCAAAAAATTCATCTTAGGATAAGTCATATACCTCCTCCTGACCTGAATGATTAAATTTATCTTCAATTAAGCACAAGTTTGTGACTTCCTATTTTTCTTCTATTTCTGAGGAGTCTGAAGCTAAGTCAGCCCAGAAAGCTCTTTACATTATTTTCTTATCCTTTCTAGTATTAGTTTTCTCCTCAACTTTCTCCTTGCTAGGATTTGATTTTAGATTTAGGCAATTAGTCTTTATATGCCTAGGATTTTAGCATTCATAATAAATTACTTCATTAGAAACTTTTGCATTCTTATTCAACATACATTTTTTCTAATATTGATGTCTCCATTACTTTCTTCTAATGAAACTTTTAAATTGCCTAGTCATGAGTGTAATATCTTCTTCATCCTCAGGCATTGATTGATCACTTTGTAAATACCCACTTTAAAAGCTATATTCTTTTCTTTTTACTTTTCACCTGCATCAATTTATCATTGATTTAGTCCTAGGTCTTAAGAAATTAGTTATCCTAGCAAATTATTAATAGAATATATGTTGAAATCCTTAGACTTAGTTATGATATTTATCTTTGGATCATAAGAAGTTGGTAAACAATGTAGGATTTTATTAAATTTTTCTGAATTAGTTAGTTCTCTATATAAAACATGAAATGAGGTAACAATTTAAGCAATGTGTGTGTACATATAAAAAATTGACTCATTTGGTTTCATGTCGAATAGATCATAGTCATGTAATTAAATGTTCAACCTAGATTATTTCACCTCATTTTCTCCTTCATAAGTTATGCAAAGTCTATCCCATATTTCTTTTTCAATTTTATAAGTTGAAATATGCAAGTAATCTTTAGATTTCAAGGCACAAAAAAACTATTTAAATATTTGGCATTTAACTATACTAAGTCTTTTTTCTAATGTCCAATTAGTGAATGGTATTTCAACTCTAATGCCATCAACAAGTCTAGTGGGTCTAGTGTAACCTTCCTGTATTAATATACATTTGTGATAGTCAAGTGATTATAAAAAAGTAGACATGTAAGTGAAATTACTAGATGGAAAAGAGGGGGGGGGGGGGGGGGTGAAACTTTTATAGCAATAAATAAAACCTAAACAGGAGTTCTAATATTTTTTATATTTTTTTAAGGTTTTAACATGAAAATAAAGTGCAACAATGGAATCATGCTCAATCAAAATATTTCACCAAGCAAATATACTGAAAATGAAAATGCACGCAAGAATAAAAATGATAAGGAAAAAACACACCAGATTTTTATAGTGGTACAGTACGATATAATTTTGTATGGTACGATCTACTCACAGAATCGTACTACAACCCTCTAATCGTACAGTACAAAATATCATAGTACAGTACGATCTACAGAGAAGAAATTCTATTACATTCTACAGTTAAAACCTCTCCCCCTGTGTGTGTGCATGGTTACTCGAGATTTTATGCATTTTGTGGCCAGAATCAAGAAAATAAAAATGAAATATAAAGAGAATACATTGCAGACTCTTACTCCTAATCTACCCATCCTTGAGTCTTCCTGTCGTCCTGAGTAGCTTTTGATATTCTTGAAATGTTAGTACTCACGGACAATAGCAAATAATATTCAATGAATCTCAAGTCAATTATTATTTGTCATCATCAAAATCTTAAGCTTGGGGTCATGGGTTGCAACAATCTCCCCCTTTTTGATGATGTCAAATAATAGTTGTTGTAAGCAAGTGTTAAAGGCATTTTTTTTTGGATTTAAACATGAGAAAAGTAAGGTACAAAAACAAAGAAAATGCAATGCGAAATAAAAAATTGCATTTAACCATAAAAGAAGATACAACAACCTTCTCCCCCTTTTGACAGCACAAAAAGAGGAGCAAACACGAAAAGAAAAGTACAACACAAATATAATCTAAAGAGGAGGATCCTGATCAGGTGGTGGTGGAGGTGGATTTGGTTGGAAGTACTGAAAAAGAGTGTTAAAGTGCTGATCAATAGCAGTAAAGCGCTCTCAAAACCATTGCATATCTGCCTCGTGTTGCTGATGTTGTTCCTGAATATGAGTGTCAAGACGAGTCTGAAGTTGGTCAAAGCGTTCGACCAAATCATCTTGTGCTGGTGCAGGTGCTCGAGGTGGTGCATGTTGTCGTGGACGTGCTGGAGCAACGGTTGGGGCATCTTCTCCTTCTTCGTCATTAAAAACAGGTTCGTCTGGCTCGTGTCTCCGATGGAAAAGAATACCAAAAGAGGCATCCGTATAAAAAATAGGAAGATTGTCAGGTTCACAAGAATAGGTCAATTGATATTTATTTTGGAGAATATATCCTATAAGGTGGCCAAGAGCTATATTTTGTTTTCGGCGTGTGGTAGGGAGACGAACGAAGGTCATATGGAGAATGTAGTTAACAATTAGATTGACCTCATCGAATTTGGTATTGGACATGATGAGATAGGTAGGACAAATAAAATAGGGGTCATGTTGATCCGGTCGCCAGCTTTGGGGATTATGGAGGTTCTAAGGACATGTTAAATTATGCGTGCATTTCTATTTAGGGATGAAACAAGAGGTTGATGTTGATAGAAAGCGGCATTTCTAAGGACTCGATTAACATCGCTCCAATCAAAGTCATTTGTGAGGAAGGAACAGACCTTAGGACCTTCAGTGGATAGCCCAATATATTGGGCAATGTCGGCTCTGGTGATTTCTACGTTGGTACGACAAACAAAGGAGTGAAAAGTGGTGTTGTCGACAGTGTATGTGAGATTTGCTAGAAATTCTAATAAAAGTTCGGAGTTGTAGGGAAAGGCCAGGGTGAGGAGGAACTGAAAGGTGGTGGAAGCAAAGAGGTTCAGTACCTCAAAATTCAGTGCAGCCTGATTGAGCATTTTGGAAGGAGTAACTTTGCAGGCCTTATACTTGTGGTAGGCTTCCTCATTTTTAGCACTCAAGAACCGAGCGTTATGACGACTAGAGGAGGACGAACTGGCAGTAGCCAAACGGCCTCTCTTACTGGAGCTAGACATCTTGTAGAGTGAAGTGAGGAAGGTGTGAAATGTGAGAAGGACAAAGTGTGAGTGAAGTGAGGAAAGTGCGAGTGAAAATAGCTGCCTAGCCGAGTAATTTATAGAATTTTCCCCATATCGTACAGTACGGTAGTAAATCGTACAGTACGATGTTGTAATAATTGCTCTGACGGTTCATATCGGGAAAAGGAGGTCAAAACGTACAGTACGATCTACATCGTCCAGTACGATCAGATGAATATCGATCGTCCCAAGGAATTCAGTACGACTTTTGACCAAATATATCATATTGTACGAATAGGTGTATCGTACAGTACGACTTGCATTAATATCGTATCGATCACCTTTATTTCGTTCTAATCCATTGGCTGAGGTGGATCGTACCGTATGATAGATGCATATCGTACAGTACGATATGCAATAATAACGTACCAGACCGCTTAAATTTGTCCCAATCCAGTTGCTGACGTGGCACGTACAATACGAAGTGGAGGTATCATACCGTACGATGACCAATAATTTATTATGAAGAACGTGGAGGTCGTACAGTACGATCAACAGAGACAAAACTTACCGGTTGGTGTGCTATGTGCAGATTACAGTATACCGTACATTACGATATGTGTATCGTACAGTACGATATTACAGAGTCAAGGTTGGTGCTTTATGTGTGGTGAGTGTGTGATGATCAGGAGCAGCCCTATTTAATTTTTTTTTGTTTTTTTTATGCAGTTATATCTATGACGCCTAATCTAGTCCTCAAGGTGATAAAGGTGTCAAAAGCTAGAGGTTTTGTGAATATGTCAGCTAATTGATCTCCTGTAGTGATGTGATGCAATTCTATATCTCCCTTAGCAAC
>NW_021318469.1:39941-52782 GCF_001605985.2 Dendrobium catenatum | reverse complement strand
CTATCCTCATTGCTACATTCATTGAAGGGTAATGGAGTTTTCACTCCATTCACAGTTTTAACAGGTGCAACATATCCATCATTCACTAACATCCACATGCGATAATCTATAGATTGCAAAAATGTAGACATTCTAATTTTCCAAAAATCAAACGGAATGTTATCAAAAAGTGGTGGATGGATTATTGAATAACCCTCTGTAGTGTTACGACTACCAAAGTTTGACATGATCATTTTTTTTTTCAAAATTTTCTAAAATACTATTTTCTATAGATTGCAAAAATGTAGACATTCTAATTTTCCAAAAATCAAACGGAATGTTATCAAAAAGTGGTGGATGGATTATTGAATAACCCTCTGTAGTGTTACGACTACCAAAGTTTGACATGATCATTTTTTTTTTCAAAATTTTCTAAAATACTATTTTTGAAAGTAGGCTATGATACCAATTGAAATTACTAGATGGACAAAAGAGGGGGTGAATTGTGAAAACTTTTTGACAACAATTAAAACCTAAGCAGGAGTTCTAAATATTTTCGTTGTTTTTAGAATTTTAATATAAAAAATTAAACAACCTTTTTTTTTTAATTTTCCAAGGCAAAAATTTTGAAATTAAAAAGGCACGCAGTAATGAAAAAGCAGTAAGGAAAAAACACACCAAAATTTTTATAGTGGTTCGATCAAAATATGACCTACGTCCACTCCCCGGAGTCCTCCGCTCTAGGATTTTCACTACCAACTATAGTTCTCCTTTTGCCCCCTTGGCAAGGCGGAGAAGCCTTTACAAACCTCCCTTTAACCAACCCGGCGTGGAGGAGTGCCAAACTCTGTTTTCGCCCTCCTGGCGACGGTAGAGAACCTTCTCGTTTTTCTCCCTCCTGGAGAAGGCAGAGTACCTCGAGGTCACGGATGTAGATGAGCCTTTCCCTTGGAGATCCACCCTCAAATTCTTCTAGGGCCATAGGAGGAGCAAGATGCAGCAAGTTCAGAGCAACCGTGTGATCTCCCTCACACCTCTTCTCCCTCATAACACTCACCTTCTCCTTCCTCTCTAAAACCCTAAAGAACTTCTCTAGATCTCTCTCCCTTGGAATCCCTCTCTAACTACATTCTTCTCTCTTGATTCACACACCAAAATATGACAAGTTTTTACCCATAAAACGGGCTCCAAAATCCCTGAAATCTCAAAGTAGCCGTTACTATCGTACAGTACGGTTATATAATCGTACAGTACGATCTTTTTAAATAGACTTCATCCTGGTACGACGTGGTACAAATAGTTCAAAAATATTCGTACAGTACGATACGAAATCGTACGGTACGATCCATGACAACACAGTTCGTACAAGATGATATTCGGTACGATCAAACATCTTCTTTGTTCATCGTATGGTAAGACAAACATCGTCCAGTATGATGGGACAAAACACAACTGATCATCCTGGATGATTATAATTCGTCTCTGTTCATCGTATTGTATGAATGGTTTTGTACAGTACGATGTTCAAATTATAATTAACCCCAAAATTCTTGCACTAATCACGGGTTAAGTTAAGTAAGTATTTAAAAAATAATCGTACAGTACGAACAAGTTCGTACAGTACGAACGACAAAAAATTTCTTACTTAAGTTAAACAACGGCTAGGGTTTTGGATTCGAACATATCGTACAATACGATATAATTTCGTACGGTACGATCTATTCACAGAATCATACTACAACCCTCTAATCGTACGGTACGAATTATCATCGTACAGTATGATCTACAGAGAAGAAATTCTATTACATTCTACATTTAAAACCTCTCCCCCTATGTGTGTGCATGGTTACTCGAGCTTTTATGCATTTTGTTGCCAGACTCAAGAAAATAAAAATGAAATAAAAAGAGAATACATTGTAGACTCTTACTCCTAATCTACCCATCCTTGAGTCTTCCTATCGTCCTGAGTAGATTTTGATCTTCCTGAAATGTTAGTACTCACGGACAATAGAAAATAATATTTAATGAATCTCAAGTCAATTATTATTTGTCATCATCAAAATCTTAAGCTTGGGGTCAGGGGTTGCAACAGTAAGTTTATCAAAAATTGAAAAGAATGTTATCGAATAAAGGTAGTCTAGTGATAGAGTATCCATCAAGAGTGTTTCAGATTCCAAAAGTAGACATGATCATTTTTCAAAAAGTTATATAAAACCTTAATTTTTTAAATAAGCTCTGATACCACTTGAAATTTAGTGCAGGTTACTAAACCTTATAGAATTGTTCCACGGGTAACCAAGAGGGGAGTGAATTGGTTACTTAAAAATTTTCTTGAATTCCTAAAAATCATTTCTAGAAACATTTAATCAGTGATTTTTAAATATGCAATTTTTTAGATATGATTATCATAAAAGATTTTTCATTCACAAAACTTTAAAATGCAAAAAAATAAAAAAAAAATAGAAAAATTAAAGTGAACAAAAAAAAAACACCAAATTTTATATTGGTTCGGTCCAAACTTGACCTATATCCACTCACTGGAGACTCCTCTAGGTATTTCACTAAATCAAAGCGACTCTCCTTTTGCCCCCACTATAAAGTAGAGAAGCCCTTACAAACTCTCCTCTACCAACTCAATACGGCAAAGAACCATCGTCCTTTTTTACCCTCCTGGTGAAGGTAGAGAACCTTCATCCTTTTTCACCTTCTTGGTGAAGGAAGAGTACCTTAATCCCTTTTCCCCTCCTAGTGAAGGCAGAGTACCTTCATCCTTTTTTACTCTCCTGTTGAAGGTGGATAACCTTGACACAATGTTGAACATATTTCCACAAAGTCCCATAAAAGTCCCTATAGGACACTAACAAAAATTTGAAGAAGACAAAAAGATCCTCTTTGGGCAACCTTGTGAATCCCTCACAACTCCCACTCACTAGATCTCTCACACTTCACTCTCATAATCTCTCCCAAATACTCATACTCAATGGACACTCTCAACAGAAATTCACAGCAAAGGTTGCGAGAGTTAGTTTTTAGAACATCTTATATAGAAAACATAAGAAAAAACATCCAAATACTAAAAATTACAAGTGAATTGACTTTAGATTGTATAGTACAATTATGGATCGTCTATATGAATAGTTCAAAATTCCTGGTACAAACTTGTATGAACCTAATTTCATACACTATCAATCATCTCTGTATGAACTGATATCATATTATACGAATAGTTAAAAACTAAATGTGTTCATCTAGTACGATATTGTACGAACCTTATTTCATACATTATCAGTCATCTGTATGACTTTATATTGTATAATACAAATAGTATATACAAATCACACTTTATCATTTATGATGATGATGAACCCAATTTTATACTATGTTAGCCTTATGTATGAATTCATATAATATTGTATGAATAGTACAAAAATGAATAAATTCATTTTGAAAGAATTTGTATGAACCCAATTTCATATACTATTAGTCATATATACAACTGTACATCATATAATACAAACATTTCAAAAGTATAAGAACATGATTTGATTAACTATATTATGGAGGAAAATTATCAAATAGTACAATATGATTATATATCGTACACTATGAATAATTTTAAAATTTTAAAATTTATCTCTCTCCCCCTGTATTTGTGTATTGTTACCCAGAGACAATCAAACTATCTTAGAGCTATTGCATGCCACATGTTCACCAGACATCTTCTCCTAACCCCTAGCATTGCGGTCAAACCCCATTTTAGAGTCATAAAGGTGTTCATCTTAAGGAGCCATTTTAGTTTAATTATAACTAGATAAACCATCAAAAAATGACAATATTACATGTGAGGAATAAATATTTATCATGAGTTTTGGAATGGGAAATATATATCCATCTTTAGGATAGACTTTATTTATTTCTCTGAAGTCGATATAGACATGAATCTGACCACTTTCTTCTTGATTGGAATAATATTGGCTAACTAGGTTGGAAATCTCCCTTCTTTAATGGTACAAACTTTGATTAATTTCTTGACTTAATAATAACTTGTTTCTCTATTTTAAGTTGCCTGAGCAAAGGTACTTTTTAATAGGAACCATATTAGGTTGAATTTCTAGCTTATGAATTACTTTATTTGGAGATGATTTGGGCATTTCTTTAAAACTCCAAGAAAAATAGACTTTAAACTTTGAAAGAACCTCAATAATTTTAGTTGCCTAATCTTATTTAGTAAGGAACTTATAAAAATTAGACTTGGGTTTTCTTTATTGCATAGGTTTATTTCTTTTAGTTTTTCTATAGTAGCTTTTATCTCCTCTTCATGTTTAGGGGGCGCATCCCTAAATTGAAAGTCATATAGATCATCTGAAGCATCTAAATAAAGTTTGTTAAAGGATTTAACATTCACTATAAAGAGACTGTGAATAATATTAAGTAGTATTGTCATCATTAAATTGACAAAGAGTATCGAAGCCAACACATGCTTTTGATTTTAGTTTATAATATTTTCAATTGCATAAATTTTTGAAGGTTCGAGTGCTAAGGATAGGAGAAAGTAGAAGGTGGCCGGTCATCTATGGATGATCGAAACACCAACTCTACTGTATCTACCACGAATCCAATAATGTTGAATTCAAAAGGCAGACTCTCATTCAAATGCATCTCCCCTCTCAATTTTCGAATTTTAGAATCACCTCTTGTTATCAAAGAGGGAGATTTGTTGGTCAAGAATAAGCATTTGCCGGATTTGAGTAAAGGGAAAGAGGTAATGTCGTTTCCTAACAAGTTGCCAAATTCCCCTTTATCTCATTTTATTTCTGGAGCAAATGACAAAGAAGCTTCTTCTTCAAAGAGAAGTTTTGTTGATATCATGAAGAATGCCAAGGTTATTGACAAGAATTATGTCAATATTATTAATCCAATTACTTCTGAGAATTCTAATGTGTGGATAAAAAAACCACAGATTAAAATCAATTGGATTAAAAAGCCAGAACAGATGGAAGATTCAAATGTTGTTAAACTGGATTTGGATAAAGAAAGGTCTAATATCCAAGTTTTGAATACATTTTTGGTTGTTAAAATTCTTGGGAAAGATGTTCCTTTCTCAAAATGTGCCATTGAATTAAGGAAACAATGGGAGAAGTTTGGAAAATTTCATTTAACTCTGCTCGGCCTTGATTGGCTAAGTTGCTCCTTTCAATCTCTTGAAGCCATGGAAGAAGTTCTTAATGGTGGTCCATGGTTTGTCGGGGGATTCGCAGTTGGGTTATATAAGTGGTCTCCTAAGTTTTCACCTCAATCTTTGGAAGGTGTTTCATCTCCGATTTGGGTTCGTCTTCCTCACCTTCCCCTTCATTGTTGGGATGAGTCCAATATCTCCAGAATTGTTTCTAGGATTGGGACCCCGTTACTTTTGGATGGAAACATGTTTAGGTGGGGAAGGAGAGAATTTGCAAGAGCATGCATTAGAGTTAATTTGAATTCCAAACTCCTCGAACGAAGCATTGTTAGCAAGGAAGATCTTAATTTCTTTGGTTCCAAGGGATAAATTAAATCTTCTCCCTCCCCTTTTGTCTTCACTAGATAAAATGCAATTGAAGTCTCCACCTATAATCATTAGTAACTCCTTAGAGTTATAAAATTCTAGCTTTTCCCAAAGCATCTTCTAACATAGGAATCCTTGTTTGCATACACGGAGACTATTCTCCAAACTCCTACATTGAGCATCTCCAAATCTCCCACTATAACTTGAGAGGTAGATTCTAACACATGAAAAGAAGAAACGTTTGATTTCCAAAGAATAAGAATGCCTCCTGAGAGTCCTTCTGAAGGCACATGGATGAAGTCCCATTCAGTTCCAATAAATTGATCCACATCATTTCTATCAAAATAAAAAACTTTGGTTTCCAATAAACCAATAAAACAAACACCATATTCTTTAACAAACTCTTTTAAATATAGAGAAGCTTTTCTCTTACTAGCTCCTCTACAATTCCAAAAAGCAAGGGAAGAGTTCATTTATTAAGAGGGGTAGTAGACCCCGGATTATCTTTGAGGTCAAACTCCACTCTCCTGCTCCTAGGAGTATAATTAATAGGTCCTAGACCTTTCAGCTGTTTAGTGCCTTTCCTTTTGTTGGCAAAAAGGCCATCATTCTTGTCTTCAAAATTCAGCTTATGCTCTTTATTGCTTATTGAATTAAGCTCTGCTACATATTCATTTCCTTTGTCTTCACATACAAGGTTTTCCTCTATCACGGATGAACTGATTTCTCCTTCTTCAATTACATCTTCAAGGATAATGAATTTGTTAACAGAATTTATTTTAGAAGGAATAACATTCATACCTTCTTCTTCTTGAATAGGTGGAAGCGCTTCCTTTGCCTTACTGATGTTTTGATTGACTCCCTCTGCACAGTTAGCTGAAATCTCCTCATTGTTTTCCTTTTCAACTTCAATTGCCTTCCAAACAGCCTTATTGTTACCAGCAGCCTCTTTATTAAAAGCATTCACGTTGTCATCTCGAGAAGGTGTCTTGAAGTTTTTTTTTTTTTAAATTCTTTTCCTGCCATAGTTGACTTGTAGCCATGGTCCATATTCACTATTTTCTTCATGAACAACAGCCATAGTTTCTGGATTACTGATTTTTGACTTCTCAACAAGAACCTTCTTCGTGCTCTCCTTTGTTGTAATCGAAGCATTGTTTTCAATATTTAAATTCTCCAAGCAAGTGTTTTTGTTATGCCCAATTTTCCCATAGCAATAGCAAAATTCTAGAAACCTTTCATATTCAACTTTTTGATAGAATTTTCCCATACTTCCTTCCACCCAAACACCCATGGGTAATTTTGTGTCCAAATTAAGACGAACACAAACTCTACCAAATTCTTTCCTGCTCCATTGGAAAAGGTTGCCATCAATCAAGATCGGTTTACCAACCATGGAAGCAATTCTACAAATGTTGATCTCATCCCAACATAAAAGAGGGAGATTAGGTAGTCTAATCCAAATAGGAGCACTCAAGCCTTTCAAAGAAGTTGGATTGAAGTTAACCGACCACTTTTCCATCCCAATGATTTTATTGTTAACAAACTAAGGTCCATTCGAAAAGATAGCCTTCATTGTTTGTTCTTCAAAGAATGAACAGAGAACCCAATCCATTCCTAGCATGGTTAAGTGGAACTTTCCATAAGATGCCCATTGTCTTCTAAGTTCTGTGCTCACCACTGAGAAAGGGATTTTGCCTCCAAAGACCTTAATCACTAGAGAATTCTGCAGTTTTACTGAATTCTCCATCACCTTGTCTTCGTTGAGCTTAATAGTAGCTCCGTCTTCAGATAGAAAGTCACCCAGGTTCAGCTGTGCAACTTTGATGTGTTCCTTCCTGCTCCAGGAATTTTGTTGATTGGAAATCTTTGATCTTACTGTGAATTCATTCATATCTTCTTGATACATTCCCAGGTCTCCATTGTTGCATTGTCGAACTTGGTTTAAATCAGAAGAATTAATCATGGAAAAATTATTTTGAGCTGAATCAGAATGAGCGCTATTGCTGGAGCCTGCTTCATTTCGAATCAGGTTGTTTTCTTCAAGAGTCTTCTTACCAGCGGCATTTTGTAAAACAGTTTCCTTGCATTTGTCTAGAACTGGTTTCATAGAAAGCTTAGGAAACGCCTCCATTGAAACAGAGTCTATCTTATTTTGTTCAGAAACAGGAAAATCATAATACTTCTCTTTAACACGATCTTCATTATCAGTTAGTACACCTTTTCCTTTTCCAACAATTTCAGGAGATTTTTTAGAGGCCATCAACGAACCTCCTTCCTTGATTATTAGCGGCATTCCCGATCTAATCTTAGCTTTAGAAGCTAAGGCAATATTAGGACGAAGATCTCCGAACGCAGGTGGAGACGAGGTAAAAGAACGACTTTGACCATGAGAACTATTGGTGGTGGCTCGCCGCGCCTCCATAAGGTCACCAGAGCTAGGTGACCGGCGTTCCGCCGTCGCTAGATGCAACAGCGAAAATCTCGCGAACTTCAAAATTTAAAAAAGAAAACCAAAGAAAATCGAATTTTTTCTAAAAGTTCGAATATGAAAATCTATCATCTCTTTGTTTCAAATGTGGAAGAATAGGGCATTTGGATTCAGTTTGTCCTAATGTTGAGGAGATCCCTTCCATCTCAAACCATAAAGATAATCTTTATGGTCCTTGGATGTAAGTTAAGTTCAAACAAAAGAAAAAACCTATGTTCAAAACTAAGGTTTTTTCAGGATAAAATTCATGATCGGTTTTCACTAATGAAGATTTATTACTTGCTGAAAAAGGAAATAAATTTCAACCTTTGGTATATGGGAACAAGCTTGAAGTAATTTCTGATCCATTGAAGGATGCAGAATTCAAACGGCTAAACCAAGAAGATGCTGAATCCACGATTGAAGAAGATGGGACGGTTATCCAGAATTCAAATTTGAATTCTTTTCAGATTGAATCTCGAATTTCAGGTGCTGTTGAGGATATTTTAGGTTCTCAGAATTCTAATTTCAAATTTCGTCAAAGCAAGGAGGCGGGTATGGCTTTGCTGCAGTCGAATCTTCCTCCTGCAAATCCAGCTGGACCGTTGTCTATTTTTCAAACGGACTCTCTTAATTTTGCTGAGAAGTTAAAACTTCAACCGGACATAACTCCTTCTATGCCAGCTGGAATTAATACTTTTATTCAAACAAATATTCCTAAGTTTAATGAAAATTTGAATTTTCAAATATCATTAACTATGGAAGATGTTATGGAAAAGGTTGAGAAGGAACAAGTCACGGAATTTAATCATGATATGGCTATAATTGAAAAACCGGTAACTTATTGGGCTAACCTAGTGGAAGTGGAATGCAATAATCTTCCACATAATTTGGAGCCAGTTAATATGGAAGATCATAATTCAAATTTGTATCCTCAAAAGGCTACCGAATCTGATGCTAAAATTTTGGGAGAAATAAATAAAAATGTCGAACCATCAACAAACTTGGCGGATGATGATGGTGTAAAAGGCAATTACACTACTTCCATCTATGAGTCTTCTTCTCCTCCTTCATCTATTAGTTTGAAATTTTCAAAACTATTCTTAAAAAAGACAAAAAAAGTTTTTAAGAAGGATGTTTCCCAAGGTTCAAAGCATGTTTTATTCAAAGAACTCCGAGCATTGGGGCCGGTGAAAGATAGACCGAGAAGAAAGATGACTGAACACAAAGAGAAGATTAGTTTGAAAGGTTCTTCTTCCCTTTTTTCTCCCTAATATGAAGAAGGATTCTATTATGGATAGCAACGAATTTGGATTTATTTTGGAGATGATCCATATGGTCTTAAAGTTTGGTATTATTATACAAAACTCTTGGAATTTATTCTTGAATTGTAATTTTTCTTTCTTCTTTTATTTTCTTTTTTTTTTTAATTTAACTTGTTACTTTACACTTTGAATAAATGTTTATGAGATCATTACTATTTTTTATTCTCTAACTGGATGGGAACTCTGGGATACTAATCAACCCTCGGGTTGATTTATATTTTGGTATCCCCTGCATCTCAATAGTTTCAAAATAGGAGATAGTGGATTTCATAAAATTTTTAATAAGTTTAAATTAACAAAGTTAATTTTAATAAGGTCCTTCTCTCTTGTTGTTGAAGGTACCATTGCTTATTTTTGCCTAGTTTGTATTAGGTTAACTCCTTTTTCATTTTAATGCTATTTTTGCATCTTCTCAAAAAAAAAAAAATTTCATAAATTTTAAAATTGTTGAGTTTCACCCCTAGTCTACGTTGATGGTGTTAAACATTGCTTAGAAAAAATATTTATATATGTAGAGTACCAGTCAAAGATAGTTCTACCATTTTATTTAAAATAGGTCATTGAGATTTACATAATTTTCTACATTTTTACTGATGGAAGGTATACATTTACATTGTTTATTTTTTGGATTCAGAGTGAGAGAGAGTTTCACTACCAACCAAACTATATAATTTTGTGATTATGAGGTTAGAATTATATTTCCTCTATAGTTTTTATGCTTCTGAAGAAAGTCTTTCTTAAATTATCTTTTTCAATGATTTAGACTATGTCCTTATTGCTAGCTACCTCTACATAAACTTCAAACTTTGTTGCTCATTGATATTCATATATTATATAACCTATTTATTTTCTTAAATACATATGATTCATCCTTCAAGAAATATTCCTAATTGATATGTATTATAGGCATTTTCATTGACAAATGTTCTTTTTCAATTGTTTGAAAATTTTTATTTTGCCATCCTTTACCTCTCCCTCTAGCTTGTTGATCCATTCTATCACTTCTTTGAATAAGAGGGTGCAGGACACAGATGATTATTATGTTCAAGATCAAGATGCTCTTTTTTTTTTTTAATAATTGTTTCCTCTATCATTTCTTAATTTTCTTCTTTTTCTTCGACTAGTTTGAAGTTTGTTGAGAATACTTTAACTTTTTTAGAAGAAAATTTAATGTGTCTTCATCAATTCTTGCTTCATAAATATTGAGTGCTTGCGTATCACCCATAATACAATGTTCAATACCTTCATGAGATATTTAATAAAACTCATGAAGAGTGGAAGACAATATTCTATATTCATGAAGCTGGGGTCTACCCATGAGAGCATTAAAAGAAGACTTTGAATCTATTATGAGAAATATGTTATTGATTTTAGGATGCCTATTTCTAGGAGAATGGTTATTGAACCCAAAGCCCTCTCACCCTTTTTGTTGAATCCTTACAACATCATCTTATCTGAGCTTAATTTGTGAGTATCCATCCTTAGGTAGGCAAGTGTTCTAAGAGTCATGATGTTGAATGATGCACCCTGATAAAAAATAATATGAGAAAACTTTAAGTTATCCACATTTATAGAAATGTATAATGGGTGATTTTGATCTTCAGTTCCCAATAATAAGTCTTCTTCTGAGAAAGTTATCTTGGAACATCCTTAAAGTATAAGGCTTCTTCCAACTGCGCTGATGCTAAAAGAGTCATACAAAGTTTTGGAACAAGAAAAGATTTTTATTAAAGCCTCCCTTATTTCCTTGAAAGGACCATTATATCATAAATATTCAATTTCACAGGAAAGTTTTTAAGATGAGCTTTGGCAATATAATTTACTATTGGAATTTTTAGATTAGTTGCAACTGGAGGTTGTCCTAGTTAAGATTATGTTGAAGTTTTAGGATTATATGTATCTTATTTTTATTTATTTGTTGTAGATGCTTATGAAGATAGAACTTTCACATTATGGAGGTTAATTTAAACTACCTCCTTTGGGGAAGATGTAGTAGGATATTCTGCTTCTTGATAACTTGTTACTTTTATATTATCATTTTGTGAACTGTCTTAATTAGACATCTCAATTTCAATAGAGGTAGGAGCACTCTGAATGTAAAAGTCAGGGTCATCAAAATAAAAAAAGTATTGAAATAATTCTTTTATTTCATTTAAGTTTATTTGCGTATTGTTAGAATTATTTTCTACTAAAGTGTTTGAATTATATTAAGCTAATTATAAAAAAAGGTTAAGATGTGCACCGAATCTTTCTACATTGTCTTCTTAATCCTATTTGGGACAAAAAAGAAATCATATAGTGTGAGCAACACAATGGTTTTAGGTCTGCCATAAGGAAATGTACAATTTTTTTATAGATAAATTTACTTCTACTTTTATTCTCCTCATTTTTTGAAATTGCAAAAAAATAGCTAACTTGGAATTCCTTGGAATTTTTAGTAGGAGTTATTTTCTAAACTTCTTCAAATGCTATCAGATTAACCTAGATGGAACTTTATACTCTTGAGGATACCTGAAGAGATGCATGAAAAGATTTATATAGGATTCATTTAGAGGAATGGGACAAAGAAATATCCCATGCATTATCAGGCTTTATAATTGAAGAAGGTGTAGAAGGCTCACCAATTACATATTTAGCAGATCACTGGCTTGAATCTACTAAATAATCCTTGCATGCCACAATATCCAAGATTTAACATTTTTCTCAAGCCATGCCTTGAAGGTGATCCAATTTTCTAGTTCAAGACCATGGCATTTAATGATATGGAAAATTATTGATTTCCTCAATTTGGTCACTTCTATTTATCTCTTAGGATCAAGTAATTTAAAATCAGCTTTCTTTATGAGGTTTTTGATTTTTTTTTTAATTATTTCCCTTTTAAAAGAATATTTCTTATTTATTATGGCTTCAAATTTCTTCAGCTCTCTTCTAGAGTGAAATTGGATTGTGGTCTAAATTACTAATCATGCTAAGGTTTATTGTATTATTAATACAGAGAAGTATAAGCAAGATTTTATACTTGCACTTTCATCAGTTATTTACCATTATAAATAGTTGAAACTTATTCTTGTTTTCTTTTCCATGATCTTCTGGGGTTTTAATTTCTTAGAAAATGATAAAAATTGACCCTTTAAGAATGAAAGTTGAAAGCTTCATCCTAGAGATTGGATGAATACTTAATAACTTGTCAACTATTATTATAGTAAATACTTTTAGAAGGAAAGCTACCATACCATTAATAGTTTTGAGTACTACCACTATAACATGCTTTTCTTACAACTTCAATTCACACTTCATACCTTTATTCCTCCATTAGGATATAATATACAAAATTCTCACTAGGTTTTTTTTCTAATATCAAAATTCATTATGGTGACATGATGTATTTCTATCTCAAATGTTTTAATAAATTTACTTTTTAATTTAGATGATGTATAGATAGACTCATTAGTCAACTTAGTGCACTAAAGAAATGCAACTCCTGATTGGTTGCTGACAAATTGTTTAAACAATAATGCATCACTT
>NW_021318469.1:21276-38514 GCF_001605985.2 Dendrobium catenatum | reverse complement strand
ATATATATATATATACACACTCATCAACTCATTTGAAAATTTTGATTATATGTTCATTAAGAAGTTTTATGATAATGCTGGGAGGTCATATAAAGTTTCAACATTACATTCTATATGCATGCCGGCTTACCATTTATGAATGAGACGTGTTAAATGAATAATTCTCTTTGATTTTGTACCCTTTTTTAGAAGTGAATGATTTGAAGTGAAGCGTTGTGTTTATATTTGTATAATCATTCTTAAACATTATCATGAATGTTATATACATAAACATTTGTAAATTACAATACATTGACGTCTGACATATCTTTCTCTTTTCACATTATTTGTGAGGTATTGATGGAGGTGATTGGAAGCTAAATCTAAGGAGGCCAGTCACCGCCATTTCTTCCAAATAGAGGCTTTACGGTTGGTTGCACCATTGACTTGCCTCAGTGAGGTAAGTATTCTTTAACTTACAGGGCCACAGGTCTCATAAAACAATGGTTATGTGCTCTTCCACCATTAAGTATATGAGTAACTCCTATATTTAATTTATATTTATTTTTCGGTAAGCCCAAAACCCTTCATATGCATTAGGTTACTATGCGAGATTTGGTTTGTTTACATCCATGTTTATGTTCAAAGGTCAGTGACAATGATTACAATCCTACACAACACAAGTGTCATTTATGGATAATAATTGAGGAAGAGTCTTATGGAACTTAAGTAAAATCTTGGTTCATACATACATCCTTCTAGGATTCATACATTCATCCTTCATGTATGAGACATTAAATGTAGAGAACATAGTGACACTACTCCTTATGATTAATATACACTATTGATTTGACATCAATCAATCTCAAAAAATAATTAATTGATCATTAACTCTTCTTTAAGGTTTTGGAAACTCCAATAATTAATTAAAATTCAAATAAACTATATAAATATATAAAACCTTCCTCAATTAACCCTAATAAATACATACAATCTTGAAAGATAATATTAAAACAAAATTTCATTAAATTTAAAAAGTATTTTAATTACCACTTAATTAAATATTAATTAGATAAATTCATTAAAAATGAAATAAAATTCAAAGTATAAAATAAATTCAAAATAAAATAAAAATAAAGAAAAGAAATTTAATATCAATTTGAAATAAAATTTTCAATTAAAACTTAATTTTAATTCATTAAATAATTAAAAATTGCATTTAATAAACATAATCCTAAAATACATTAAAAATAGAATAAAAAATTAGAAAAGATATTGGGAGTAATAATTCAAATTTAAAGGAAACTTTTGAATGAAATTTAATTAATAATTTCTTCATAATTATTTAAAATTAATTTAGAAAATTTTAAATTCTAAATAATTCAATAAAAATAAAAAAAATCTAATAATTGATTCAAACTTCAATTAATCATTAGTCCAATCATTAAAATCAGCAACAAATCAATTTATCTTAAAAAATATTAACCCATTACTTTTTAACCAATTTAACTAACTAAGCAATACTAATTACTACTAGATAACCCGAGCCTACGAGGTTATTAACTTTACACAAAATAAGGTAAAATAAACTTCAAAGTCCTTATATAAATAAAAATAGTAATCATTTAACACTTAAAAGTCAATCTTAAAATCAACATTAAAATTATAATATTTGAACTTTAGTCAAAAAATTATTTTGTCCTTCAACGAATAAAAACACTAGAAAACTTCAACAAATTACTCAGCATAGGACATATCTGGGCCACAAAGCCTTCTTGACACACTTTAGATGATTTGCTAGAACAACTAACTCTAGTTTTAGGCTAGGCCGGTGCTTCCTTTTTAGCTATTTGTGGATGAATTTTCTATGGTTTTCACTACATGTCGAATATGATGAGATGATTGATGTGATGCTTTAATTGATGTGTTAGTTTTATTAAGCAAACTCCAAATTTATGTGATGAAAATTAGATTACCCCTAGGTTAGGAACGATCTGGATGCTCACAAGTTTTTTTCTAGTGGCCATGCTTAGGTTGGGCTATAAAATAAAGAGGGAAAATTAAAGATTAAATAAAAAAAAAATCTATATGTGCTAAAAATGCTAAGTTCCCCCTTGAAATTAAAAGAGTAAGGAAAAATATGATTTAATTCTTATTTGAGCAATTCACTTATATATCTACTTGGGATGTTAATTTTAATTATAATTGCTTAGGATAACCCAACAGGTTATCAAAAGTTCTTTTTTGATTTATATATGTATTTAAATTTAAAAGGTGTAATGAAAGTTTATTATGAGATTGGATGTTGATCATCCAAATTGAAGTCCAAAGGGAAGAAAAACATTCCCTAGGTAAGAGTTCCCTTTTATTTGGAGAATTCAAGTTAGGATGACTTGAAAATACATAGAGGAAAGAAAAACTGCTTCAGAGAGGAGTTTAATTGCCATTTGGATATTTGGACCCAAAGAATCCATGGAGCTCGTAGAAGAAAAGAAAATGAAGAAGTGAAGACTTAAATAATATCCCACTCTCAAAATCATTTGCGTAATTTATAGAATTAGAAGCTGGGTTATTGTCTATGGTACTTAGCTATTCTTAATTTTTACAAACCCTAGGTCTTAACTAAGTAGCTCTTGCCACATGAAATTTAAATTTATTTAATTATTATTATTATTATTTTACATTGATTACACTATAGAAATCACCTATTTGTTAAGTTTTCTTTTCTTTCTTGCCATGTTTTCTACAAGAAGGCTTATGAGGGTACGCTAAAAATAATTTTACTCAAATTAAATAAAACTTTTAGGCTCACATAGAAACATTAATGATTTTAGCAAGTAAGCTCATGATTGTCAAGAGTTTGCAGGCATTCATTTTAAATTCTTCTCTTCTTTGCTAGGCACCTCCCCGCCTATGGGTTCTAGCAGGCCATTTGATGTATTAGCGTGCAGTTCAGTGGATATTGTGTAATCTCTAGAAAAAAAATCTATTTCTAAGCCTTTTAAAAATTGCTTCATATCATTTTATGCATTCAAAGGAGAATTAGCTTTCATTGCATTAGAAATGAATTAAAAAGTCATTTAATTTTAATTACATTTTGTAGGCATAATCACCCAACATAAGTGCAGGGGCCAACTAGCATGTGCTCTAGATATTAGCCCCAACTCCTAAAAACTTAATTAATTGGCCATCAATCTTTTATAAATATTATAAACTTGGCTTTAAAGTGACTAAGTTGTTATCTTGCTCCCTAATCCAGCTGCAAGTATGCCTACATTTACATCACAGTACCTAGGTTTAGGCCACTATTATTTATTATTTGAGGTGGGCTCAAAATCAAAAGAATCCACTTTCTGGAATATAATCTCAACTTTCTAATAAAATTAAAACTAAAATTAAAATTTCTCTTCAAGTCAAAATTTAAAGCCCAACACTTAAGATAGAATAGTGCATTTTTAAGTGTTTCATAATTCTAAAAAACTCCTACTTCTCCTCTATTGGCCTCTAGAAATAAGTGTTCAAAAGTTGATCCAATCCCAGTTGAAATTCCAGCCTCAATCCTTTCATGGCACTCTTTAAAAATCTTTTAAAAAATTATATTATTATTTTAATCTAGAGTTTTTTGTCAAAAACTCAGGTTTCCTACATTGTAATTAACAATGAGAGCTTATGCTCACAGGAGATTTAAAGACCCCAGATCAATTTTAAAATTCAATTAAACCTCTTTGGGAAAATTAAAATTAACAACGATCATTATTGTTATAATTGGATGATTGATAAAAAATGATATTTTATTTCCTTAGAAAGAAATATCATTTATTATCATGACTTAAATATGAAGTTAATGATATATAATCTAGATTATTATATCCAAATAGTAGATCGAATATCATTTTGATTCCTTAGGGTCATTTATAGTTCTTCCTTGAATATGACTATCATAATAAGACTAAAATTTACAATTTTATTATTTGAACATGTTAGGGAAAGATATGTTTGTCTCCCTAGGTGATATATCATTCATAATAATATGTTCAACTTTAAAACTAAAATTACAAAAATCTAAACTTTTTTAAAGAAAATTAATTTGAATTTTCCTTGTTTCCTTCCAAAGTAAAGCAACACTTTCTTTTCAAACAAAAAAAAAAATAAATAAAATAGCACCTCTACTAGGAAAAATCTCTCTCTCTCTCTCTCTCTCTCTCTCTCTCTCTCTCTCTCTCTTTCTCTCCTTATTTATTAATCATAGAAATTTTATTGCATCGATAATTTTTACTACCCTCCTTTCATTGGTATCTCTACCTATTTCTTCCTTGAGTGAGTGTGGACAGGTTGAAAAATAAAAATCAATAAGAGAGGTGATTCAAGAAACCTCTTACAACATCTACACTTTGACATTTCACCTCAAGTTAATTAGTGGAATGAAAGAGTCAAACCAATTCATAAGATTCTCATGTAAATTTTCTGAACCCTCATGTTAAGTGATATCATGATATGTTCAGTTCTAAAATGCGAAAAAAATAATCAAGTTCAAAACATGAGTTCTATTTCAAAATAAACTAATTTAGGTAAGCTTTTCTTAATTTTTAAAAAGTCCAAAAAAAAAAAAAAAACTCAAATGGTTGGAAAACTCATATTATCATTGAATAGATGCAAATTGTATAAGAAACCTTAATGTTAGTTTAATTTAGTTTGGGATGAAATTTCAAAACATTAAGTTGTTCGTTAATGGGGAAAGAATGATCTATCTATTGTGACATAAGTGGATGTCCCCTTAGTTGAGATTACCTTAAGGCCAGGAGCTGACTCCGCCATCTCCAAAATGATGGTCATTGTTTCCCCCTTACCCTTAGAACCCTCTACTCTAGAGGATACAAAACAAAAATTAGTGATAATGGATGAGAGACCATGCATCTTTGTTTGAGATTGGGTCAATTTCTAGCACCCCCTTAACTAGAAAAAACCACAAGAAGAACTACCTATGTAGATTAAAAAATAAAATTATTAAGGCTAAAAAGTTTACTGAGTTAGAAGCCTTAAAGTAAGCCAAATATGTGGCCAATGAATAGTTTGTTTCTTCTTACATATACCACCTCTTTGGTGGAAGTAATTTCCACCCTCTTTGTGTTACTCAAGGAAGCGAGGTTGTGAGAATAATAGTATGATCTCCACTGTACCCTTCAGACTATTGCATAGAAAAGATCAATCAAGTGACATATGAAAAATCACTAGTGATAGATCATAGGCCCCAAGTCTAGGGTTATGATCCAACCACTCTATAAGATAATGTTAGATCACATTATTATATGTGCCTTACTATCATCTATAGAGGAGGAGGTATAGAAAGGACTCAGGGTTCCACTCACAAAATTGTTAGGTCGCTAGTAATTAGGGAGTTAAAATAATGATGGATCTCAGATCTTATTAGATGTGAAACCATTTGAAATAATCTTCTAATAGGGGTCCTATCATGATAGCTATTTGGATATAATTGCCTCATCAAAAAATGATGCGACATTAACTAGGCATAGTAGAGACCCCATAACAGTCTCTACCTCTTAAAAGATTATATAAATGTAATTTTATATTGATAGGGTCGTGCCACCTAGGATTGGAGTTTTTAAGAAAAACATACAATTTCTCAAGTGTGTTGGGTCAAAATTTTCAAGGTAGTTCATTCATCATTGTTAATGAGAATTGACCTCTATTTTGAATAAAAAATAGAAGAAAGTTATAGTTTACTCCACTTGATATGTAAAGGTCCCTTTATCCCACCGCTTGTGTGGGCTCATTTCACCTTTGAATTAAAATCTATATCAAACTTAAGTTAACTTTATAAATGAAAATCCTCTCAATCTTCTCACATTTTTTTATCTTAAAAGGCATTTCATTTATACTTAAAATCTTTTCAATGATTTTCCTTGTCAAGTTGATATTCTTATTACAAGAATAGGTCAACTTTGAGGATTATTCTTCGTTATATGAGAGAATAAGTTTTCTTCTTTTATACTTGAGAGATAGTGTTGGCATTAAAAAAAAAAAAGTGCAATCATTTTAAGGTTTAAAAAAAATAAAGCCTCATATTAAAACCAACCAGAATTAACAGAAGCACAAAGTGCACCAACGAAATTAAAAGATGCTCAAAGTCCACAAAAAAATAAAAAGATGCGTAAATTGCACAAAAAGTCAAGAGAAGAGCGCAGTGCGCAAAAAAAATCAAAAGATGTGCAATATGCACCACAGATAAGAAAGAGGCTTACTTCTTCTCTAATTCCTTAAATCTAATATAACCCATTCATCATTGGATGCTTGACTTTAAGAAATCTTTAACCTAGTTTCATCATTATGTGCGGATTTTTTATCAGATAAAAAAAATATCATGCGAGAAAATTGAATAGATTAAATTTCTCTCTCCAGCTTAAAATCTTTTTGAAATTGATTTTAATTATATATATATAAAGTAATAATAATAATAATAATTTTAAATATGAACACATTAACATTTAGACAAAAAATAAATGAAAATTCTACCTAAATAGGTTGGCTAGATGCAACTAGGTTGGATCAGGTCGGAAGGGGGTTAGTTGGGTTTAGCCTGGGTGAAGAGGATGAGGGGTGGCAAGCTTGCGACTATATGGATCAAAACAGGAGGGATAGGAGGTGGCTTTTTGGTAAAGGTCGATGAAAGCAGAGAGGGACTTTGGCCAGGTCAGGTGCATGAGGTTGACTTTTTAGGGCAAATTTTTAAAATAAATACGGTTAATAATATAATTAGCAATTAAACCAATAAAAAAATTAAATTTACAACTAGGCAAAGTCGCCCATTCAATGGGCGACTTGCCAAGTTCTAAAAATATTAAAAAAAAGGATTTCAGGAGAGATAATGCAGGAGAGAGAAATTAACTAAAAAGTATATAAGAAATATAAGAGAACTAAAGTATGAGAGATATTCATGTATGTTAGAAGTTAGGTCATTAAATTTATTTATTAAAATGTTAAATGTAAATATTTTTTTCTTATTTTTTAATAAATAATTTAGAATGAATTTTTTATGAGTAATTATGTGTCAAAAATTTTCACAAATTAATTTATCATAATCAATTTAAAAATACATATTTTTATGTATTTTTATTCATAATGTATTATTATTATTTTAAATTTATCTTATTTTAAAGAAAATAATATTTTATATAAATATTTTTCTTTTTTTCATTAATCAATTAAAATGAATTCTATAATTAATACTAATAAGTACTAAATGTAAGTTTAATAAATATAACATAATTTTTAGTAAATTTTTATTTTTAAAAAAGATAAATATTTATTTAAAATATAATTTTTTTGTAAAAAAGATAAATTTAAAATAATAATAATACATTATGAATAAAAGCACATAAAATTTTTTATTCTAAATTATTTATTAAAAATAAAAAAATTATTTACATTTAAGATTTTAATAAAAAAAATAAAAAAAAATTTATGATGTACCTCCTCTCCAACACAACACCAAAAAGAGTTTTGAATTTTTTTATTTATCTCTCCTATTTTATTTCTCTATGTCCACATTCAATTTATTCCCTTTAGTTTATTTCTCTCTTACTTTCTCTCTCCAAAATTTTTTATTTTATTTTTTTAAAGTTGAGCAAGTCGCCCAATCAATGGGCGACTTTGCCTATTTCTAAATTTATGCTTTTTGGTGGCTTAATACCTAATTAAATTAATAGTGATAACTGTTTTAAAAATTTACCCGACTATGGGAGGCAAGGAGAAGGTTTTGTCGGAGCTTACGAGGGAGGAAGGGGAAATCTCTCTCTGTCTCTTTCTCTCTCTCTCTCTATGGACCAAAGGATTGGGGAAAGTGGAGAGGGTCTTTTGTTGAGGTGTGGAGGTCTCAAAAGATGAAGGGAGGTCGATTGGGATGGAGGGGAGAGAATATGGCTAGGAAGCTCTCGGTGGAGGGAATAAGAATTATGAGTGGGGCAACGTTTAGATCAATGAATGAAGGTCGATGGGGCTGCAGTAGGTTGATGAGAGAAGGATAGGGTTCAATTGCAGGCAGAGGTTGCGTATAGGAAGAAGAGGGATGCTTCTGTAGTTATGAGAGCTTTCACACGAGGAAGAAGTGAGGGCTCCATATGTTCTCCAAATCATAGAGCTACGGGGAATGGGTGGCTCTGAAATGGAGCAAAATCATGCTCAGAATATTAATAGCAAACGAGGGAATGGGTGGCTCTAAAATGGAGCCAAATCATAGAGCTACGGGGTACTCTAGAAGCAATTGATGCGACTGGATTTTGGTAGAGGTACTTAATAACATAGAGGGATAGGGACACTAAAATTAGGACCCTTGCATAATGTGAAATATAATTTATAAACACCGTTATATTATACCTTTTTGGACACTTTGATGCATTCTTAAGCTGATTTTTTTTTTCATGGTGAAGCATACAAGTACTCACTAACATTTTATTCAAGAATATATCTAAGGAAATAGGTCGAATAAAAACTTTAGAGGTTACAAAATTAAATTGCTTACACTCTTAGAAAGACAATTTTTTATGAATAAGAAGTTTGCTTGGGATTGTAAATTAAGTTCAAGATAGTTGTTGAAAATGCAATTTGTTAAAAATTTAAATGCAAGAGGTAGTTGTTATGATAAATGGGTGTTTTAGGTTGTGTAGGTGAACAATGAATGGTTTGTATTACTTTAGTAGGTTAATAATATGGGTAGGTAGATTCTCAATGTGTATAAGTACCTACTTCCCTTTAATATTTATGCATCAAGTATGGAATAAGTCTTATAAGAGAGAAAAAAGAGATAAAATAAAGCTTCTATATTATATTTCTTGTATGATTTTGAGAGTTCACTACAGAAATTTTGCATCTACGATAACATTTACCATTAGCAATTTTAAAACTACTAAATTTACTTTGTAGCACCTTTTTAACCACTCTAAGAAATAATGACAATTGAAAGAGATGTTTGTGATATTGATTCCAAAGGCTACTAATGGTTAAGATGTGACTAAGTTTAGGTTGATTAGCTTATGTCAAACTATTTACAAAATAGTGGCAGGTATGATCTTTAATAAATTGAAGGCATGTCTTCCAAGAATTATTTTAGAATAACAAGTGGCATTTATTTCAAGAAGATCTATTTCAGATAACTATTTTCTAGCCCACGAGATTGTAAATAAAATAAGCTTTTCAAAAGCTAAACTAGGGTTTATGTTTATTAAGCTTAATACATAACAAGACTATGATAGCATGTGTTGGGAGACTTTGTAGCAGGTTCTCCTGGTTATAGGTTTCATAGAAGTATTTTTTAAGGTAATTAACCAATGTTTTATTCATAAAAAAACTTCTATTATTATAAATGGGAAAATAATTAATTGGATGCTTGCATAATGTGGATTTAGATAAAGATGTTCACTTTAGCCGGCCCTTTTCATCTTCTATTCTAAATTGCTATCTAAATCTTTTCATGATAGAGGGCATGAGTTGGGTTTGAGGATTCCACCCAACGCCTCTCCAAGGTCTCTCATATATTATTTACTTATGATGTGATGATAGCTGTTGAAGCTTCTTTGAGTAATGCAAAAATAACTAACAAGATTATGATAGATTATTGCAGTTCAATGGGACAAAGGATTAATCAGAAAAAATCAGTGGTTATATATGGAAATTCTATATCTTGTAGGAGACAAAGCATGCTAAAAAGAATTCTATGCTATCATAAAGTAGATTAATTCTTTTAACTGGGAGTTAAGTTGGCTACTTGATGATTATGAGTGGTTAATTATCAATTTGTTCTTAATAAAGCTTAATTTGTGGAGGTCACGATCTCTATGTCAAGCTGGAAAAATCTTGTTTGTTAAAATTGTTTACTCTTATATTCCTCTATTCATCATGACTTATTTGTTGGTTCGAAAGAGAATTTTCCAAAACATTGATAAGTGTTGTAGGAACTTTTTATGGCATAAGGAACAAAATAGAAGGAGAATGTACTATATATCTTGGGAGAATCTGTGTAAATTAGTTAATCAATGAGGGATAAATATTGAAGGAGGTACTGAAAGACAAGGCCCAATTAGAGCTCAAATTGCATGTAATTTTATTCAAAATCAGAATTCCCTGCTTAGTAAGGTTATTGTAGCTAAGAATGAAAATGATATTTAGAAGGAAGATACTGGTATATGCTCATCTACGATGTGGTGTTTTATCAAAGATGGAGATAGTTCTCTAAAACAAAATGTTAGATGGAGAGTTTTGAATGGGGAATCATTTAGTATTCTAAATGATACTTGAATATTAAATAGATGTTTGAGTAAATTCCCTACATAGTCAATACATAAGAGTTGCATAATAAATTAATTTCTCTTCATTTGGACGGGAATGGAAAGCGGAATAACCTATTTATGAAAAATTTGTTTTTTGAATATTTTGAAGAGTAAATTTCTGATATTCCTTTTTCTAAGGATTTTGATGAGGATCAATTGGAGTTGTATGCTATTAATTCTAGAAAGTCAAATTCTACGATGGCATTCCAGGTTGTTAATAGTCATGTTGAAAAGTGTATTAACGTCAATTGGATTAGGAAATTAAAATGAACTCCTAAGAAAACTTTATTTTGGTGGAGGCTTATAAATAATGCGTTTCCTACTAACTGTTGGTTAAATTATAGGAAGCTCCATGTGTCCTATTTATATCCTAGAAGATGCAGTGAATCTTAAGATATCAGTCATATTGCATTTCATTGTGAGAAATTACTTGATATTTTTCATATGTTAGAGCGTTGGGGAATTGATTTACCAAAGTTTAACAAGGTGTTCCAATATTGGAGTGAATTGGAGAAGGCGGCTTCATTTAATTCTGGTATTGTCAGAGTATATCTATCTGTTGTTTATCATATAATTGGAAAGCTAGGAACTGCTACATGCATGGTTCGATTGTCCATAGTCCTAGTTCATTAGCAACTACTATTTAATCTTATTGATTACAACCTCTGTTTATTCCAATTTGAAAAAATCAGGATACTAATCGGCATCTTGTGTTGAATAAAACTTAGTATCCCCTTCCTGTAAATTGAATTAAGTTGAATGTGGATGCATGCTTCCTTGTTGTGGTCTAATATGATAAGTATAGTAGTTGTTTTATAAGATCATAAAGGTAGAATTCTTATGGTTTATGAGATGAAGTTGCTACATTGAGACATATCATTTGTGGAGTTAATTATAGTTTTCAACTTTAACGAGTTTATTTAAGGTTGGATGAATGAAAAATAAGGTATTATTATTGAAGGTGATAGTATCAATGTGATGAAGCTACTGTAGAATTCAGTGATGAAGAAATGGAATAATGTTTTGCAAAAGAATGGATTTTTCCTTTTTTGATTATTTCCATAAAGTAAGTTTTCATTTTGTGTTGAGGGAGGGTAATAGAGTGACTAATGTTTGTGCTATTCATGCCCTCTTAGGTGATTTTTGTTGGGATACTTTTATTTCTTGAGAACTTCCTTCAAGTGTTGTTGACTTGATTAGGAAGGATTATTATAGACTTTCTATCACATAGGTTGGTTTGTATTTTCTTTTCTTTAGCTTTAATGCCACTGAATTTCTTTAAAAAAATGAACTTATTTTGACCATCTTCAACCCTATTGTCAAAAAATTCCCAAGCTAGCCCCTTGCTTTCTTTGCTTTGGATCTAGATCAAATAAAAACTTATAGATGTCTGAAGTTAAAACTTTCCTTCCTTCACTTTAATTTTTGTCTTTTATGTAACTATTTATATTTTTTAGATCATTTAAAAAGTTTTTTTATAATCCAAATTTTTTTCTTGTTAAATTGTTCTTTTAGTTTGGTTATATTTTTTAAAATAAAATTTTAAGAAAATTGTAGTCTTTTATGCTAAGTATAATGGTTACTCCCTAATGATTTTTATTATTATTTAATGTTCTTTTAAAATTGATTTTTATTACCTTATTTATTTGCATTCAACTAAAACTCTATTGTCCTAGATAGTACTTTTTAAAATAATTAAAATAAGCTATTTTTTAAGAACTAGAAGTAGAAGATTTGATTGGAAAGTAAGTAATAAAAACAACAACATCAAGCCATAAAATTTTTCTCCATTGTGACCTTTTGAGAGTCAAGTTCTCATTTTAATATAATTTTAAAAAATGTCATTTCTAGTATTTTCTAACTAAGTCTCTTTAGGTTTACCTCTACAATTATTAAAATAGGCTTTGCCTAATACATATACTCTCTTAATTGGGCCATTTAAAGGATGACTTTTTAAGTGACCAAACCATATAAGAATACTCTCTCTAATCTTATTTTCCATTGGAGCTACTCCAACCTTTTCATGTATATATTCATTTCATATTTTGTCTCTAAATGTGATGCCCCTAATCCACCTAAGCATCATCATTACAACCGCACTTAACTTAATATTATGTTTCCTTTTTGTGACTGATATTCTTTGTCATAAAGCATTGTAGGTTTCACCAACATCTTATAAAATTTTCCCGTCTACCTCACAATAGGACTGATGTATTCTTCCACTTCAACCATCCAACTTAAACTCTAATAATAATATCTTCATCTACTTCATTATCATTTTGAATAATAAACATGAGATTTCTAAAATGTGCACTCTTATTAATGGCTTGATTGCCCAAATTCATAGTCCCCTACTAGATGCATTGCTCAAATTACACTCTATGTCTTCAGTTTTAGATACTTCAACAAAATTAGTCCTTTAAGGTTGATCTCCATAATCTGAAAAATAAATAAAAAGCTAAAGTGCTCTACAATAGAAAATAAGATTTCTTATACACTTCTCCAAATGTAGACCATGGGTATCTCAACCGTTCTTCAATAATAAATCTTTGTTATTCCATTTCACTTTTGATTTTAGCAGAAGTGCGTTGTAGCTTTATCTCTTCTTTTTATTATTTTTATGGCCTTTTGTTGGTTAAAGCCATAACAAAAGGATAGCAACATTTTTAAGCACTATAATGTTAACTGTTGTGAAATCCCTTTAGTAGTGATTATAAAATTGTTGTTAAAAGTCATTTTAGGGCATTGCAACATAGCTCTCTTAGTTGTTCTAAATCCACTTCAAGCTAATTTCCACTACTTAAAACTGCCAAGAATATCCAAAATTGCTACTGAATATATAATTTGGTAGCATTATTATTGCAAATTTAGGATCCTTAGTTTGTGATTTTGATGATGATAAACCTTATTGATTGAATTATACATTCTCAGAAAAAGTATATTGGATATTATTTATATTTTGTGCATTAATGAATTACATATACAATACTCAAGAAGACCAAAAGACTCAAGATTGGGTAGGTTAGAATGTCAAGTCAAAAGGGTATGTATTTTCATTTTCTTTAATTTTCTATTTTTTTAGTCATGCCACATTAGAATGTATGCAAGTGGGTGATCGTGCACACATAGAGGGGGAGAGAGAGAAAAATTTTCTTAAATAATTTTTTTAGAACTAATCATACTATACAAATTTAATTCGTACTGTACGATTAATTGTTTCGATGAATAGTTTAATGGCTACTTGAAATCTCTTGATTGATAAACTTATTATATTGTATAACATATATCATATTTTATGATTCATTTCATTATCAAAACCCTAGCTACAAGATTAATTTAAGTAAGATTTTGAAATTAAAAATATGAACTAATCGTACTATATGAAAATATGAAATCTTTCTAAAATTAACCCCATTATTAGTCTACAAATCTTTGTTTAATTAATGATATTAGATAAAATTATATGAAGTGGATCATACCAGATGATTAATAGAGATGAATTCTTGTCATCCCAGAGTTCGTACCAAATGAAACCAAGACTTTTGAACCAATCATAGTGTATGATGTAAATATCGTAATGGATAATTCACCTAAAAACCAAAGATGATTTTTTATTGACCTAAGAATCTTCCCATATGAACATAAGAATCTAAATAGATCATACTGGATGATTTATGGATCATACTGTACGATATGTTCATAAAATTTAAATAGTTCATTTGAATGACTATTTACATCATACTAGACGATCTATGATAGTCATGCCTAAATTGATCCTATGATTAGTCAATCAAATCTACTTAATTTTAATATTCTTATCTGTTGTGAATCTGTTTTCACTTATTATGATTTTGATGATAGCAAACACTCTTGTTTCCATACAACTACCTTACCTACTGACATTTAGTGTCCACAAGATCATACAACAATTGGAATCAGCTCAAGATTGGGTAGACTAGGTCCGAGTCAGATTGTACCTTTTTCCTTTCTTGAGTCTTTTGTAATTGGTGTGGTTCCTGATGCTAAGTAATCTTGCACACACACACATCTTGGAAGAATTTCTGACTGTTCCATAGAGTTTACTGTTTTTGGTAACATCATCCGGGATAATATTTATATCGGCCTGGATGATCAGTTCAAAAATAAAAACCCTAATTAGGGCATCCTTATTAAGGTAACCATCATTAAAAAAATCATCCTGGATGAATTTGTATCAAATAGGACGATAGGCTCAAAATAGAAAGAATCTACCGCCAGATCTATTTAGGAATTATTTATTTTTGGACATCGTCCCGGGGATCGGCCTGGCCTATCAATATCGGCCTGGCCGATCCAGGACAAATTTTCCTAAACTAATCTAGTAATTAAGGAAAGTAATTAATTATGATTTGTATAATCACATCGGCAGGGCCGATCGCAGGATCGGTCAGGATGATTTGACATTGGCCACCTTCTTTTCAAGGCGATATTCATGATGATTTTCCTCTGATTTGAACTAATCATCCGGGACGATATCCTATCGGCCTGGACGATATGACCAAAATCTTCTGATCGTCCTTTGCCGACCGGGCTGATTAAGCGTAATTTACGCTACTCGGCCAGGCCGATATTTATATTGGCCTGAACAATAAAGCCTGCAAGTTGCATTAATGAGCTCATTTTGAGATCTTTTATTTATGCTTTGACAAGGCACTTTGTAAGAGTCTTTAGCAGCCATTGTAGCTTCGTTCTTTTGGGGGAAACTTGAAGAGGGAGCTTGAAAGGGAGTGAGGAAAGGGTGGAGTTTGAGAGAGGGATAAGATCCTTGGAGGACTCAAGGGAGTGTGGAGGGGGATTCCACACTGTTGCTTCGAAGAGCTTGCACCTTAGTACCGTCGGATTCAAGGCTTGTCTTGAGAGAAGTTCACGGAAGAAGAAGACCTCTTTGGTGTCAAAGGACCTGGCTACTTCGCCGTACCGGGGAAGGTGGAAGTGATTTTGTAAGGGCTTCTCCGCCTAGCTGTGGGGGATAAAGGAGAGACACTTAGTTTAGTGCAATACTCCGAGGGCGCCTCCGAGGAGTGGGCATAAGTCAAGGTTTGACCAAACCACTATAAATCTGGTGTATTCTTTCCTTTATTTTTTCTGCGATTAACTTCCGCATTGTGTTTTCTTTGTGGTGAATTTTTGTTTGGTTTGAGTTTTGATTTAAAGAAATTTAAAATACCATGTTATCTTACTGTACAAATTGGATCATATTGTATGATCAACAAAGAAAATTTTGGTCATCCCATGTGTCATCCTAGATAATGTGCATTTTAGTTAAACTAATTATACAGGATGATTGTATAGGATTGTATTGGATGATCAATACCAATTTTAACAAATCATATAGGACTATCTAGTGATTGTACAATACTATAAAGTCATGTTCTATACATCATACTGGATGATCTAGCGATCGTACTATTCGATATTTGATGGTAGGATTAATTTTGAAGGTTTTAATCCCTCTATTCAAACTTTCTCTAAAGACATTGTAAGTGTATTTGGCATGCATAGAGTCTCCATTTTTCTGGAAAAAAACTTGAGGAGAGAACCTTGGAAGGAAGAGATAAAAGGGTGGAGTTTAAGAGGGAGAAGATCATAGTGGGGTTTAAGGGAGTGAGGAGGGGGTTTCACATAGTTACTATAGCAAGCTTACATCTTAGTACCATCGGATTCAGGGTTTATCTTGAGGGAAGTTTATGGAAGAAAATGGTCTCTTTGGTGTCAAAGGAACCAGCTACTCTGCCACACCGGGGAAGATGAATGTGATTCAAGGTTCTCTGCATCACCTAGAGGGTGAAAAAGTATCCACGTTCTCTTCCTCACTAAGAGGGTGAAACGGAGTCTAGGTTCTCTATATGTGAAAGGAGTTCGATCCTCTGCCACACAAGGTTGGTGGAAGTGAGTTTGTAAGGACTTATCCGCCTAGCTATAGGGGCTAAAAGAGACTCTCTAAACAGTTTAGTGCAATACCCAGAGAGGGAGTCTACAAGGAGTGGATGTAGGTCAGGTTAACCTAACCACTATAAATCTCTGGTATGTTTATTATTTATTATATTTTGTACTCTTTATTTTCTACATTGTTTTTTGTATAAATTGTGTGGTTGAAAATATCTGATTTTTTATTTCTGTGAAATTACTGTTACGGATCTATGGTTTATGATTTTGATGATAGAAAACATTCCTTATTTCTTTACGATTGCCTTATGTGCTAACATTTCAGGTCCACACGATCAGACTGCAATCTGGAACCAGCTCAAGATTGGGTAGACTAGTCTATGTCAGTTTGTAATCTTTTTCCTTTCTTGAGTCTGTTATATTTGATGTGGCTATAACTTGGTAGAAATTATCTTGCTCCCTATATAATTTTTGTTTTTGGTAACATCGTCCGGGACGATATTAATATCGGCCTGAACGATCCGTCCAAAATCAGAAACCCTGATTAGGGCATCCTCATTAAGGCAGCCGTCAACAGATCAGCCTGGACGATACTTGTATCGGCCTGGACGATAATCTCAATTTAGAAAGAATCAACCGCCATAATCAGTTTAAGAATTCTTTGTTTTAGGAAATCGGCCAGGACGATATTATTATCATCCAGGATGATCTAACTCAATCATGCCTAAATTGATCTGGTATCTTTGGAAAGCATTAATGGTTGATTGATAAGATCACATCGTCCGGGACGATCACATGATCGGTCGGGACGATCTCCTGATCGGCCAGGACGATGTCCTGGATGATCTACATCGGACAGCTCAAATTCAGGTCGATGATCAGAACGATTGAAATCAGTTTTAAACTAATCGGTCTGGATGATCGTGATATCGGTCAGGACGATGTAACCAATTTTCTTCTGATCGTCTCAAATCGTCCCGGGCTAATGAGCTTA
>NW_021318469.1:0-18386 GCF_001605985.2 Dendrobium catenatum | reverse complement strand
GATCGGCCAGGACGATGTCCTGGATGATCTATATCGGACAGCTTCTATTCAGGGCGATGATCAGGATGATTGAAATCGGTTTTAAACTAATCGTCCAGGACGATCGTGAGATCGGCCAGGATGATGTAACCAATTTTCTTCTGATCATCCCAAATCATCCCGGGATGATAAGCTGAATTTGTACTGATCGGCCAGGACGATATACCTATCGTCCTGGACGATAATGTCGGCAACTTGCATTAATGAGCTCGTTTTGAGAGCTTCTATTTAAGCTTTGTCAAGGCACTTTGTAAGTGTCTTTGGCAGCCATTGTAGCTTTGTTCTTGTGGGGGAAACTAGAAGAGAGAGCTTGAAAGGGAGAGAGGAAAGGGTGGAGTTTGAGAGGGAGAAGATCCTGTGAGGGGGAGGAACTCAAGAGAGTGTGGTGGGGGATCCACACGGTTGCTCCGGCAAACTCGCACCTTAGTACCATCGGATTCAAGGCTTGTCTCGAGGTAAGTTCACCAAAGAAGAAGATCTCTTTGGTGTCAAAGGACCTGGCGACTCCGCCGCACCGGGAAAGGTGGAAGTGATTTTGTAAGGGTTTCTCCGCCTAGCTGTGGGGGCTAAAGGAGAGTCACGATTTTAGTGCAATACTTGGAGGGTGCCTCCAAGGAGTGGACGTAGGTCAAGGTTTGACCGAACCACTATAAATCCGATGTGTTCTTTCTTTTTACTGCTTCCGCATTTTAATTTCCGCACTTTGATTGTGGTGATTTTGGTTTGGAGTTTTATCCTTGATTTTATAGTTTTCCAAATCACCTCTCTCTTTGTTAGCCTTGGGCCAGTTCACATAGGGCCTAACATCCCTAACGATCTTTCAATTACTTTGCTTCTGCATCAAGAGATAAAACTATCTTTTTCTTAGATTTTAAATAGCTTAAAATTCTTTGTGTTGGAAATAAGTTTTTAAATCACCAATTCACCCCCTCCCCCTGTTCCCCGCCCTCTTGGTTAGCCTCGAGCTAATTCTTTAGGGTTTCACAACCCTCGCAAACTTTTAAGGGGTAAAATTTGGCATGAGCTTAGGAAAGATGTTAGTTATTATGCATTTATTTCCATGATAAAACCCACTAATATTGATCAAGTCTTAGGAGATAAATTTTGGATGCCAGCAATGCAAGAAGAGCTAAACTAATTTGTTAGGAATGATGTGTGGGAATTAGGAAAGATACATAAGGAGCAAAGTGTGGTTGGATTAAAGTAGGTTTTAAAAAATAAGATGAATGACTCTAGGATAGTAGTGAGGAATAAGGCCAGACTAGTAGCTAAGCGGTATAACCAAATTGAGAGAATATACTTTGAGGAAACCCTTGCACTAGTAATAAGACTAGAAGCCATAAGGGTACTCTTAGCTTTTGCTTTCTTTAAGGGTTTTAAATTGTATCAAATGGATGTTAAAAGTGTCTTCTTGAATAGAGTAATCAAGGAGGATGTTTATGTTGAGCAACCCCTTGCATTTCAGAACTCACAATTGCCAAACCATGTGTTCAAATAAAAAAAAGGTATTAGTAAGCATCTAGAGCCTGGTATGAAAGGTTGAGTTCATTCCTTATAGATAGAGGCTTTGATAAGGGTTGTATAGACACCACCCTTCAGCTCTTCCTAACGAAAGAAGGGGAAGAGTTGCTCATTTGAAAAATCTATGTTGTTGACATTTTGTATGGATCATCAAATAAAAAATCTTTATGATGAATTTTCAAAGACCATGAGAAAAAAAAAAAAATTTTAATCATACTGTACGATTTATATTTATAATATATGATATGCATAGTTAAAAAAATCATAACTTCATTACAATAACAGCCTTGATTTAGTCACTGATACACACATCGTACTATATCGATACCTCACTTCATACTATATTATCCATGTGTCACTGACCATTGATGAATTATATCTGTTTGGTACAAAATTGTTACCATTTGTACTGTATGATACCTCTCTTCATACTATAATATACACGAGTCCAAATGGATAGGGACGAATTTAATTCAGTCGTTACGATAATAATTAAAGTTTGTACTGTACAAACACATTTTTGTACAGTACGATATGTTTTATCAATGTCGACAAATGATACCTTAGGATGAACAAAATTTTCTTATATTTGTCGAGTATGATACTGATCGTATTATACGAATTCACAACATTTCCTGATAATTCATCGAGATAAAATAACTCCTAGATCGTACCATACAATACCCAAATCATACCATATGATTTCTAAAAAAATATATAAATTAGGAGTATAAACAAATTCAATTCATCCATCCATTCTAAACACTTCTACCTTCTAATTCATTCTACTCAATGTCTGGTGGAAGCAAGCGAAGTCACCTTTCTTCGGGAAGTTCTCCCTCCAGTCGCTTAGGGGACGATCAATTTTTAACTGTTGCTAATGAAGCAACATATCTTAAATACAAGGAAGCCTGAATCACACTCTCATGCTGTCTTTTTGACACCACTACTATCCAATTCCTCCTAACTCTATCCTTTCCCTTCCACTCTAAAAATCTTTTTAAATTTTTAGCAAATCTTAGGATTAATGGCAAAGACTCTGTAATGACATCCTATGTTTGTCGTCGCCTTGTCAAAATCATAAAAGAGGACTTAGGAGAACTCTTCTACCTTAAAATTAAAGGAGTTAAAACCCATTGTATAGCTTCCATTTCAGGCTATGATTGGAGTAGCATAAATTTAACCTTTAGGAATTCAGTACTAAATCAACGCCAAGCCTTTGTCCAATCCTTAAATCAAAATGCAAGGATTATCGAACATATTCTTCACACTTTGATTATTCCAAAAGCTAGAGATCGGTGAACACTGCCCCTATTTTTTCCTTGGTCACTTATTTTATCATTACCTACACTCATTTTAATGAATCTGAACTACTAATTGATTACATTCAAAATTTAACTCCTATAAGACTCCCTTCTACCAAAAAAAAAAAAAAAAACAAAATATAGCTTTAGGATATGTCATAGAATATATCTTAAATAAAAAAAAAAATATATAATCACTTATTCTGCACCACCCAATACTAATCTTATCTTCATTATGAATGCTTCCTTCCGTATTCTTTTTCATTAGGAACATGACCCATATGAGCCTGACATTTATAAGATAGGGGGAGATGCCCTCAGACCAGCACCAGCTCAGTGGCTCCAGAGTCACCACCAGCCCCTCACCACTATCCATACTAGGAAATGATACAACATTTTAACCATCTTGAGTCTCACCTAGACCAATAAAAAATTCAACATGATGAAGACATGGAATGGTTTAAGGCACAATTTGACTCAATATATACCCAATTTTCCTCCATTAACAACTACTTCCAACAATACCCACCACCATTACCACCTAGTCAGGAACCATCTTAATTTTAGTTCTATCTTGTTCTTATGTGTTTTATACTACTTTCTTTTCTATGTATCTCCTTCTTTTTGGTGATTTTAAAAGGGGGAGAACATATTTGGGTGTTTAGCTTTTGATAAAAACTCAAGAAGACCAAAAACTCAAGATTACGTAGGTTAAGATGTTAAGTTAAAAGGTTATGCATTTTTGTTTTCTTTAATTTTCTTTTTCTTGAGTAAGGCCATATTAGTGTGTATGCAAGTGGGTGACCGTGCACGCACAAAGGGGGAAAGAGGGAAAAATTTTTGAAAATATATATTTTTTAAAACTAATTGTACTATACAATCTTAATTCATACTGTATGATCAGTTGTTTTAAAGATGGTTTAATTGACCAATAAATTAATCGTACTATTTGATATATATCATACTGTACGATTTATTTTATTATTAAAATACTAGCTGCCAAATTAATTTAAGTAAGATTTTAAAATTAAAAATTTGAACTAATCATATTGTATGATTTAAATTATAGTGTTTGAAAATTTGAAATCTTGCTAAAATTAACCCTCGTGATTAGTCAATCAAATATTGGTTTAATTAATGATATTAGATCATACTGTATGATGTATATCATACCAGATGATTAACATGGATGAATACTAGTCATCCTAGAGTTCATAATGAACAAAACCATGATATCTGAACTAATCATACTTTACAATGGAAATATCATACTAGACGATTCACCTAAAAATACGAGATGATTTTTTTGGCATTCTAGGATTCCTCCCGTATGAATAAAGGAAATTAAATAGATTGCACTAGATGATCTATAGATCATACTGTATGATATGTTCATAAAATTTAAATAGTTCATTTGAAATAATGGTTACATTATATTGGAAAATCAATGATAATCAAATCTAATTTGATCATGTGATTAGTTAGTTGAATCTATTTAGTTTTGATATTCTGATTGTACTTTACGAACTGGATCATATTGTACGATCAATAGAGTCAGTTTTGGTCATCGCATGTGTCATCCAAGATGAATTGCATTTTGGTTGAAATAATCATCCGGGATGATTGTAAAGGATCGTTCTCGATGATCAGTACAAATTTGAACTAAAAGTATGGGACCCTCTTGTGATTATATAGTACTATCAGGTTAAATTCCACACATCATACTAGATGATCCTACGATTGTACTATATGATATTTGATATCATAATTAATTTTTTAGGGGTTTTGTAACCCTCTATTTAAGCTTTCTCCAAAGATATTATAAGTGTCTTTGGCATGTATCGAGTCTCCGTTCTTCTGGATAAAAATTACAAAGAGAGCCTTGAAAGGGTGAGAGGAAATGGTGGAGTTTGAGAGGGAGAAGATCCCTGTGGGGTACAAGGGGGTATGGAGGGGGTTTCACACAGTTGTTTTTGTAAGCTTGCATCTTAAAACCCTTAGATTCAAGGTTTATCTTCAGGGATATTTTTTGAAGAAGAAGATCTCTTTGGTGTCAAAGGACCTAGCTACTCCACAACATTGGGGAAGGTGAAAGCGATTCAAGATTTTCTACCTCACACTGAGGGTGAAAATGAGTCTAGGTTCTCTACCTCACCAGGAGGGTGAAAAGGAGTTAAGATTCTCATCATGTGAAAGGAGTTCGATCCCCTACCTCACCAGGTTAGTGGAAGAGATTTGGTAAAAGCTTCTTCCTTCTAGCTGTGGGGGCTAAAAGAGAGTCACTAAAGAGTTTAGTATAATTCCTGGTGATGCAGTCTCCATGGAGTAGAGGTAGGTCAAGTTGACCAAACCATTATAAATCTCTAGTGTGTTTGTTCTTTATTATATCTTTATGCACTTTATTTTCACATTTATTTATGTGTAAATTGTGGTTGAAATCTTTGATTTTTTGTTAATGTGAAATTACTTTACTTATGCATCAAGATATAAAACTATTTGTTTTTTAAATGTTGAGAAAGCTTTGAAAGGGTGACTTTTTTTTGTGTTGGAAAGAGCTTTTTAAATCACCATTCACCCACCTCTTGATTAGTCTCGGACTAGTTCTTTAGGGTTTCACAACCCTTACGAACATTGAAATATTTTGTATAAAATTATAATTTTTATTTTATTTGAATTATTTTTGTATTCTTCAACAATTGGTAATTTAAAACTTAAAGGGTCCTGCCAATTACTTAGACTATTTTTTCAATGAAGTGTGGCCAACCTTTCTTTGTTAAGAAGTTGTAGGAACTTAGATTTACAAAAACATAAATGATTAGGAAATACATACTACAACTATAAAAAACACACCCTTAAAATGCTTATTACTTTTAATCTAAAAAAGTTGGAGAACAAACATATCTTATAAATCCTTGCATTTTCTTGAGCTATTCAAGCTTAGCATTATAGAGTTTTTCTAACTAATTTACCACACTTAATTCACACTGAGTTGTTTTATCTAATTATATTTACAATTATATTATTTATATTTGTTTCATTATAGATGATAAAACTTAATTTATGTGCAAAGTCTCCAACAACATGATAGTACAAAATGATATGATGACTTGACTATGTGGAATGGAAGCAATGAGTTGATTAATTAGCTTGTTTGACTATTATTCAAATGTGTAAGTTGGAATGACAACCTAGCAAGCAAGGAAATATGATGTCATTTCTTCATTTTGGGGCCCTAAAGAAGGGCCAATGAAAGAATTTGGTTGGTTGTAACCTTTTTACCGCTTCATATCGTAAAAATATGTAAATATTTTAAAATTATTTTGTTTTTTTCATTTTTATTTGGGTATAAATATTTTAAAATTATAAGAGTTTATTTCAATTTTTAATTTGATGACACTTTCTTTATTTAAAAAGAAATAATCAAATAACAAAAACTTAAGATCAACATATCACTTTCAATATCTGTGATAAGATTATGAATAATATTATCAATTAAATACACAATTCTTATCATAATTTTAATATATTATGTCACACTACATGAAAATTATTCTTTTAATGTTAATTTATTAGTTTAGTAATATATTATCATTTGATTTGCATTATTAATTAGTATAACTTATTTTACAACCACATAAGTTGATATATTTGATGTGAAATGATAAAAATATCATCATAACTAAAATTTAATGATTTTCTCTCACTAGAATGTAACATAATACTTTTTAAAGTATTTTATGACATAATAAATTATTATTATTTATAATATTAAATTTAAATCTACAAATTGCTAAAGGAAGAAATGTTTCAATCCTAAATAAAAAATTTTACAAAAAAAATCTTGTTAGACAACAACATTATCATTTACTTTATCAAACTATTTAGAGATATAGTTTTTGCAAGTCGATATGCTAAATATTCTTCTTTTTCTTACCCCATCCGATGCAAATTAATTGTGTAATTATATGTTATATCATGGATTGTTACATGCTATAAGAATACATTCGAGCCTTTGGCAACTTTAGTAACTTAGAGTGAATTTGTGCATAGTCATTAATTATTGGTGATATGAATATATGATATTTAGTATTTTCAATTTTTAAAATAACAAAATAAGATGATATTAACATTTATATTATATTTTCAGATTGTTTCTTCTCTAGTAGTGCTGAACATGTAATTTATTTCTTTGTAAAAATTGTATATTATTAATCAAATAAATATTGAACAAATAGCAATAACTTGAATTAATAGGGAGTACACCAAGTTCTTTTTATTGTGTTTGCCCTATAGTGGTTACATGTTTTTCATTATTCATTAGTAAGTATTTTAAAAATTATCAGTTCTATCATCTAATTAGATTTATTTCATATTAGATTTTAAGCTTCCCAGTTCATATTTTTTTGTATTAGAATAAGTATTTTACATTGAGGAAATCTTGCTATGTGATAAATTACATTTTCCTATAATATATTGTGTTAATATATTTTTTAAATTAAATTATCATTCTATTATTAAACTTGGTTGAAAAAATTCAAGCCATAATTGTTTTAGGCCATTTAGTCACTCATATATCTTCAATCTCATTGCCCTTGCATATTATCCACAAAAAAAAAAAAAAAAAGTTCACCAAATTTTGCATTTCTTTTTTTTTTTTTTGATGGCTCTTGGTATATTAAATGTATCATTTTTATTTTTAATTAAAAATATGTATGATTACTTGATTTTTATGAACTTGACAAGATATATTTCTTTATAGAAAAACATTTTCTCTATTTTTCCATCAAGACCTTAAAAACACCAAAACATGTGAGCAAGTAATAACATCCAATTAGTAAGACCTTATATCATAATTTTGTCTAAATCTTATGAATAAATTTAACAATAATCATGAGATGGATGATAAATTCATTCATCCAACATATCATGTGGATCAGTAATTTAGAATAGATGATAGATATGCCCCATGAGTTCCTTGTGATTCTTTCCCTTAGTACTTCGAGGAGTCATTTTGTCTTATTCAATGTTATGGTACATGATTGTGTACATATCGAGGACTTGATGAAAATATCATTCAGACCACATTCTTTTGATGGTTGACTTGATCCAAAAGTCTTCCTTGATTAGTTGGTTGATAAGGAAAAATAGTTAAATATAATATAAATGTATGAAAAGCAGCAAGTTCCTTTTGCTTATATGAAACTAACTAGTCACATCAAGACATATTGGATTAATCTTATAAAAAATAAGAAAAAAAAATATATATAGTGCTCAAGACAACCAATCATTGCTTCATGAGATGAAATGAAAGAGATTTAAAGGAAAATTTTGTTTCCTTGAGTTTTCATGGCCAACTGATATATAAGAAGATCACACTTTGATAAGGATCTAAAATTATTATTGAGTGTATGACATGATTTATGAGTTTATTACCTATTGCGATGAGATATAGGATCAAAATATAATAGTCTAGAGATTTTGAGGTAGTTTACAAACTGATATCTATAATGAAATATTTACTCAATAAATTTATTCCCTTAAGGATACATTTTGAGTTATTACTTAGATTGAGAACCATCATAGATCCCAACCTCATTGGAAATTTATGATTTCATTTGAAAGTAGTTCCCAACCATGTCTCACACTTCCCACCTCATTAGATTCCTAAGAACCTAATGATTTAAAAGAAAAGCCCTCTTTTGGAACCTATTTTTCTAAGGGCTCTAGTGTTACTTGCTTTACTTCTGGCAAGACTAGCCATTATGAAAGTACTTTCCCTTAAGATAACCTATATTTAGATGTTGAGGATATTGTTAAACAAAATGGAAATATGGATATAGTTTAACAAAATGGAAATATGAATAATTGAGTTAGAGTGGACCCTTGTAAATAAGTCAGTGATATTGAAGAAGTATTGAATGCATCTTATCTTATTCATATGTGTTTAGCTACTCCATTAGATAATGTAGATTGGTAGTGTATGCAAAATTTTCACTACCCCATGAGCAAATGTTGACAAGTGGAGCATGCAAAATTTTCACTACCCAAAGAGCTAACGTGGGATAGTGGTGTATGACAATTTTTTAACTGTAGATAATAAATTTTAAAACTAATTATTAATAGTGATATATACATGAATGCTATAGAACTCTACATTTGAACTTGGATTCAGCTCACCTAGAGCATCACCAACAACCACACAAGGTCGCTTAGGTAGATAAGAATTCCAATTCTACCTCATAGTGCTGCTTTATACTGACTCAACTAAGAGAATATATTGTTATAATTTAGACTAATCTCCTTCTAATGAATGTTATCCACACACCCGTTGAAAGATCTTCGCTTTCTTATATGGGTGTCACACATTATTGATGTTTAAATACAAACAATTAAGTTTAAAGACAATCAAGTTATGCTAAATTCATATAATCTAAGTAAATCACTCAACACGTACTAGTCATGAGAATTCTCTAGCCTATAGAAAAGAAATCCCTTCATATTATAAATAAATATGAATTTGGATAAGCGGTTGATGAGAAAATCAAAATTTTCCCTTCGTAGGTTTATTACCATAAGACAATTAGCTATAAAACTTTACTTTGGGTGAATAAACCTTTTTTTTAATTTCAAATTATTTGTGTTGAAGAATTCCAATTTTACTTTCTGTATTGTAGAGTTTCCAACATTCGAAGGACTTTATTCCAATTTCTTCCCTCCCCAATTTGCCCCACTACCTTATGAACCCAACTAAATATATAAAGACCAAAAAATAGGTTGAATCTAATTATCATGAGGTTATATTTAAGGGAGTATATCTGTCATTTCAAAAAATCTAAAGTGAAATAATTATCTAATTTAATCTCTTAATTAATATACAAAATCCTCTGATAATTCAATTATATAAATAAATCCACATAAAGTAGCTATAAATCTTTTTCATTAACTCAAATACATTAATGTACAAATCTATTCTCATTTCCCAAACTCTATATACAGTATCCAAGTATTTATATTATAACATCAATCTATCATTTAACATTTTTTGTTAAAAAAGAATTAAGTAAAAAATACAAAAACAAAACAAAACAAAACAAAACCTTAAAATCTTATTTAGCATCACTCCACTAGGTCATGATCTTTTCCAGAAAAACAAGTAAAAACCATAAAGTGAGCTAACAAAGCATTAGGTTTTCTTAACCTAAAATTTCAATCAATTTAGGAAAATATAAATAGTTTGAATGAAATAATTCAATCCAGATTAGCATATACATGTAGCAAAAAGATTAAGTTGTTATTAATATGAATATTGTCATTTTATAGAAGTAATGGAAATCAGAACAAATAATGTAACTTTTTATTATTAGTCATATATAGCTTTATTATTATTATTATTATTATTATTGATCGAGGACTCGATCAGTTATATCCTGTTTGTCGATGGAAGTGGAAGCGGAGGACAGTGCCGACTGTGCGAAAGCCCTCGAGCCTAATGGGTAGTTTTCCAACATCGCCAGAGAACGAGTGGATCTGAGAAGACGAATCGTAGTCTTCGCCGCCTGCATGTTCGCTCTCCCAACTTCTCCTCATATATAGCTTTATTATGTTCTATCATTCATATACTCATGTCCAATATAACAAAACATGCATGTTTTTTGTTAATCTATTCATATTCAAAATTTATACTTCATGTATATCTATATGACATCTCATGTATAAGTATACCTATCGTATCAAATAACTATTCTACACATATTCTATGCATGTCATACATTATTCATACATCTATGTCATGTTCTCAATCAAATGCAATTGTATCATGTATCTCATGCATTGCATATGTTTTATATGTACTTATATTAATTTTACCAATCTTTTCATATACACGAATCAATCTTTTCATATATCAAGTCCAAGAATTTGATAATTGTTTTGTTTTCGTTGTTGTTTAAATCTTTCACTTATTACAATGTTATATTCAGAGTTATCATGGATTAAAAAAATCTTATTCATTTTATATGTATTATGTCTTCGTATCAGTCATATCAATTTTATCATTCTCAGTTATAAAAGAATAAAACCCAATATATAGAAAATAAAAGTCATAAAAGTTTTGTTCAACCTCACTCCATTGGTCATGGCTACTTCCTAAATATTATGGAAAAACTAAAAAGTGGGCTAACATCTCAATTGATTACAAGAACCAACAACTGCAATCAAAGCAAGATAATAGAAATTACTTGCATATGATCATTCAGTCCAAATAAATATAAAAATGTAGCAATAAGATTAGGTAGCACTCAATATGAATAATGTCATTTCATATTAGAAATGGAAATAAATGAAAATAATGTAACTTATAACCAGTAGGTCGATTGAAGTTAGAGAGAGAAGCTCCCATTAGAGAGAGAAAGATTTTGAATTTTCAAATTTTGTTCTCCCCGGATTTTCTTCCCATTTTCAAGTGGTGGTGAGGAAGATGGCAGCTGAGGGCCACCGACCTTCTTTGGCTTCGGCGGCAAAGAATTCATGCTTTGGAGGTAATACGAATCAAGGTTTGGATGGAATTATTTGACTGGTTGATGGTCTGAAACAAAGAAATTTGGACCTGGTGAATAAAAGTTCAAGAGGTGCTTTGGTAATTAAGGAGAATTCTGGAGATGTTCATTAGAATATTATTCATGTGGAAGGTAAAGGTAAGTTATTTCTGAAGATTTTGAAATTTTTACTCCTCGGCTAGATAAGGGGTTATTAGCTTTGAACTCGACCAATCCTTCTTCTTTGTCGTCAGAGAAGCAAATTTTTGTTAATAGATTTGTGAATTCAAATGCAATCCCTAGTCATAGTGTAATAAATACGAATTCACCTACTTCAGTTAACAAAAAATTTCATGTCAATGATAGTATTATTAATGTGGGTGAGAAGAAGGCTGATATTCTGATATTGGGAGTAAGATTAATGATGAAATGTCCACTAGAGCTGATAAACAGGTTGATGTTAATCCTTGAAATAAAATGCCATACATTAAATTGAATTTCAAGGATGAAGATATGGTTATGTCCAAGGATGGTAAAGCAATGAAAATGAAGGAAGATAATGAGGTTTTAAGTTCAAATAAGTTGATGAATTCATTGGTAGTAAAGGTGTTTGGAAAAGAAATCCCATCTCATATTGTGGCTTGGGAAGTGAGGCGTCAATGGAATCAATTTGGATAAATCCATTTTATAACTCTTGGATGGGGTTGGTTTTTTATGTTCTTTCAGATTAGCAGAGATGTTAGAAGCTGTTCTTATAGGTGGACTATGGTTTGTGAATGTGCATATTGTTGGTATGGATAAATGGACATCTGAGTTCTCTCCATTATCCATGAAGGGGATGACTTCTCCTATATAGATCAGAATGCCTCATTTACCTTTACAATGTTGGGATGAGGCAATTGTGGCAAGAATTGCTTCTATGTTTGGTAAACCATTAATGTTGGATGGTAACATGTTTCGATGGGGGAGAAGAGAGTTTGCAAGGGTTTGTGTGCGGGTGAATCTTGATCAATGCCTTCCTTTAGGTGTTTGGTTGCAGAGTATTTCTGGAAGGTTTTTCCAAAAGGTAGAATATTAAAAAAGTTTCACATTTTGTTTTGAATGTGGAATGATTGGGCATGTGAAGAGTGAATATAAACATGAAATTTCTGTTAACAAGGAACTGGGTGTTGTTGTTAGTAAAAGTGGATTGGAAATAGATTTTGGAATGAGACAAGAGGTGGTTAATAATTCTAAATATGGTCCATGGGTCCTTGTCAATTGTAAGAAAAGTAGAAGGACTATTCAAAGAACCACTAATGTAAATCCTACTACTTTGAAACTCTTAAAGAAGCACCAAATGAAGCTGGTATTGAAAGTTACTGATGATATGCTCAAACTAAGAACTGTAAATCTGAATGGAACGAAGGAATTTGAGCTGAAGAAATCAAATGCTGAAATAGATCAAATTGAAGAAGGTGAAATAATCTTGGAACATGATCAGTGTATTGAAGTAATGCAAGATGTTGGAGCTAAGGAGCTTGATGTTCAGACCAACGAAGATATAGAGAAATCTGATGGTGATATGGGTATAGACTTCATTCTTGTTATTTCTTTTTTACCTGTGGCTGTAAATAAATTTAAAGTTTTGGATGTGGAGGAGGACAAGGTGGAGGATGGTGTTAACGATTAAATTACAATTGGTAGTGGTGATAAAGGCACTAGTTATGTGGTTAATGATGTTGTGTTGAGAAAATCTGATGGCTGTGGAGGTAAGAGTTATAATGATTTGTTGGATTGTTGTGTAGCTAAGGAGCTTGGTTCCATTAGGGAAATGACCAAATTTAAGCTTTCTAAAGAACTCAAATCTTTAAGGCCAATCAAAACTCTTCCTCGTGGTAGAAATATTAAAGTTGGAAGTAAGAGAAGGGACAGGGGCTTATCCCCCAGGTTGGTTTAATGAACTCTATTGCCTTTTGTAATTGTAGAGGGGCTAATAAAAAAGCAGCCTCCCTCTATCTTAAGAATTTTATTAAAGATTTTAGTGTTTTGTTTGTGGGGTTGGTGGAGACCAAAATTAATTCTTTTAGTAAAGAAACTTTTGAGAAGGTGTTGGGGCTTGATTGAGATTTTTTTCTACTTCTGTCAGATCTGGTTGAATTATAGTCTTTTGGAGATCTGATTTGGTTACATTTTCTGTGATAAATACTTCAGATCAATGTTTTATAGGGGATCTTAATGTCTTTAATAACTGTGTGTGGATGATTTCAGTAGTTTGTGGGAGTAAAGAGGTTCATAAAAGGAGGATCTTATAGGATTGTAAACAAGGGTTGTCCCTTAGGAATGTTCCTTTGGTTATAGGCGGGGACTTCAATTACATTTTGTACCAAGAATATAAGAAGGTGGAGGGAAGTTTATGTTTTCACAAGGTCCCAAGGAAATGGTAAATTTTATGAATGAAAATGATTTTCATGAAATAGGGATCGTTGGATCAAGGTTCACTTGGTGTAATAATAAAATTTGTGTGGGACAGATTCTTGAAAGGTTGGATAAGTGTTTGCTTAATTCATTGGCAATTGATTATATCCAAGTTGCGGTGGTTAGGCACATTGCCAGAGTTGCTTCGGATCACTGTCCTATTGTGTTGAAAATTTTTAATTCTACTATGAAAAATAAAGGGGTTCTAAAATTTGAAGATGTACGACATGTATTGATATCTTTCAAAGCTTCGACTCATATAATCTCTAGAGTGTGGAAGAAGGATTATGATGGGGATGATATGCAAATCCTTAATAAGAAATGTAAAAGAGCTTTGAAAGACTTGTTCTATTGGAGCCAGACTAAATTAAAGGATTTTTCTAAAGAAAAAAGATAGATTGAAAGTGGAAATTTTCCAACTTCAAGAGGAGGAAGCTAGAGATGGTTGGTTGAATGAAGAGAAGTTATGGATGCTTAGATCAAAAGTTAAAGATATGAATGTTCACCTTTGTCGTTTGAATACTTGGTGGAAGCAAATAGCCAAAGTGAAGTGGATAGAAGAAGGGGATTCTAATACTAAATTTTTTCATGCATTTGCAAATGCTAGGAGAAATGGTAATTGGATTTCTCAAGTTAGGAATTATGATGATTGGATTTCTCAAGTTAGGAATTATGATGGTGTTCTAACCGAGGATCCGAAGGAGGTGGAGGATGTGTTTTTCAAATTTTTTCAGAATAAATGGAAAGATTGGGTGTGTTGTTTGGATAATTAGCCTATTCCGTGGAAGGTTTTAGGAAATGAGGTAAGAAGTGGTTTGGAGGTGGACTTTTTTTATTCATAAATAATGGAGGTTGTTAAGAGGTTGGGTAACAAAAAAGCTCCTGGATGTGATGGAATGACTTACTCTTTTTTTAAGGCTTATTGGAGTATAATTCGGAAAGATGTTTGTAGAGATGTGAAGAGGTTTTTTCTTTCATGCAAAATGTGTAAAGAGTGGAAGGACACTTTAGTTGTTTTGATTCCCAAATTCAATAATCTGGTGCTTCCTTCTAGGTTTTGTCCAATCAGCCTTTGTAATTCTATATACAAAATTGTGGCTAATGTTTTACTAAATAGATTGCTTTTGGTCATCTCTAAGATTATCTCTTAAGAACAGGTAGCTTTTCTAAAAGGTAGATCTATCTTGGATCGTTTGTTATTAGCTCAAGAGGTGTTCAATAAAATCAAATTTTCAAAAGCAAGAAATGGTATCTTAGCTATCAAGTTGGATATGGAGCAAGCATATGACTACATGTGTTGGGCAACTCTTAATTAGATGATGGTTATCTTGGGCTTTCCTACCAAATATGTGAGCTTGGTGATGGATTGTGTTATGGAACCAAGGTTTTTAATTTTGATCAATGGTTGTAATTCTAAATGGATTGTGGGGAAGAATGGTTTTTGTCAAGGTTGCCCACTCTCGTCTTTTTTATTTATTTTATGCTCGCAACTTCTTTCCAATGCTTTTTTCAATAAAGCCATGAATCTGGGTATCAAAATCTCTCCAAAGGCACAAAGAATTTCTCATTTACTTTATGCAAATGATGTTTTGTTATTTTTTGATGGTAAATCGAGGAGTATTAAGAAGATTAAAAACATTATAATGGATTATTGTAATTGGATGGGGCAAGTAATTAATCTTCAAAAATCTTTTATGATATGTGGTAAATCTATTGTGAGAAGGAAGAAGAAACAAATTACAAGGTTATTAGGCTTTAAACTTGTAGAAGAGATGGAGTACTTGGGGATTAAGATTGCTCTAAGGAGATTGAGGAAATATGATTTCCAAATTCTATTGGATAAATCGTTGAAGACGTTAAATGCTTGGGGCAATAGGTACATTTCTCTTTCTGGAAGATTACTTTTGGTAAAGAGAGTGTTTCTTACCCTTCCTTTATTTCTTATTACTCTTTCTCTTATTCCATTGAGTATTTTGAAGGAGTTTGAGAAATTATGTAGGAATTTTACATGGGATAAATATGATGGAAGTCATGGGTTGCATTTTGTGGCTTGGGATGTGTTGTGTAAATAAAAAAGATTGGGAGGTTGGGGTATCCAGTCAGCAGTATCTTGGATGGGGAAATTGAGGGCAAGGTTTGCATGGAATTTATTGGATAATTTATCTACCATGTTTAACAGGAATTTATTGGCTAAATATGGTGATAGATGGTGGAGTAATGATTAAAAAAAGGTGGTTCTTCTTCATGGAAGATCATTGCTTGCGGATGGAAGGCTCTCAAGAGTTTTGTGATATGGAAAGTTGTTGCTGGTTCGAAGATTAACATCTTGAAAGATGTTTGGATTATGGAAAAGAGTTTGGATTAATGGCCAACATTTGTTGCAATCTTTGAAGATGAAGAAAAAACTCTTGACTTTTTCATCCAAGATGGAGATTATTTGAATTATGACAAAATATATTTGTACTTTGGAAAAGAGCTTGTAAATGTGATAAGTAAAGTTCATATTTATCAGAATTTAAATGAAGATTTTATGGAATTAAAGTTGAGAATGAGTGGAAGGTCTATTTCGGCATTGTTACTTGAAGACAGCTTGAAGGAAGAGAGGGATGTTGATGGTGTTTCATGGTTCACAAGTTAAAGTTGAATTCACGGGTGAAACTTATCCTATGGCGAGCTTATAAGAATGCAATTCCTACAGTTGATTTCCTATTGAATAGAAGGTTAGCTGACAATAATATTTGTCCAAGGGGATGTGGAGAGGTTGAATACATAAATCATGTTACTTCTACTTATTCAAAGCTTTTAAAATTAATTGATATCTTGATAACTTGGGGTTTTATGCTACCAAAATTCAGATTGTTCCAGGATTGTTTGCATGAGTTGAAGAGGATTGATGGGACAAATTTGCTGACTTTTAAAATTTACTTGACTCTGTTATGGTTTTCATGGAGTAGCAGGAACAAGATGAAGCACAGTAAAGTGGAAGACAGTGAAGTGATGGTTGTTGCTAGAATTCTAGGTTTTGTAAGCATGACTAGTCATAAAGAAATCCTCTCGTATTATTGGGGTGCTACTCAGTCTGTTGGACTATTTTCTAAATTTTGGCATTCTCCTCCTCCTGAGTGGTATATAATAAACATTGATGCTTCACTAAAAGGAAATAATGAGGCAGGTATTGGTGGCATTCTTAGAGATAGTAAAGGAAGGTTTATGTTAGCATTTGGTTTTGGTTGTGTTCATTGGGACATAGCCCAATTGGAGCTATTGGATTTTAGATCCTTGAAGGATCTGTTACAAGGGTGGATACTATATGCCAAAGGTATTATTATTGAGGGGGATGATAAAAATGTGATCTAATTTCTTCATAAGTTGTACATAAAACCGAAGGAATTGATTGGGAGCATTGAAGATGAAGATCTATTATTTTTAAGTGGTTATAATAATGTTTTATTTCATTATGTTGGTCATAATTGTAATAAGTTAGCGGATTATGGTGCTAACTTAGCTTTTTCCTATGACTTTGTTTGGGATATGTTTAGTGAGAGTAAACTTCCTCCTTTTGTTCATTTATTGAAGGAGGAATGTGATAGGGTGGTTTACTCTCAATAGTTTGTATCTAGATTCTTTGGTTCTTTTCTAGTATTAATGCATTTTGCATTCTTCAAAAAAAAAAAAACTTATAATCAGTAATTATATCGGATTAGTATATTATGTCATTCATATACCCATGTCCAATATAATGTACTTGGTCTAGTATGAATTTATGCATATTCATAATTTATACTTTATGACAATCTATATATCATCTCATATCATATCTGGTAAGTATTCCACATTTGTTCTATGCATATCGTACAGTATGAATACATATTATCATGTTCTCTATCAAATATAATGTATCATGCATCTAGTGAATTTCATATTTATTATATGTCATTGTTTATTTTTATTAATCTTTTTATATACTATCAAATATAATGTATAATGCATCTAGTGAATTTCATATGTATTACATGTCATTGTTTAATTTTTATTAATCTTTTTATATACTTGTATTAGTCTTTTCATAAATCTATATCCCATACATTTCATATGTATCATATGTCCTCGTATCAAGCTTGTTATTATTGTCATTCCCAATTACAAAAGAATAAAACCCAAAATATAGAAAATAAAACTAAACATAAAATCCTATTTAACTTCACTCCACTAGGTCTTGACCCCTTTCTATAAAATCATAAAGTGAGCTAACAACTTAATAGATTATATAAACTTACAATTATAATCAATGCAAGGAATAAAAATAAACCAACCCTCTTATATATGGTAACACACCTTAAGTTAACCTGAATTAGTCAATTATTTTTAGCTAGCATTACTTAGTTTAAAACACAATTCAAATCATATAAATCATAATAAAAGAACCATGTACACATTATATGCAATTATATAACATGCTTATTTATGTTTTGTACTCATAATTATACATTTATTATGACAAAATATATGTAAGACCCATGAATGGCAAAGT
>NW_021318468.1:35566-36859 GCF_001605985.2 Dendrobium catenatum | reverse complement strand
ACAGCCCTTATCACTCCATGTGTCCAAATGGGGACCATAGAGGCTTTCCACCTCATTGTCCTTGCAAATGTCCTTGGCCCCTGATCCCACCTACTCCCTGGACAGATGGAACTCATCTAAGAGCTCACTCAAGCAATCTAAACCCTCCATTCAAAATGGAAGGGTTTGAATAGGGTAAAAGCAATAAAGTGCCTCTCATTCTAACCTAGCCGTTTTCTCTCCACATTCAAGCTATCCAGACGAATACTCATTTCGTTTAGGCTCCCAAGAGGTTCTTCTATACTTTCAGACCAAAACCCAGCCGGCCAAACGTCGCCGGTGACGGCATTCCGGCGAGCCGAGGATTCAATCCGTCCAAAGTAGATTTCCTCTCGATCCAGGAGCTTTCAAGCCGAGGTTTCTTCTACAAAATGGAGCGTGGACAGCCTACAAATGCAACAATTCATTAAACGGATCAAACCGTCCAGTAACTTGGGTAAAATCTTAAACCTTAGATCAGAACACTTAGTTTTAATTAACTTTTAGAAAGGTGATTTTTAATCTCTATTTTTGATACCCCTTGAATTCTGTTCATCAACTCAACCTAGATTTAAAATTTCATGAATTTTGGTCAATTGAATTGAACGAATGAGCCAAAATACTAGTTCTAGGTCTCGGTTCACGCAGGCCTGAGCTAGGCACGACCTGAGCCGTCGATTCTTTGATTAACGGAACGGATCGCGCCATTTCGTGGCTGATTCAGACCTCGGATCCGATCAATTAGCGTATTCGTACGTTCGGCTCGATCAGAGCCGTTCGATTGAGACAGAGGCTGATCTAACGACATCCGCTACGTCAATTGATTGCTCTCAATTCGAGCCTCTAATCCCTTGGCCAACGGCTCGGATCGCGCCATATTGAAATCTCTTCGAACCGCGGAGTCCAGCCGTTGCAAAGATCGAAATCCGACCAAATCCAGACCGTTCATGTGAACCGCGGGATTGATCTCGTTCGCTCATTCTTTGGGATTGAGATTGAATCCGCGGTTTTCCTCCGAACCATTAGATTTCCTCCATGTTAGATCTGACGGCCCGGAGACGATGCTGACTGGATTAAGTGAAAACCGCGTGAGCGCTCCAGCGGACGATGTGTGTCTGACCGCAGCCGCGCGTTCCATTTCCGCAAATCGGGAGCCGCCACGTGGCATTTCTGCCGCCAGACGTGAGAAAGGGTTTAAAATTCATTTTTTTTTAAATCATTTTCTGTTAAAAAAAAATAAAAATTTATAAAAATTAATTTTAAATTATAAAGTAG
>NW_021318468.1:0-35466 GCF_001605985.2 Dendrobium catenatum | reverse complement strand
TATTATTGCCATAACCTTATAGCTAATCCTATCAAGGAGAAGGTTGAGGAGAAAGTAATCTAAGACAGGGTAAGAAGAGATTGCAAATAGCATTTTGGGCTAATTAAGCTTCAGATTTCTTAGAAATAGAAGAAGAAGTAGAAGTCACCAATTTGTGTTTAATGGTTGATAAGCTTGATCAATCAGATCAAGAAGAGGTATGTGACTTAACCTATGAAGAGTTATTTGATGTTTCTGAGAAAATTCATACTACCTATAGGAAATTCATAAAGATACATGCTAGGTTGAACATAAAATTTTTAGAATTACAAAAAGAGCATGAAATCTTTAAAAAAGATCATGCATTGATTGATATCAACCACATGAAATTGTTGGGTGAGTTTGATGTGTTGAAAATAGCATGTACAATTGAAATAATCACACTCTAAACTTGAAAATAATTTTAAAATATTTATTAATGAATTTGATAGTAGAGAGAATTATTTAAACATTGAAAAATGCTATTTTAAAAAGTGTTAACTCATATTTTAAAATGGAATTAAAAGAACTTGAAAAAAATAGGATTCCAGCTACACCTGAATAATTTTTTAATCCTGATCAGAAGCCCAAAATGTCAAAATATAGGAAAAGATAGTTTAACTCACGTAGATTAATAAATCCTTTTTCTACAGTCAAATGTTTTTCTTATGGAATGATTGGTCATATATCTCACACTTACACTATTCAAATTAGAATTTATTTAGTTTGGAGACCTAAGATGCATGAAACAAATCATATTAAACATGCATCTATATTATTTTTGCCAAGAGGAGAACCCAAAACTATTTGGGTTCCCAAGATTAATGTTTTTATCTTGTAAAAATAATCTCATACAAGAAATCATGAGAGCATTTAGTACCTGGATAGAAAATTTTTGAAGCACACAACTGGAGATACGACACAATTCATGTAGCTAGAAGCCAGGAATGGAGGCAAGGTTACAATAGGAGACAATACCACTAGAAAAAGTGATAGGCATAAGTATGATTGGAAAATTGAACACTTTTTTTATTGAGAGTATTTTATTGGTGGAAGGCTTAAAGTATAATCTGTTGAGTATTAGTCATCTATGTGATAAGTGTTATAGTGTAACATTTTTCCCACTAGCTACATAATAAGCCCAAATGAAATTAATGTTTTTTATGGAATTAGGATAAATAATGTGTACATGCTTGATTTCAATTATATTAAATCTTCTGATGCTTTTTATATCAAAACAATTTTTGATGAATTATGGTTATGGCATAGGAGACTTTATTATTCTAATATAATTTTTTTTAGGAAAATTACCCAAAAATAACTAAGGATCACCTATGTGATGAATATCAATTAGGAAAATAGGTGAAGTCATCCTTTCATTCTATTAAGGATCTTAGAACTAGCAAATAATTGGAAATCATTCACATGGATCTTTTTGGACCAGTTAGCACTATAAGTGTAGGAGGTAAAGTGTTTGGATTTGTGATAGTTGATAATTTTTCAAGATTCACTTGGGTTAAATTTTTATTTCATAAGAGTGAATCATTTAACAAATTTAGATATTTTTGCACTTGGATTCAGAGAAAATTAGGGTGCAGATTTTATCAATTCAAAGTAATCATAGAGGTAAATTTGAAAATAAAATTTTAAAGATTTTTGTAAAAAGAAAAGAATTGATCACAATTTTTTAGAACCCAGAACCCCTTAGTAGAATGGGGTAGAAGAAAGAAAGAATAGAATATTAATTGAAGATGCTAGAGCCATGTTGGCAGAATACTCACTTATAAAATATTTTTGGGCTGAAGTGGTTACTATAGCTTATTATGTTTTGAATAGGGTAAATATTGGATCCAAATTGAATAAGATAACCTAAAAACTTCTTAAGGGGAGAACATCAAATTTAACACATTTGTATATTTTTGGATGTAAGGTGTTCATTCATAATAATGGCAAAACTCCTTTTTGAAAATTTGATCCAAAATCTAATTAAGGAAAATTTCTTGGATATTCTAGTGTTGAAAAATCTTATAAAGTTTTAAACAAGAGATCTTTGGTAGTTGAGGAGACAAAACATATTGTGTTTGATGAATCTAGTATTTTGGAAGAGCCAAAGTTGGAAGAGAATCATATTGAAATTAGCTCCCAAGAAAATGAAAAGACAAATTTGGAAGAAGTTCGAAAAGAAGACCCTTTGCCTAGAGAATGGAAAATTTCTAATAATCACCCTAACGAATCTATTTTAGCTGACCCTAATGAGGGTGTTAGGACTAGGCATGGACTTAGAAAAGAAGTGAACCATTCTGCCTTTATATCGATGATTAAACCCACTAATATAGATCAAACACTTTTGAATGAATTTTGGATTTTGGCCATATAGAAAGAATTAAATCAATTTGTAAGAAATGATGTTTGGGAATTGATTGAAAATCCTAAGGATCAAAGTGTAGTTGGAACTAAGTGGTGTTTAAAAATAAAATAAATGATTCAAGAGCTATGATTAGAAATAAGGCAAGATTGGTGGCTTAGTGGTATAATCAAATAAAAGGGATTGATTTTGAAGAAAATTTTGCCTCTATAGCTAGACTTGAAGCAATTAGGGTTTATTAAGTCTTTGCCAGTGTCAAAGATTTTAAATTGTATCAAATGAATGTTAAGAGTGTCTTTTTGAATGGGGTGGTACAAGAGGATGTTTATGTTGAGCAACTTCCATATTTTGACAATTCTAAATTCCCTAATCATGTGTTTAAATTGAAAAAAGCATTGTATAGACTAAAACATATACCTAGGGCTTGGTATGAGAGGTTAAGCACATTCCTATTAGAAAGGTATTTTTTGAAAGGAAGTGTGGACACCACTCTCTTTTTGAAGAGGATAGGAGATGGCATACTCATTGTTTAAATATATATTGATGACATCTTGTTTTGATTTATAAATAAAAATATATGTTATGATTTTTTGAAAATAATGAGTAGTGAATTTGAGATGAGTTTGATGAGTGATTTGAGTTATTTTCTTGGTTTTAGCATAAGATAAAATGAGAAAGAAACTTTTCCAAGTCAATCAAAAAATATTAAGGACATCTAAAAGAAATATAAAATAGATAATGCTAAACTAGTGACCACACCAATGAGTTCCTCAGTGTAGTTAGATAAGGACCCTTAGGGTAAATCTGTTAAGAAAGAAAATTTAGAGGAATAATTATATCATGTTGTTATTAAAAATCAACTTGCAGATATTTTCACAAAATCAGTAGCCTTTAACACATTTAGTACCTTAAGAACCAGGTTAGGTGTGATTTTGTGTGTTTAGTTTTGTGTTTTTTAGTTTTATTTTGATTTTGATTTTAATGGAAGCATGTCATTTGGTGTAAGGTGATTTTTTGAGAAGATTTTATGATTATCATGTCTTGTTTCTTAAGTGTACTTTTTATACTATACGAATTTTTTTTATCCTATATGAATTATGTAGCTTGTAAATGATAAGTTTCTAAGTTCAGCATGTGAAACTTAGTTTTTTTATAAGGTTTGTACTGTACAATGGCATCATCATAATGTATGATATATGTAGTTTTGTTTGTACAAGTGGGGATAGTTTTCCCGTTGGTGTCAATTATTGATTGTGGATCTTACGTACAAAATCATATTTTGTCTGTATGATCCTATTGTCAGTTTCTGTGGGAGATGAACCTAACCATCATTAAAATGATCTTTAATATTTTGATAGTCCCAGAAAAATACATGTTCATCTATATGATCGTATGGTCAAAAAGCCTATAAGAAAGGATCCCTCAGAAATGGCATTTTTCAAAATGTTGTTTCATTTTTGGCCGTATCCATTCATATGTACAAAATTATTTTCATCCAGTATGATTTTAAAATTATATGAACAATCTAAATTTTGTACTGTACGTTATGTCATTTTTCTTTATATAGAAGGTTCTTTGGAAAAGTTTTTCATCACTTTCTTATTCGTTCCAAACCTTATAGTGCCCATATCTTAGGAATGGCTAGTAGAAGCAAATGACCCAACCTCTCTAAGGGATCTTCTTCTAGAAATGGTAGGGATGATAACTTTTTATCCAAAGAGAATGAGGATGCCTTCATTAGGTAATATGTTGCTAAAATCACCCCTTCTCGACTTCTTATACAAGGTGATATTCATTTATCTGTCATGCCCTTATTCGCTTCAACTCAACTTTCATTTATCCTGACTCTCTTATATGCCTACCACAAAGAGACATTCTAATTATTTTTGGCCAACATGAAAGTAAATTAGGACCACTCTAGGATATCCTCCTATGTTCTCAAGCAATATGTAGAAATTATAAAGGAAGATTTAGGAAACTTTTTCCACTTGAGAACCCAAGGGATTAGAGCGAATACTTAACCTCTAGAGCCGACATTGATTGGTCTGAATTAATCAAACTCTTAGAGGTGTCACCCAAGTGAGTCATTTTTCTCGAGTTTACACTCTTAATTAAAGTGTCAGGATCATCCAACACGTTTTGAGAACCTCAATTATTATGAAAGCTGGTGATCATATTAACATGACTCCTCTTTACCCATAGTCACTTATTTGATAATGACTGAAAAAACCTTTTGATAAAGTCCAACTCATCATGAATTTTATTTACAATCTTTCTTAGATTGGACTACCATATCATAAAAGAAAGAAAAATGTGGCTTTAGGACATATAGTTGCTTACATCTTAGAAAAGAAGTATAATCTTATCCACCCATATCCTCCCATTACTAAATTACCTATTTACTTTATTAATGCCTCTTTTTGGACACTTTTTGGGTGGGATCAACATTCTAAGAGTGATGATCCAGAGAAAGAAGGGGGAGCTCCTTCTCCAGCACCTGCACCTATACCCTGGACCTGGACTAGAATTTTAATTAATTCTTTGATCAAATTGAGAATCACTTAAATCAGCAGGATGAAAGATATCATGAAGACATGAGTTGGATCCGAGGGTTGTTTGACTCTGTGAACATGAATGTAGCTATGATCAATATTTATTTTTTAATATTCAACCAACTGCCTCCTCCAGATTAAGGCCCCTCTAATTACTAGATGTACTTCTATGTTGTTATTGCTTATGAGTTATTATGTTTGCTGTTGTGATATTGTGATGTTTCTCCTATGAGTTTAGTGTTTTTATGTGTTGTTTTAAATTCCTGAGATGATGTTAGTTGGATGATGTTATGCTGAATGATATGAAATGAGAAATATGTTTGTGTGTGCTCCTTGATATCAATGAAATAATAAAATATTTTGTATACTTGCATTGAATTTCATTTCTTGAAATGTTTATGTTTTTAATGGAAAAATCTTTTGTAGTTGATCATTGGAATGGATTCTCAATTACTTTGCTCTACAAATTAATTTCCTGACAAAATGTAATCTTAAAAATTTTAAATTAAATTATGACTGGAAATAGACAAGGAGATCATTTTTATGTTCTTATAGACAAATATATTTAAGCTATAATTATTGCAATATTGATGTCTTATTATTTTTAATTTTTTTTAATATGTTTATTTTTATTATTAGTGGAATTTGAATTTAGATTACTAATATTAGAAAGACCAAAAATGTAAAAAAAGAGAAATGCACTAAGAGTGAAAAAATAGAAAAGATGTGCAATGGTTCGCAAAGTGAAAAGAGGCCCAAAATTAGCCCAAATAAAAAAGATACACAAAGTTTGCCACAAATATTTGAAAAGATGTGCATTATCGCCAATTGAAAACATTTATAGTGTTCTTTCTTTTATCAATCTATCTTTAATCCAAATCCATCTAATTAACAATCATATTCACTATTGAATTTGAAATTAATTAATATTTATTTCATTATTTTTGCAATAATCATTTTTTAATTTAATTTATCTAGCATGAATAATGAATCTGGTTGACTTTTCTTATCTTAGTTTCTCTTTGATTTAAAATTTTTAAAAATTTCTTTTTAGTATTAAAAAGTTAATATTATATTTGCAATTGGTTTAAAATCTTTTTCTTCTTCAACTCTTTTGGTTTTTCTATATAAATCTTTCATTTTAAGATGTACTTCCCTTTTTATTATTTTCAAAATGGGGAGTCATAATATTGTTTGATGATTGATTTCTATGTGTTATGTGCGTAAACTTGTTATATTGTGAATGTGTGTAGGATTTGAATGTTTTGAATGTTCGTATTCATATTTTTTATTCGAGTTATTTTTTATTGTTGTAGTTGTTGTTTGTTTTTATTTTTTATTTTTTTAGCTATTGTTTTTGTTTTTTGATCTTTATGGGAACCCCTTGATTTAAATTGGCCATTCATTTAGGGGAAGCTAAGGAGAAAATTTGCTTTAAATGTTAACTCAAACAATAATTATTTTGTCATCATAAAAAAGTGGGAGATTATTAAAACTTAGTTTTCATAATTATGTTTTTAAATCATATATATTTTTGATGATTCCAAAATCTTATTATGTTGATTACTGTTTCTCCTAACATATATTAAAAATATTGCTTTTGTTATTCATGTGTACTAATATTTCAGGAAAATCATACTCAAGACTGTTGAAGACTTCAAGATATATTAGAGAAGGGTTTATTATATTTTAAGTATGTATTTTTTATATTTTTTTTAAGTCTGAGATAGTGTGATTGCAATTGGGTAATCATGCACACACATACTACGGGAGTATAAAAAATGTGTATTTTTTTAAAACTAATCATACTATACAATTTTGGATCGTATGGAATGATTTGACCCGAGCATTTATTTAGAAAGTAATTAATTGAACCATAAATGGAGAATTTTCTAAGTTCAATTCATCTTGTACAAGTTACCTTCATACAAATGACGTCCATGGTACAAAATGGCTATGTACCAATTCATCCAGAACAAACTCAAAAGTTTTCTAAACTATTCATATTGTACAATCTTAGGTTCATACTGACAATATCTAGAGTTCAAAATGGGTGCATATCATTTCATCTATATGAATAGGTAAATTTTTTAAACTATTCGTACTGTATGATCTTAGGCTTGTAGAGATGACTTCTAGAGTACAAAATGAACAAGTAAATTTTTTGAACTATTTGTACTGAACAAATCATGATTTGGTTAAAATAGATCATATTGTATGATATGGGATTTGTACAGTATGTTATCTAGTGTATAAAACCAGTTCATACAGGATCAGACAAGCAATTTTTGAACTAATCGTATGTACGATGTGTGATTGTATTATACGATCATGGACGATCAAATTGAAATTTTCAATTTTCTGGATAGTTTTTCATTGCTTTCATTTATAAGGTCCTAAAAAACTTATTGTCACAAATGCTTCTTCATATTTTCTTTGAGAGCAAGAGTGAGTGTGCTTTAAGAGAGTGTTTGAGAGTATGGATAGAGAGATCATGCAAGTGGAATTTGTGTAGGGTTCACAAGGTTGCCGAAAGGTGATGATCTCTTTGTAAGTTTGTCAAATCTATTCCTTAATTTTTTGAAAATTCTCAAAAGAAGATCTTTGGGGAAGATTTAGTTCTCTATCGACACAAGAAGGGTGTGAAAAGATGATGGTTCTTTATCAATATCAGGAGGGTATGAAAGGTTGACTATTTTCTCTCGACACTAGGAGAGTATGAAAGGATGATGGTTCTCTACCGACACTAAGAGGGTATGAAAGGATGATAGTTCTCTATCACATTGGGGATTGGTAGAAGAGAGGTTAATTGTAAGGGCTTCTCCACCTTACTGTCACATTGGTATAGTGCAATACTTGAAGAGGGAGTCTTCAGGGAGTGGACATAGGTATAGTTGGACCGAACCACTATAAATTTTTGTTCTCTTTTATTTTTTATTTTTACTGCTTTTTTATTTTTTTGAAATTTTTATATTTGTGGTTGAAAAGTTTATTTTGGAAAAAATTAAATTATGTTAAAATTGTAAAACAATTTTCTATAATTTACTAAGAGTTTTTTTAAATTACTAATTCACCCCCCCCTCTTGGTTAACATTGGGACAATTATAATAGGTCAAATAACCTATACGGACTTTCACTCCTACAGAATGGTTATTGTTAGAATCATTTGCTTTTAGTGCTATAGATCAATCCTTTTTTTTTCTCCTACATCACTTTGCCTTTGACTCACTCATTGCTTGTAGGTAATGAGTGACCCAAGCAAATTATCATTGGAATAAACATTTAAGTCTTTAGATTCAATAATTATAATTATCTTAGCATGAAAAGAATTAGGAAGATAATGTAGAATCTTATTAACTTTTTTAAATTTTGAAAGTTCTCTACCCAATGCATACAGGGATGTCACTAGTTGTGTATACCTAGTATACATTTCATAAATTCAATCACCAGGTTTCATGCTAAACAATTTGTAGTCATAAAGAAATATGTTTAACCTAGATTATTTTACTTCACTAGTTCCTTCATAGGTTATGCATAGTTTATCCAAATATCTTTTTAAGTAGTATAAGTTGATACATGCATATAATCTTAAGATTTTAATGCACATAAAAAAATAATTTAAATATTTTGCATTCAGTTGAGCTAAATTCCTATCCTTATTACTCTATTCATTTAATGGTAGTTCAATTTTACTACCATTCACAAAATGAGAAGGTGAAGAATATCCTTTTTGTACTAACATCTACATGTGATAATCTATAGACTACAAAAAGTAGACATGTGAATTTTCCAAAAATAAAAAGATATATTTTCAAATATAGGTGGACAATTTATTGAATAACCCTCCATAGTGTTCTTATTTCCAAATTGAGCCATTTATCATTTTCTCTAGGTTTTCTAAAATACTATTTTTGAGAATACACTCTAATACCATTTGAAAGTTTGAGAAGGTTGTTAAACCCTATAAAATTATCTCGAGGCACACCAAGAGGTTGGGTGAATTGATAATTTTAAAAAATTCTTAAGCAAGAATACTATTTTTTTTGCTTTAGCCATAGAACAAGTTGAAAACATGATCAAGATAGATTATTCTAAATAACATGCCAAAGAAATTTATATATAAAAGTTTTTAGTTTTTTAAGTTTTTAACACATGCAAAAATTCTTGTAGCAAAAAGTTTTAAACTAAGCGCAGTTGATTAATAAGATTGAAAATAATAACTAAACTTGCAAAGAAAGAAAAATTATAGGAAAATAAAAAAGTGAAAAATGGAAAAAGCACATAATAAATTTTATACTAGTTTGGTCAACCTTGACCTACGTCCAATCCTCGGACACCTCCACTCTAGGAATTACACTAATATAAAGTGACTCTCTTTTTTCTCCCACAGCAAGGTGGAGAAGCCCTTACCGACTCACTTTCACCAAACCTAGTGTGATAGAGTGCCGAAAGCCAGGTCACCATCTCTGATGACTGTAGTTGAGCTTGAATCATTGTTCTCCCTCTTGGAGAAGGGAGAGAACCCAAAGCTTTTTCTCCCACCTAGAGAAGGCAACATACCTCCAATCTTTTTCTCCCTCCTAGAGAAGGAAAATGTTGCAAATCTAGGCCCAAGTATAGTGTTTTTGATGATAATAAATATTATTGTTTCTTTACTAATGCTATTTTTACATAACTGTTTTGTTTACCCTACTCACTAATCTTTATGTTATATAATTTCACTTGCAATGCCAATCAACTTAAGATCGTATAGATAATGTTTGAGATTTTCTATAATTTAAATGTTAATGTATTTTTGACCTTTCTTAAGTCAAGTCATGTATCTAGTGGACCCCAAGTTAAGTAACATTGCACACACACACTCAGGGGGAGTGATATTATGAGTTAAAGAAAATTCTAGTTTTTGACCTAAATGTGTAGTATGATGTCAAACGTACTAGATGATCAGTTAAAAATAAAAAAACCTAATTAGGGATTCCCTTTTAATTAAGAGAAACTAAACTAATTATATTAAGTATGATCCATATTATATAGGATGATCAGTTCAGATTATGAAAAATAAACGCCAATCACAATTTTGGCAATATTTAAAAATTTTAATTTTTTTCTAATCATACAGAACGATATGAATTATCATGGAATATTTATGATAATCATGCCTAAATTGATCATGTGATTAGGAGACTAATTATAATTAGATTGCTCAATCAGATCATATAGGACAATCTACTTAGATCATATTAGATGATCTATTATATTTCTTAGGATGATTCCCTATTATCCAAGATGAAAACAACAATTTTGTATTAATCATTCAAGAGATCATATTGGATGTCCCGAGAGGGTTGCAGGATGATATGTAGATCACTACATATCATCCTATGTTATATTGGATGATTAATACAATATTTTGAACTAATCATTCTGAACGATTGCAAAATCATACAAGATGATCTGTACAAATACTTTAACTAATTGTACATGGAAAAGATAATCATACTGGATAAAAGGGAAATTTTGTACTAATTGTATAGGATGACATATTTATTATACTAGATGATATTTAATGGTAAATTATTAATTAGGTCTTCTTTGAGGATCTAGGTTCTCTTCCTTCACTGGGAGGGTGAAAAATGATTCCAAGGTTCTCTACCTACTCCAAGAGGGAGTAAAAAGATTCCAAGGTTCTCTGCCTACTAAATATGAGAATAAAAGTATTCCAAGGTTCTCTGCCTACTCTAGGAAAGACTAAAATAATTCAAGGCACTCTACCTCATCGGGTTGTTGGAAAGATTTTGTAAGGGCTTCTCCGCCTAGCTATACGGGTAAAAGGAGAGACACTACTTTTAGTTCAATACTTGGAAAGGAGGTTTCAGGGGAGTGGACGTAGGTCAAGTTTATCAAACCACTATAAATATAGTATGTTCTTTCTATTTACCTTTTTACATTTAATTTCTACATTATTCTATGATTTATTATATGATTGAAATATCTTATTTTTGTTATTGTGAAATTATTGTTACTTCTGCATAAATCTTTTGTTTTAAAATATTCAAAAAGATTTTAAAAAGATTTTCTTTCCCTGTTAAAGACATTTTTAAATAACAAATTCACCCCCTCCTAGATATCATTGAGAATAATTTTTTAGGGTATAATAATCCTCGCAAACTTTTAAGTGGTATTAGATAATGATTCATAAATTAAGTTTTAAAAAACTTCTAAACAAAGATCAATGGCTAACTTTGGAAATTGTAACACTGCGTAATGATTCTAAATCACTAGACCACCTCTATTTGATAACATTCCTTTTGATTTTTAGAAAACTTGCATGTCCACCTTTTTACCATCAATTTATTATTGCATGTAGATACTAGCTCAAGATGGTTACTCTATACCTTCACATTTAGTAAATGGTGTTAAAACTAAATTCCTTTTTATGAATGGACTACTAATGATAGAGATTTAGCCCAAATAAATGCCAAATATTTGAACTATTTTTTCTGTGCTTTAAATCTGAGGATTATGTGTATGCTTTTATCTATTCAACTCGTAAATAGATTAGGACAAACTTTGCATCACATATGAAGGAACAAAGGAAGTAAAACAATCTTAGGATAAACATTCTTCTTTATGAATATGAACTTTTCCTCATGAAACCTAATGAATTTATTTCTGAAATATGTACTAGGTTTACACATATTATTACTTTCCCGCATACCTTATGAAGAGAGCTTATAAATTATGAAAAAGTTAACAAAATTGGTCGTTATTTATCATCTTTCTATGATGCAAAAATAATTGTCATTACTAAATCTAAAGATCTAAATATTTATTCCATAGATAACTTACTTGGATCACTCATTTCCTATGAGCAAGGATTGAGTCAAAGGTAGCTTGAAACTGGTGAAAGGAGAAAAGGGAAAACTATACCCTTAAATCCTAATGATTATGATAGAGACTTTTTTGGAGAAGATGATGATGACATTACCCTGATGACTAAATAATACAAGAGATTTTAAAAGAAAAAGCAAAAACATCATCAACAATGAAATAAAGGTAAAAATGGTAAAAGTTCTTAAATTTATTTTGAAGTCATATGTTTTATATGTAAGAAGCCAGAGCATTTAAAGTCTAATTTCCTAACTCTTAAAGATCACCCAAGCAAGGAGAAGGGTGAAGAAAAAACTAAATTAAAAAAGGGAATGCAAAGGTCCCAGAAAGCTTTCTGGGCAGATTAAGCATGAGACTCTTCTAAAATTGAAGCAGAAGATGAGGTAACCAACCTTTGCTTAACGGTAGGTGATCATCTTGATCACTCTGATCAAGAGGAGGTATGTGAGCTTAAATATGATCAATTATTTGAAGTTTCTAAACAAATTCATACTATATATAAGAAGCTTAAAAAATCATATCCCAGCCTTAAATCTAATTTTTTAATTTTACAAGAAGAGCATGAATGCTTAAGATAAGATCATTCCACTCTAGATAGTAATCACATTACTTTGTTAGTTGAATCTGACATTTTAAACAAGAAGCATCTTGAATTAATTGAGCTGTATGTTTCCTTAAAAATATCACATGTTGAATTAAAAACTATATACAAGAGATTAGAAACTCTTACAACTAAATTAAACAATAGGGATCATGCATTAAAAGTAGACAATTCAATTCTTAAAAGTGCAAACCAATTTTTTACAAATCAAAGTAAATACTTTTAAAGAAAATAAAATATTACCTTCAGTTGAAAAGTTTTATAATCCATCACATTAGCATGCATCATTCAAACCTAGGAAGAGGCACCATAAACCAAATAGATTAGTAAATCCTTTTACTAGTGTTAGATGTTTTTCTTGTGGCATGTTAGGACATATCTCTTACACTTGCACTATTCACTGTACATCATATTTGTTATGGAGAACAAAACTTTAAACTTAACATATAGAATGCATACATTTCATTCTTCTTTTCATAAGTTGGGACCCAAACATATTTGGGTTTACAAATCTAACATTTGTTAATTTTTAGGGATGCTCTCACAAAGGCCTCATGAGAGCATGTGGTACCTAGATAGCAGAAGTTCAAGGCACATGACTAGAGATATAGATTAATTCATTTCACTGGAGCGAGGACAGGAGGCAAGGTGACATTTGGAGATAACACCACTAGGAGAGTGGTTTGATCAGGTATAATTGGAAACTCTAAGAATTTTATTATTAAAAATATTTTATTAGTAGATGGCTTGAAGCATAATCTGCTTAGCATAAAATAGCTTAATGATAAAGAATTTATCATTAATTTTTTTTTCTACTAGTTGCATGATTAGCTTATAAAAATATTATGTTACAAGGAAAAAGAATCAATAATGTTTATATGCTTGATTTATTAACTTCAATTGAGAAGAACGGGGACACCAATCAGCAAAAGCTGTCCAAAGTTTGGTGCCCCCCCGCCCGAAGGTTGGATTAAACTGAATGTTGATGCCACAATATTACCTTCAAATGCAGCAGGGATTGTAGGAGTAATAAAGGACCACAAAGGGAGAATGATGTGTGCTTATGGTAAGAAAATGGTACATTAGGACATTGCTTTTTTGGAACTGAAGTCAATTTTAACATTTGACAACTATATACAAGGATGGATGAGTGAATATAAGGGAATAATAGTGGAAGGTGACAATGTAAATATCATTAATAAGCTCCAAAGTTCAATAAAAGGGAATTCAGAGAGGAAGAATGCTCAAAGGCCGGACCTATCCTTTCTTGAAGTATTCAACAACATCACTTTTAAATTTTGTTCAAGAGATTGTAATAAGGTGGCAGAGTTTTGCTCCCATTTTGCATTACTAGGTGATTTTTATTGGGAAACTTTTTTAGATATGAAACTTCCATCAAGCTTTGTCGACTTGATTAAGAAGGATTGTATTAGTTTCTCTTCCCTTTAGTAGGTTGTATTTTCTTTTATTTAGCTTTATGCAATTTGCATATTTTATTCAAGAGAGAGAGAGAGAGAGAGAGAGAGATTAATTTCCTAAGAATACTCTTAATTAAAGTAATGTCAAATATTTTGTTAGATTTCTATGTTTAAGATAAGAATGAGAGGTTTGGAGCTTTCCAAAGGGACCAAATCAATTTTGAGCAGTTCTTTCTAGAATCAAAGGATGATGAGTAAGGAGCACATAAGATTTTGAGACAACCTAGAAGCTCTTTGTTCTATCTTAAGTTGGTCTTTAAAATTTTAAAAAAGAGAAATTTTTTACTCAAGTTGGAATTTTAATAGAAATTTGGGACTTTATTTTTGAAGGATGAAGACTTATGATTTGAGGTCTATATCATAACCAAGATCTAAGTTGGGTACTATAGAATAGTAGCCTAAACCAATTCTAAGTGAAGTGCACAAGTGTATGACCTTTTAGACTTATGCATTCCTGGAGTGGGCTGCCAGCTAAATAACCTAATTGACTTAAAACCATACTATATGACCAAATAAAAGATGGGTAGGCTATTATTATTTAAGTCTTTGGAATATAGAGCTAACATTTAAGAGAATCCTGATGACCCTACATATATAAGTGGTATTTATGCCACCAAACTGATGAAATTACATTTTATTTAGTTGAATTTATTTATAATGTTATGCATGCTAGTTGAATATAAAATTATCATATTCTGATCTGTTTTTAAAAATGGAAAAAATTAGGTTTTATCTTAAGGTGCATAACTTCCCTTAAGATAGAATTGTACCTTTATAAGTCAGATGGTCTACTACTACCCACAAATGTAGAGGTGCTTAGCAAGTAGAGAAGGGAGGATATGTATGTATGAAACCACATACAAGCTCTGGATTGCTTCTTAAGAAGAGGTTATCTTTTCATGTTATCCTAAAATTTTTATTTGCTTATGTGTAGAACTTTTATTTCCTAAGATTCTAGCAAAATCCAGGCAAAGCCACATAAAAGAAAGAAATTTATGAAAAATAAGCAATTTTTATGCACACTTATTGTATATAAACAACAACCATTATGTAAAATATCAAATGTTCATGTGGTAGATGCCACTTAATTACAACCTAGGGTATACTGAAAGTAGAGGTGGCCACGCTCCTCCAATAATAAACTAGATTCTACTCATATGAAATGAAAATGGTTATTTAATGATAAATATTTAAAGATCATTATAGAATTTTTAATGGTTATTTAATTTTAATAGAAATTATCTTTGTAAAATAGGCTTAGATGATTATTTCACCCTCCTTAGGCTAAGTTAATCACCTTATAAGCCTGAGTTATCTAGCAATTACTTATTTATTTAAGTTTGATTGTTGGTTGATTATTTTTAATTAATTCTATTCATTAATTACAGATTTAATAGATATGCAATTTAACATCTACATCCCATTAATTAATTCATTGCATTGTTATAATGGGCATGAATACCAAAGTCTTATTAGGACATGTCCTCGGAACTCAAGATTTCTAGTCCATAAAATTTATTCACAGAGTGGTCTAATTTAATTCATTGAGCTAGTAATTTGCTAAATTTTTTATAATTTATTTAATATTCAAATTAATTCAATTTCATCATTAATTAATGTATGGAAAAATTTTGAATTTTTTAAATTGCATTGAATTTTCAAAATTTTATAAAATACTAAACCCAATGATGAGTTAAATGCCTTTGAGTTTGTGTCATTTGGTGTTTTTTGTAATTAGTTGTGATTTATTTAAATTTAACCATTTCAATGAATTAATTATTTATTTAATTAAGGAGATTTTTTTGCTTTAGTTCAAATAAACTCCAAAGCTCTTGAGATCTTCCCCAAATATCATTGACTACTCTTTGGGATGATTACAAGTGTTCAAAAATATTTTGGAATTTTAATTATTTAATTTACTTAATTTATATTTTCTTTATTTTTAAATTTCTTTTATCTTTAATAAATTTTAAGAGGCTTTTAATTTTTCTTCGTTTAGATTAATTATGAGTAATATAAGACACTATTTATATATATATATATATATTTTTGAATTAATTTTTATTTAATGAAGATTCTAGGTCAATTATGTGAATGTTTTTTAGGTTCACTAATTGACAGGCCAAATGAATTTCTATTTTAGTGAAATTTGAAGTATAATTTTACATGCATATGTGCTTTAAACCTACAAAAATTGAAGCCTATCCAGATCTCATAATTGATCCCCAAAGTAAATAAAACTGTACTTTTGGGGATTTAATTCATGTAATCTAGTAAATTAATAGGGTTAAAATCATCGTTATTTAACTCCTATAATAACATGAACAAATAATGAAAAAATGAAGGCTTAATGCTATGTGCTTTTAGAGTAATGAATTTTGAGATTGTTCCAATGAGCCCAAGTACTCAAAATCTAGCTGAAAAATAGATTTTTGTTGATTTTTCAAAGTTTTTAGCATTTGCTTTTAATTATTTAACCATTTAATTAGATTTTATGGTGGCAACATGGCAACATGTGTCAGCCAGGAAATGTGTCCCACATTTTCATGTGTGTTTCACTTAATTGACTTAGTGTGAGTGTACTATTTGATTGATCTAATCAAACCAATCATATTGGATGATAAGTTCAATCAAAGAAGAAAAATATAAAATGGCTATGGAAGAAGTTGAATTTCTTTTTATGCACTTATTTAGAATGCCATGAAATTTAAAATATAGCTTCCCCACACTCAGATGAAGTGTAAGAAGTTTTTGAAGCACTAAAATGTATTATTTATAAAGCTATTTAACTTTGAATGTAGGAGCTATGGATTATATTTTTCCTCAATCCAATGGACCTCATGGGTTATACAAGGGTTTATTTTCTTCTTTAAAGCTCTAGAAACAACTTCTCTCAAGGCTTGGAGGCTGGAGGAGCTCTATATTTTGTGTTATGATGAAATGAGCAAAGAATCAAGGTTTTGTGTATTATTTTCCCTATTTAAGACCCTTTAACCCAAACGCTTACAGTGTTGGGATTGACAAGTATTTAGTGTTATTGGGGGATAACGCTTTTAACAGAGGAGTTGTTGGGCAAAGTGAAAAAGGAAAAGTTATCTCTTTCGCATGAGGGGACCAAAAATGCCACTTTGGATTAAAATAATGGTTGAAATTAATTTTTCCCCTGCTTGAGAAACTTCTAGAATTAGTTTGAGCAAGTCACATGAGAAAGTGAAGATGGAATTTTGAAATTTGGCTATATTGACCATTTAAACCACTTAAGAGTTTTTCATGATTTTTTTATTATGTTGGTTAGTCAACTTTGGTCAATCCACCAAGATTTGATTATTGGGAGTCCCTAGAGTGTTAGTTTCATGAGTTTTGGTAGACTTGGTTTCATGGATATGAAGTTTGAATTTGTGATGTATGTATGTGAGAGATTTGACCAATTTAGGTAAGTTGACCAAGTAAACTCACCATGAATTAACTCACATATGATTTGGGTTCATTCAAGGAATGAAGTTAAGAGATGTTGGTGCATTGTAGGTGTTGGATGGGTTGACTTTATCATGGGTATGTGCTTGTCCCAATTCAGCTCAATTTGATAAATTTTTATTTAGTTGACCATCTCAACTGATGACTTAACTTGGATGACTAATCTTGTTCAAAACATGAGGAGATGTGTTTAAGGAGATTTGGTGAAGTTTGAATGTAAATTTGACTTTTATATTGGGAAAATTAGGTACTTGATCATTTGAGCTAGTTTTGGCAAGCTCAACTAGGTTAAATGGACTAGTCACTAGATCAGAAAACCAATGTTGATGGGTTTAATATATGAAGCTCCAAATGATGTGATTTGAAAAGCGATTGAAGTCCAAGTGGTAACCAAGAGTCCAATGAGGTTCAAAATAATATGAATATGATTATAGACATATTTGGTAATTTTGGGAAGGCTTCCAAGGTCATTTTATCTAATATGTCATCTCTAGTGGCTTATGCTATAATATATTTAAAGTTTTTATAATATTTGAAAGTGTATTTGGTTTGGGGGTTAGAAATCTTGGGATATTCTCAAATTGATATGGTTTATACTAGGAACTTACCTAATCAATATGCAACTAAATAATCCTGATTTCAAGATTTCATAGGATTTTGAATCATTTAAAAATTCTCATAAAATAGGAAAAAAGTTCAAGTCATTTTGGGTTTGATTTTGAATTTTAAAATTTGGATTTATGATTTTGATTTGGAATTTGGAATTTACACAAAAAATGTTGTTAACAACTACAAAACAAATAAAAATTGACTTGGAAGTCGTAAATTGCTCGAAGGATTGAATTTATTTACACTAGCTTGAAATCAACAATGCCAAGTGTTGCAATTTGGGATCCCGAGTTCATGATTTTGATGATAGCAAATATTATTGATTTTACTTTATTTCTCCTAGTATTATTATTGCATATTTCTTTTGTGTGCACTAACAATTTAGGTATATCATACACTATGCTTCAACAAAGAATCAATATTGGGTATAACAGGTTTGATGTTTGTAATAATTTGTACTTTTACTTATTTATTTTTATCATTCTTGAGACAAAGTTTTAAGAAAGGTGTATGCTAGCTTTGCAACCATACAGACACATATGGGGGAGTGAAATTTAGAAGTTCATATCTTTTTAAATGTCATATCATATGATCTTGATTATACTATATGATTAGTTTATTAGAAAATAATTAATGAAGGGTACAAACTTAGTACTCTATGATTATTTTATCAAACTCAATTGTATAGGACAAACAATTTACATCCAAGACCCTACCACTAATTAAAATTAGGCAAGTAATTTAATTTTAACTTTTGAACTTATCATACTATATTAATAAGTTCGTACTATATGATATTTGAAATCATTCCTAGAATAATCTCTCTGATTAGTCAATCAAATTAAGGTTTAATTAATGAATTTGATAGCACATATTAATCTTAATTATATTGGGCAATTGGAATAGACAATTATGTATCATCCCAGGCATCATCTTGGATGAACCTTGATTGGATTGATAATTTATACAATATAATATTAATTATACAAGATGATCGGTAGATATGATATTTTATTATCCCAAAGATTATCCTGGATGAACTTAAGTAAAATGTACTAATCATATTATACGATTAATGATTAGTACTATATGATTAGTTTACTATTCTTGAACTTATCATAATGGAGTTCATTCATCATATAGAATGGATAGGAATTTTTAAAATAAACATACTATAGAATCCTTAAATCATAATATACAAACAGAGTCAGCCGAATTAAAAAAAAAAAGTATGATTTTTTGGAGACTTGTATTTAAACATCTCTTATTTCATTAAAGAGAGTCTTTGGCAATTTTTTTATGAGAACTTCTATGAAAGTTAGGATTTGAAGAAATAGTAAAGGTCTTGGGAGAGAGAGAGGGGGGTTTGAGAGAGAAGAGCCTTGTGAGATCAAGGGAGTGTATGAGATGTTGCAATCCATGATCTCTAGTCTGTGATTTTGATGATCATAAACATTATTGATTGAATTATATTTTTCTGAATGAATATTTTGGATATTCCTTTTATCTTTGAGCACTAATATTGCAAGTAAAATATATACTGCTCAAGGTTACTAGAAGCTCAAGACTACGTATAATAGGATGTCAAGTAAAAGTGTCTATACTTTTATTTTTTCATTTCCTATTTCTTATGTCAGGACACATAATAATGTATATAATTTTGTGACCATGCATACAAATAGGGAGAGTAAGAATACTTTTAAGTTTTATTTTTTTTTTTATACTTATCATACTATATGAGTTACAATCATACAGTATGATCAGTTGTAGAGAGAACGAGCTTAATAGCTAATTGAATAATTAGTTTATATAAATCATATTGTACGATCTAAATTATGTTGTATAATTCATTACAATCTGAAACCCTAGCCACCAGATAAATTAAGTATGATATTCAAAAATTAAATTTTGAACTAATCATAATGTACAATTTGATTTATACGATATAAAAATTTGTAATCTTACTTAAATTAACTCCCATAATTAGTTAATTAAATCATTATTTAATTAATCATAGTAGATCATACTGTATGATTTTTATCATACCATATAATTGGAAGGGACAAAAATTGGTCATCTCAATGATCATACTAAATGAAACTATGATTTTTGAACTAATCATACTATATGATATTCATATCATAATGGATGACCAACTTGAAATTAACTAACAATACTATACGATAATAGTAGTATAGGATGATTGATAAAAGTGTGAGGGGATCACATGGTTGCTCCAGGCTAGCTACACACTTGGTCCTCTTATGGCCTTGGTAAGTCCTTAATGGCTCACTTGGGAGAGAGGCTATCACAACCCAACCCAACTAGGAGAGGTCCTATCATGCTAATGTGTGATAGGAAAATCCCAAGATCTAGTTTTACTTTTTTTTTTTTTTCAAATTTTCTATAAATATTCGAAGAAATAAATTATAGATGATACTAATAAAACATCTAAATATTGAAATTAAATTCATCCACAAAGTTTCTTTCATTTCAATAAAATAAATATCTACACTACAATACGTGGCTACATGCAAGAGCTACATAATTAAAAATTTAACTAGCCATAATTATACAAAAATTTAAAATAATAAAATACCTATGACCTCATAGCTAATCCTGAACTGTTAGTCCACAACCTCCCCTTCCTAGATCCTAGAAATTAGAAGTAAAACCATAGAAAAATTCATAGAAATTCATTTAGGTATTCTAAAAATTATAGGAAAATATTCATAAATTAACTCATTTTATTTAAAAGTTCTGATGAAATTGATTTACAAAAAGGACACCTAACGGTCCCAAAACCTCGCTTATATCGATATGTGACCATTTCTTACGAAATTTCAACAATACCAAAAAATAATGAAAAAAATAGGGAAGCTAAAACACATTACTATAAATGTTCTGGTGAAGATGGTTTTGTAATTTAGACTTATAATTAAAAGTCTGTATAGGTTATTAGACTTACGTAATTATCCCATTGTTAACCAAGAGTGGGTGAATTGGTAGTTTAAAAAACTCTTGGTAAATTTTAGAAAACCGATTTATAATTTTAACACAAAATCTTTTTCAACCTTAAAAAATTAAATTACATAAAAAATAAAAATGTAAAAAATAAAAGAGAACAAAAGAGCACCAAGTTTTATAGTGGTTCGGTCCAACTAGAACTACATCCACTCCTTGAAGACTCCCTCTTCATGTATTTCACTATACAAAAGTTACTCTTCTTTTTCTCCCACAACAAGGTGGAGAAGGCTTTTCACTTAACCACTCTTTCACGAATCCCAAATGCGGTAGAGTATCATTATCTTTTCACACCCTCCAAGTGTCGGGAAAGAATCTCTATCCTTTCACACCTTCTAACTGTCAGTAGAGAACCATCATCCTTTAACACCCTCTAAGTGTCAGCAGAGAACCGATGTCCATTCACACCTCCTTGGTGTAGGTATAGAATAGGCATCCTTTTTCACCCTTTCGATGAAGGCAGAGAATCCACAACCAATGTTAAAGAACTTCACTTAAGAGCCTCCAAAGGAGATGGACGAAAACTTGAAGGAGAAAAAGATATCCTCGCTTTGGGCAATCTTGTGAAACTCTCACAACTCCCCATCATTTGATCTCTCACACTTCACTCTTACAATCTTTTTCAAACACTCACACTCAATGGTCACTCTCAAGAGAAATTCACAACAAAGGTGTTTAGTGATAGTTTTTAGGACTTCATATATAGAAAGGATATAAAAAACTGTCTAAAAACTAAAAATTTCAAGATAATTATCCTACGATCATTTTGTATGTTCGCATATTGTCCCATACGAATGCATAGTGTCCTATACAAATTACCTGTTCAAACGCACAGTGTCCCATACGAATACATATTGTCACGTACGAATGCATAGTGTCCCGTACGAATCACCCATATGAATGTATAGTGTTTCGAACAAATCATCCATATGAACGCATAATGTCCTGTATGAACAGTTTAAATTTTTTTGTATGAACTAACATCATACTGTACCAACAGTTCAAAAATTGAATAAGTTCGTCATGTACGATTATACACAAACTAATTTCATACTCTACACGTCATCTGTATGAACATGAGATCATATAGTATGAATAGTTTAAAAAAATTTAGTGTTTGTCGGGATGAAAGAGTCCCCAATCTTTTTATACTCTGAATGTCATATGTATGAAAATAATTTTGTATAGTATGAATAGTACAAAGAAAATTTCCAAGGCATGATTCAATTAAATGCTTTTTCGAGGAACACACAAATCAAATCATCTCGTACAATCCCAAAATAATACAATACGGTTAGTTTAAAAAATATAAGTTTTTACACTACCCCAGTGTGTGTGTGTGTTTGGTTATCCAATTACAATTACATCTCTTAGACTTAAGAAAAATAGAAAAATTATAATCTTCATTACAAGAAACCCTATTCTAATATCTCTTGAAGTCTTTGGTAGTCTAGAGTATAATTTTCTTAAAATGTTAGTATACACATAAAACAAGTATAGAATGAAAAATACTATGAAACATAAAGATGTGAGCCATAATATTTGTTATCATCAAAAAATAAAAACTAGTGAGCAATGAGTTGTAATAATCTCCCACTTTTTAATGATGACATATATTAATGGTTGAATTTATAAATTAAGTTTTATCTCTCTCCTTGTCTCCCCCCCCCACAAAGATAATTATTTAAAAAAAGGGGAAACAAAATTTTTTTATTATTATTATAAAAAAGATAAATAAAATAAAAAACACCAGTACGAAGCAAATACAATAGTACATTCTTTGCCTTTGACATTATCAAAAAAAAGAGGAACTCAAAAAACATAAAATAGAAAAAAAATAGACTAAACTTCAAACGGACCTTGATCAGTTGAAGGTGATGATTTTTTTAGAAGAATTAGTTTGAAGTTTTAGCAAATTTTCTTAGAATGAGAAAATTATCTCTTGATTTTATTCAAAAACTTAGTAAGGTATGAATTGACAATGCATAATCCAGAAAGGTTAGAGATTCAGAATTTATTAATCCTAGCTCATGTTCCTTTAAAGGATCAAAAACTTTTTAATTCAATATCTAAATCAAGTTACAAATTAGAGAAAGAAAGACTAATATTTTCAAAACTCCTTTCATAAAATATATCTAATAGAAGATTAGTGAGAAAATTGATGAATCAAGAATCATGATTTTCAAACTCAAGTATCAAAAATATCAATAGATATAAGGGTTTTCTTAAGATTTAAAAATACAAGAAAGGTAAGCAAACTTATTATGGGCTCATTTTGTGCCTCTTTATTAATTTTTTGGGGCTCTTTGATCAACTTTTTTTTTTTATATATATATACTTTGTGTATCTTTCCAAATTTGACATCATTGTGCATCTTTTGATTTTCTCTTTGTGTATCTTTCCATATTTGGCATCATTGCACATCTTTTCAACTTTGTGCTCATTTTACGCCTCTTTTTTCACCAAATATGCTTCCTTCCTATAATTTTAAAAACTAAAGTAAACCCATTCTAGTGAAAAATGAATTGTTTAATTAAGAAAATAATGAGGTGGATTTAACAACTTGCAAAAGATCCCTATAAGATAGAAAAAATATGGGGAGATGAAAAAGTTCAATTTCAAAATTCAATTTATAATTTATTGAAGGTTTTGAATCAAAAATAAAATAGCCTCATTAAGAAATGAGATTGAGAGACAAAATCATGAGTTTCCTTCATTTCACTATTTTTAGGAGAGACAAAATCATGATTTTCTTTCCTTTCACTATATAAGTCAATCATAACTTATATAAAAATTCAAGAAAATAGGAGGTAATTTTTCATTTTTAGAAAAAATAATATTTGAAAAGTGATTTGTTTCTCTAAAGCATATACAAAATAAAATGTGATATGTGTGTGTTGATCAGAGTGACTTTACAAATGATAAAAGATAATAAATAAATTTATCTTAAAAAAAATTACATGTGCATATTAATAACACATAAATAAAACTTTAAACATCATCTTGCTCATGATCTGATGATTCAGAAGCTAAGTTTGCCCGGGAGATTTTTTGATTTTTACAATTTGCCCTTATTGCAATTTGTTTATTATCATTAAATAGGAACAACTTTTTGGATTTTCTCCTTCCCATATTCTTGTTGTTTTTTATATTGTTTGCTTGATGTTTTTATGAGTAAGTTCGGCTCGTACGATTGTGTACAAAACTATTTCATACTCTAGACGTCTTTTGTGAAAGTTTGACAGGGATGTTAAACCCTAATGAACTAGTCACAAGGCTAACCAAGAGGGGGTGAATTATTATTTTAAAATTTTTTTAAGCAAAAGCACAATCTTCAACCAAAACCAAGATTCACCAAAGAAAACAAAGTATGAAAATTAAATATGGAAGCAGTAATAAAGAACACATAAATTTATAGTGGTTCGATCAACTCGACCTACATCTCCTCCCTAGAGGCGCTCTCCGAGTATTGCACTAAATATAGTGTGTAACCTTTTTCCCCTACAGCAAGGCGGATAAGCCTTTATAAACCTCCATTTCACCAACCCCGGTGAGGCAGAGAACCCAAATCCTTTTGCTTCCTCCAGAAGCAGGCAGAGAACCCAACTCCTTTTGCTTCCTCCTGAAGCTGGCAGAGAACCTCAATAAGATGCTGAAGTAGATCTCTCTAGAAACCCTAAGGAATTAGGGATGACAACTAGAGAAGAAGATGATGAATCCTTGCTTGGAGCAACCTATATCAAACCCCTCATAAACTCCCCCTCATAAGATCCTCTTGCTCCCTCTCTCTCCCTTGCTCTCCCTCTCCTCTTGGCTCTCTCAGGTTAAAACAAAAGCAATGTTAAATACTGGTCATGCTGGTGAGCCACGTAAGAGTCAAAATGAGCAACATCTTCAGTATGTTAATGCTCCTGCGTAGTAATGTAGGTCTCGAACCGTGTCTCCCACTAGTCAAATCACTCCACCAGCTGATCTAGTTGAGAGTGCTGGCAGAGCGGAGCAGGTACAAGAATAGGTATAGGAGCTTCCTCCTCCTTAGCTCCCTCAGCTTCCTCAAGCCCTAGGTGGAGACGAGTACTGTGAAGAACATGAAAGGAGTTGTTTGAGTAGAAGGCAGGCTGATAGTTTGGTGGGGAAGGATATTAGAGGTTGTATTTAGATTCTAGGACATAGGCAATGATATGTCATAGGGAAATATTGGGCTTCCTCCTTTATCCTGGATCTCGAATACTTGTCAGATGCTCAATGTATCAAAAAATCAGATCAGTGGCATTAAATTCATGACGGACCATATTGTAGAAAGTTATGATCGAAAGGAGTGGTGTGATATGAACGAGATCACCAGCTTTTGGAAGAATAGAGGTGCGAAGGACATATTGGATTGTCTTAGAATCTTTGAGTAAGCTGCTAGATTCTCCAACATGAAAGGAAGCATTAGTGTTCCTTAGAAAGTGGTTGGCTGGTGCCCAATCTTAGTCAGGATCTTGACATAGGATGTGGAGTTTATCTCTTGTGGTGGATAGTTGTTGGAGTTCTTAATATTCTTGATATGTGATTTTGATTGGACATCTATTCACATAGGACTGAAGAGAAGTAAAAGAGGAATTGAAGCAAAGGCTAGTGAAAACTCAAACAATAACTCTGAATTGAATGGGAAAGTAAGAGTAAAGAGGAAAGTGAGAGTAGTGTGAGAAAATAAATTAAGGATAGGATATGAAAGGATGTGGGGGTTGACAATTTGGGAAACAGTGATCCTGACCATCTTGTACCTCTGATAAGCAGCTTGGTCTCTTTTCTCAGTGAAATGAGGGTCCAGATTCGCCCTCAAGGAACTCCAAGAAGGCATGCGGGAGCATTTTCCACCAGCCATGATTAAGGAGATAGGGAAATAGGGAGTGCAAGAAGGATGGAAAGAGAGTTGAGTGAGAAAACAATAATTGCATTCCATAGTTTAAAAAGAATCAGACGGATCATCCATGACGATCGCAGAATCATCCAGGATGATCGGGTTCAACAATTGCATATGGGATAATTGGTTAAAAAGGTGGTAAAGTCATCCAGGACGATCAGATATCATCCTGACGATAAGACACAGACGATCACCCTGAGGAGTCAAGACGACTGACCATTGAAAAAGAAGATTATCCTGGTCGATTAGGTGGATCGTCTAGGATGATGCACAATAATGGATCATACCGGTCGAATTTAAAATATTTAAAGCATTTCCACATATATCATCCATAATGAACATGTGGATCGTCCGAGATGATCACTAATAATTGATCATACTTGTCAAATTTAAAGGGTTTAAATATATTGCCACGTGTATCGTCCAAGACAAACATGTGGATCGTATGGGCTGATTACCCATAATTGAGCAAAGATTTAAGAACATCATCCAAGATGAAGAGGATCATCTGGGCTGATCACAGTAAGCAAAGTAGCATACGATCAGATCATCCAAGATGATAAAGTTTTGTCCAAGATGATGATAAACAGAGAAAACATATCAGTCGTCAGATGAAAGGGTAGGAGTGGATTAAATGCATCATCTAGGATGATAGAAAAATCGTCCATGATGATGGGACCAAAAAAATGAAATTCAAGAGGTGGATGTAAATGATCAGAAAAGGCCCAAAGAACACAAAAACACTAGTAAAAGATAAAATAAATAATAAAAAAGATAGAAAAAAGTGATAGAAAGAAACAAAAATAAGAATTTTTTTTGTTAAATAAACAAGGCACGAATATGATAAATTCTCCAAGTGATTGAATTTAAAAACTTGTAAGACAAATGAGTTAATATCATAAAAATTTAAAATCGATAGAATATCCGATCCTATTAACCCTAGCTTGGACTTCTCTCAGGGCAAAATCATCTTTTCAAAACAAAAGACCTAGCTCAAAAAAACTAATTGGATAAGAAAAAGAGATCCATTAAATACTTGGTTTTAGAAAAATATCTTATAAAATAATATACCGAAGTAATTTGTTAAAATCGTGAAATTCAAAATCGAGCCTTTGAAAATATCAACTGACACATGAATTTTTCTAACTTTTAAAAGTTAGAAAGAGAAGAGCACTTGCTTTTGATGGGCCAATTTTATGCCTCTTTTCAATTGAACATCGCCCTGAATGGATGTCTGGATGATAGAAAAATAACCTGATCGTCCAGGCCGATCTCATGATCATCCTGAATGATTAGTTCAATTAAGTGTATATCGTCTAGAGTATCGTTCTGAATAGAAGTTGGTCGATGTTTGATCATCCAGGAATAACTAATGTTTTTGAACTGATCGTCCTTGCAAATCCTGCGATCATCCAGGATGATAGGATTGAGCAATCAAATCTTAATTATGAGATTAATTTAGGCATAATTGCATTGCATCATCCAGAATGATGTCCAAAAATAAAAGCTGCCTAAATAGATCTAGCAGTTGATTCTTTCTGATTTGAGCCTATGGTCATGGCAGATATAAATATCGTCTAGGACGATGTGCTAAATGATGGCTGCCTTAACCAGGATACCTTAATTAGGGTTTCTATTTTTAACTGATCGTCCAGGCCGATGTTTGGATCATCTCATATGATGTGAACAAAAAAAAAACTCTAAAACAGTCAAAAAAGTTCCCCCAAGTGTGTGTGTGTGTGCAAGGTTACTTAGCATCAAGACCCACAATAATGGACTCAAGAAAAAGTAAAAGATATAGTTTCATACATTACAAATTGACTTAGTCCTAATCTATCCAATCTTGAGCTGGTTCAACTTGCAGTTTAATCTTATGGACCTGAAATGTTAGTAAGTAAGACAGTCGTAGAGAAATAGAAGTGTTTGTTATCATCAAAATCCTATTCTCTAAAATTACATTTGCAACAATATGTACGAACATAAGATTGTATAATATGAATAATTTAGAAAAATTTAGTGTTCTTCAGGATGAAAAGAGACCCCAATCTTTTTATACTATGGACATCATATGTACGAACTAATTTCATACAGTATGAACAGTACAAAGAAAATTTTGAAGGCATGATTTGATTAACTACATTTTGGAGGAACACTCAGATAAAATCATCCCATATAATCCCAAAATTGTACTATATAATTAGTTTAAAAAATACAAGTTTTTACACTCCCTCAGTGTATGTGTATATAGTTACCCAATTACAGTTACACTCTCTCAGACTAAAGAAAAATTACAAACTTCATTACAAGAAACCCTAATCTAATATATCTTGAAGTCTTCAGTAGTCTGGAGTATGATTTTCCTTAAATGTTAGTATACTCACAAAATAAGTATAGAATGAAAAATACTATGAAATAAGCCATAATGTTTGTTATGATAAAAAACATAAATCTTGAGTAATGAGTCGCAATAACCTCCCTCTTTTTTATGATGACAAATATTACTAGTTGAATTTACAAATTCAGTTTTATCTCTATCCTAATCTCCCCTTCACAAAGATAATTATTTAAAAAAAGGGGAAATTAAAACAAATTATTTTTAAATAGCTAAAAGATAAATAAAATAAAAAGCATAAGTACGAAGCAAATATAACGTTACATTTGAAATATTAGTACACACAAATAACAAAATAAATAATAAAAGCAATATATCCAATATATGTTACGAGAAAAAGTAATTAAAATAATAATATTTTAAATCATCAAAAACACAAATGATATAAAAAATATAGTTATGAAAATTAAGTTGCAATAATAATGACTCTTGAAATAATTATTGACTACTATAGGTAAAAAAAATTCTTCAAAATTCTAAGGGTTTTACCATTCTAAGTGTCATCATATACGAAGCTTTAGATATAGTGGTCATACCCGAGAATATGTCAATACATAACACTAAGTCTCTATCTAGAGGTAAACTAACTAACTAAAAAAAAAACACGTCTGAAAAATCTTGTACTATTGGGATATCAAAAAGAGAACTATCATATATATTCTTTTTCTAGACTAATGCCAGAAATACCATACAACCCTTCTTCTATAATCTGTATACTTCTAATACAAAGATAAAAAAGGATAAAATAATTCTAACTCCTTGTAATATAAAACTTTAACTGCCCATAAATAATGTTACTTGCTTCTTCAAGCAGTTAATCTAAGCCCCATACTAGCTCAACCAATTCATACCCAAAATTACATCATATGAGGAAATGAGTAATAAAATCAAAAAGAATTTCACTTTTTTATCAAAAATATTAATATCATGGAAATAAAATCTATTGTTTATCATACTATCTCCAGCTCACATAATAATGGAAAGAGAAACATGCAGTATAATTCAAGAAAAATATAGTAATCAAAGAAATGCTTGAAAATAAAAAAATTACTAGCTCTAGAATCAAATAAAATATGACATGGTGAATATTTGTTTTGGTTTTAAGATTGTGTTTTGATTGAAAGATTTTTTTAAAAATACCAATTCACCCCCCTCTCTTGGTTAGCCTTGGGACTAGTTCATAAGGGCCTAACATCTTTGTCAAACTTTCAACTGCCATTAGAGCACTTTCAGAGATTTACCTTCATATATATGGCATAATTGAAGATACCTTACTTAAATGAGTAGAAATGAAATTGACGTGCTCATAGGCAAGAGGAGCTAAAAGGGGATTCAGAAAATTGGTATGTTGAAATGGGAGGAATAATAGGAACTAGAAAAATTATTTACCTATTTTCATTAGATTTTTGGTGGAATGGTCTACTGAAAATGAGTGTCAAAATTTCAAGTGGCCACATCCACTTGAAATTAATATATTAAATTCTAGGGTTACTTATTCCAAACTAACCAGTAGGAATTTTAACCACGTATTTTGGTAAATAATTTTGCTAAAAATCCATTTTTTTCCTATAGTGAGATCTTCTCATGTGCATCATTAAGAGTGTAGCATGTTTTTTTTTATGTTTATAGGACACTAAAAAAATTAATAATCAACATATTATGTTTTGGCCTCATATCACACACCTTAAACTTATTATTGTCTTGTTTATACTTTTCTTAAATATCCCTAAACTATCCCTAAATATGCTACTATCAACATGATGTAGATTTCTAGGATTTCTTCAATTGTTTTAACATTCTCTAAGTGGTAGACATATAAATTTAGTCACATTTGGAGAAAAGGTTCATTTGAAGTGTCTTACTTATGGAAAGAACTATAACTCATTGCTTCTCAATAAAGAAAATTGAATAATATTTTTAGTTCAATTCATTATATTTCTCTATTTAATGATATCAGCCAAAAGGTTATTCTTTGAGAGAGATCCATAACAGTAATGTCCATCCTATATTCAATTAGTGTTATAATGCTAAAGTCAATTATGTCTTTTTAAAGGGCCATACATGGAAATCATTCCCTCCCAACTCCTTCATTTTTTGCTAAACCTACTTATTTTACTCATATTGTGAGCACACATATTTCCATTTTGAATGACAATTTAATAATTGCAAAATGAGCTTAAAATGGTTTTTACTCTTAATTTAGTCATCATCAATTGGACCAAGCTTGTGAGGTAATGTATTTTTCCTTTAGCAATCCATGTGCAGTTGGATGGCATGGCATGCTTGAGCAGTCTAAAAAATATGGCTAATTTAGTGGCTAGGGGTAGTTAGCACAATATCTCTTATACTATTTATTATTTGAATAAAGAATCACATTACCATCTCTTTTTTTGTTGTCATTTCTCCTTACAACTGCTAAGAAATTGCCTTTATAATGTTAATTTCTCCTTATTTGATCTAAACTTAGACTTCATTTGGGACATCTTTCTCATTGCTTTCTAAAGCAATCTTTGAGTTCAAAATTTGCAAGTTTAAAAAATTCAGTACTAAAAAATTGCTTTAGAAAGAAGAAAAATGTTGTAGAAAATAGACCCATAATTTAAAATCTAGAAGTTAGTGCTACTTATCTTAGTCAAATGGTTATAAAAAATGATATATTATATTTACTATTTTTTTTGTTGTTATTGGTTTTAACATATTATTTGAATGCAATTATAGTTTGCAAAAAAAAGAAAGGTTCTTGCCATGAGATATAATTTAACATAATTAATTATTTAAAAAAATAAAAGATCTAGGTTGAATAATAATTGTCTTGTTGCAACTTAGTTTTCATAACTATGTTTTCATATCATGTATGTTTTTGATGATTCCAAAATATTATTGTATTGATTACTATTTCTCCTAACATATATTGAAAATATTGCTTTTGATGTTTGTGTGTACTAAGATTTCAGGAAAAAATTACACTCCAAGCAGTTGAAGACTTCAATACAAATTAGATTAGGATTAATTGTATTTGAAGTCTATGATTTTTGTATTTTTCTTAAGTCTGAGAGATTTAATTGTAATTGGGTAATCGTACACACATACACTAGAGAAGTGTAAAAACTTGTATCTTTTTAAAGTAATCATACTATACGATTTTAGATCGTATAAGATAATTTTTTGTGAGTGTTCCTCTCATCAAATCATGGATGGAAAAATTTCAAAGTACTATTTGTATTGTATGAAGTTGCCTTCGTACAGAAAATGTCCGTAATACAAAATTAATGCGTACATTTTCATCCATACGAACAGGTAAATTTTTTTAATTGTTCATCCGGGATAAACTTGGGTTCATACAGATGATGACCATAGTACAAAATTGATGCATACAATTTCATCCATATGAACAGGTAAATTTTTTGAATTGTTCGACTGAGACAAAATTGTGTTTGTACAGGTGATATCCAGAGTACAAAATTTATGTGAACATTTTCGTCCATACGAATAGCAAAATTTGTTGAACTGTTCGTACTATACAAACATAGGTTCATATAGACGATTCAAAGTGTATGAAATAGACTCATCCATTTTTGTACAAAATAAAACACGGTTTGATTAAAGCAGTTTGTACTGTACAATGTCAGTTTGTACATAAGACTTTCTGTGTAAAAATTTGGTTAGTACAAGATCGTAGCAGCAAATTTTGAACTGTTTGTATGTACGATCGTCGATCGTGCTGTACGACCGTCGATCGTGCTGTACGATCATCGATCATAATGTACGATCGTGGACAGTAATATTTGAAATTTTTATTTTTCTGGATGATTTTTGGTGTCCTTTATTTATATAGTCCTAAAAACTGACTAAGGAAAAATCCTTCTTCATTTTTTTAGAGTAAAAGTGTGAAAGTGATTTGGGAGAGTGTTTGAGAGAGAGTTCTTACAAGTTGAGACTGTCAAGGGTTCATAAGGTTACTCGAAGGTGATAATATCTTTGTGTTTGTAGCAAATCTCATCCTTACTTCTTTGAAGATGCTCGAAGAAAAATCTTTGAAGAAGAGCTGGTTCTCTACCAACACTTAGAGAGTATAAAAGGACATCAGTTCTCTGCCAACACTCAAAGAGTGTGGAAAGACACTTGTTCTCTACCGACACTAGGAGGGTGTGAAAGGATGATGGTTCTCTCCCGACACTTATAGAGTGTGAAAGGATGATGGTCCTTTGCCGACACTTGGAGACTGTAAAAGGATGAAAGTACTCTACTGACACTTGAAGGGTGTGAAAGGATGACAATGCTCTACCGCACTGGGGATTAGTGGAAGAGAGGGTAATTGTAAAGGCTTCTCCACCTTACTGTGGGAGAAAAGGAGAGTCACTTTGTTAATAGTGCAATACCTGAAGAGAGAGTCTTCAGGGAGTAGACATAGGTCTAGTACTTAACCACCATAAAGTTTATGTGTTCTTTTTATTTTATCGCAATTTATTTTCTTGCACTTTATATTTTTGTGGTTCAATTTTTTTTATTTGGAAAATTTTTCTTTGTACAAAAAGTATCAAACAATTTTTTTTTTAATTTCTAAGATGTTTTTAAAACGCGTACACACACACACACACACACACACACACCCACACACACACAAACCCCCTCTCTCTTCTTAGGTGATCCAAGATACTCATGCAAGTTGCTAGCAATGCTAGTAAGCATATTAGTCCTAGATCCCCTTGGTCTCAGTGCTTACCCACAAACTCTCCTTAGGAAACTTTACATTATTGAGTTTTCTAGAGATAAGTCATTGTTGCTCTTTTGGCCTTACACGCATTTAGCTAATCAGAGGAAGACACATGTCTAGAATAGCACATGTTGCATTATATGGTGTTCAATGTAGTGTTATACTTTTTTTTTTCTTAATGTGTATCCCTTTTTGTTGCATTTAGAACCCTATAAATAAGGGGTGTTGAGGAGCTATTTGGGAATTTTGATTTATTATAGTAGATTCCATGGTGGTTTGAGACTCATAATTTTTCCTCACTAGCTCACCAGGTAGTAAAATTAGTAAACTCGTGTGTCATTAACAAACATAATTTGATTTAACATTATTTATTATAAGGATGATGATGCGTACTTGCAAATGATTGTTATGCTTACTCCATTGGTTAATGATCTATCATGATTTTATGTTTTTAAAGTGAATATCAAAGGCCTTTTTGGGTAATGTTTTTGGTATTTTTATATCACTAATCATACTTTATGCCATTAATATAAACTGTTAGATGATGATGTACATTGATTTACACCATATTTTTTTTTTTAATTTTCTTCCTAGATGGCTTTCTATAAGAATGTAATAGTTTATTTATTATTAAACAAAAAGAATCAATGGCATTGGTTTAGTGGAACTAAAGAGTTTCCATCTAATAGTGGTAGTGAGGGCTACCAAAAGAGTAAGAGAGATATGATACAAAAAAAAAAAAAATAAGAGTAATAATAACAATTAGAGTGAGCCAAAATACATTTTATGAATTTAGTATGAATGAAAAGAGAAACAAAAGCTCTAAAATAATTTCTTTTTTTCTCCATTGTAATTAAGGTAAAACCTAAACACTAACTATATTATTTAGCTTCTTTTATTGATTTGGTTGAAAATCTTAGAAATACTTATTAAAGAAAATAACATTATCACTATAGTTTAAAAACTAGAGTATGGAGTTCAAACTTAGATGACTTTCTTTTTCCTTGTCATAACTTCACTCCATAGTGTGATACCTGTAATCATACATATAAAACAACCTTATTAAAATATTATATATTGGTCTTAATTTTAATCACTATATATATGATAACCTCTGATTTGGTTTGCTTTAAAGTAATTAGAATATAAAATTAATTTATCTATTCACCTCTTTTAACCTAGATAAAAATCAATAATATTAATATTTTAAATAAATCGCCTAACATAAAATATAATAAACTTCTCCCCAATCCTCAAAACCATAATATTTTAAATTTTCTTCAACTCCTAAAATATAATATCCAATTTACAAATTTAATTACATGCATTAAAAAGGAAATCTTTCCAAAATTTTTCTTTCTACTTCTTTTGATTTACTCATTTTCTTTCTACCAACATTCTTAGAAAATTAAGATATTATCCAATTAAATATTATAATAAAAAATTTCTGATTCAACTTCTCTTTTGAAAGTATTTATCATATTGAATTATTTATCTTTGTTGCGGATCTATTTTCATGATTTATGATTTTGATGATAGCAAACACTTCTATTTCTCTACGACGGCCTTATTTACTGACATTTGAGGTCCACACGATCAAACTGTAATTTGGAACCAGCTCAAGATTGGATATACAAGGTCTGAGTCAATTCGTAACCCTTTTGCTTTCTTGAGTCTATTGTATGTGGTATGGCTCCTGATGCTTTATAACTTGGAAGATTCTCTAACTGTTCCCAAATGTTTATTATTTTTGGTAACATCGTCTGGGACGATATTTATATCATCCTGGACGATCATTTTAAAAGTAGAAACCCTAATTAGGGCATCCTCATTAAAATAGCCGTCATTATGTAAAAAACATCATCTTGGACAATTTTGTTTCTACCAGGACGATAGGTCCAAAAAAGAAAGAATCTGTCACCAAATCTATTTAGGAATTACTTATTTTTGGACATCGTCCAGGTGGATCGTCCAGGACTATAAAATATCGTCCAGGATGATCCAGGATAATTTTTCTAAAATTTCTCTGGAATTTAAGGAAAGCAAGTATGACTTGATTGCACGGTCAATTCATCCTGAACGATCGCCAGATCGTCCTAGCCGATATGTTGGACGATTGGACATCGGTTAGCTCTTTTTCAGGGCGATGTTCAAGATGATATTCCACAATTTATACTGATCGTCCAGGATGATGTATTATTGTCCTAGATGATAAGAACAAATTTCTTCTGATCATCTCAATTCATCCTGGCTGATTGGGCTTAAATTGCACTGATCGTATAGGACGATATTAGTATCGTCCTGGACAATAAAGTCGACAACTTGCATTAAATAGATCATTTTGAGATCTTCTATTAGAGCTAAGACATGACACTTTGCAAGTGTCTTTGGTAGCCATTGTAGCTTCGTTCTGTTGGAACTCGTTCAATATGAATTAGG
>NW_021318467.1:8823-12235 GCF_001605985.2 Dendrobium catenatum | reverse complement strand
TCTCCGACCTGTTGGACAAGCTTCATGGGTCAGTAATTTTCTCAAAACTGGACTTACGCAGCGGATATCATCAAGTGCGCATTCGGAGCGGTGATGAGTGGAAGACAGCCTTTAAGACTCGGGAGGGGCTTTATGAATGGCGAGTCATGCCCTTCGGTCTGTGCAATGCGTCGTCCACGTTCATGAGACTCATGGCGGAGGTCCTCAAACCATTCTCGGGTAAATTCTGTGTCTCCTACTTTGATGATATACTTATCTTTAGCCCCTCTTTGGAGGAGCATATGAATCATTTGACCCAGGTTTTTACGGCTTTGCGCTCCCACAAGTTATACTTGAACTTGGCCAAATGTGAGTTCGCTACTCACTCTGTCCATTTTCTTGGATTCGTCATCTCACACGAAGGGATTCATGCTGATTCCCGCAAGGTCGCTGCTATCAGAGACTGGCCAGTGCCGAAATCCATTACCGACATTCGGAGCTTCCACGGACTTGCTAACTTTTATCGCCGATTCATCAAAGGATTCAGTATCCTTGCGGCGCCTTTAACTGATGTTATCAAAAAGGGAACATTTTCCTGGAATGAGCAACAGCAATCCAGTTTTGAGCAAGTCAAGACCGCCCTTTGCAATGCCCCTGTTCTAGCTTTGCCGAGCTTCGATAAAGCTTTCCAGGTAGATACGGATGCTTCTGGTATTGGCGTGGGAGCTGTTCTGTATCAAGAAGATCGTCCGATTGAATATTTCAGCGAGAAACTGAGCCCCTCTCGTCAGAAGTGGACGGTATATGAACAAGAGCTGTATGCCGTGGTCCGAGCTCTTAAGCAATGGGAGCATTATTTATTGCATCAGGATTTTGTTTTGTGTAGCGACCACCAATCCTTGCAGTACCTGAACAGCCAGAAAACTATCAATAAAATGCATGCCCGGTGGGTGATTTTTCTACAGAAGTTCAGCTTTGTCGTGAAATATAAAACGGGCAAGATGAATAGGGTGGCTGATGCTCTCAGTCGCCGGGCTGCCCTCCTCACACAACTTCAAACCGAAGTCACAGGTATGCAAGAAATGAAATCCTTATACAGTGAAGACGCCGACTTTAAATCTATCTGGGAAGAATGCTGTTTCGGAACTCCTCATACAGATTATTCGGTGAGACATGGTTTTCTTTTCAAAGGCAATTCCTTATGTGTGCCGGATTCATCGTGGCGACAGCAGCTTATTAAAGACATTCATTGTGGAGGCCTATCTGCTCACGTTGGTCGTGATCGCACCTTACAGCAATTGCAGAGTAAGTTCTTTTGGCCACATATGAGGCGGGATGTAGCTCGATTTGTGGAGAGATGTGCTGTTTGTCAGCAGTACAAGGGGAATGCACAGAATACTGGCCTGTATCTTCCCTTACCTGTGCCGGATACTATTTGGGAAGACTTGAGCTTGGATTTCGTTTTGGGCTTACCACGGACCAAAAGAGGCTCAGACTCCATAATGGTGGTCGTCGACCGTTTTTCTAAAATGGCACACTTCATTGCGTGCAAGAAGACCTTTGATGCCTTGCACATTGCTAAACTATTCTTCAAGGAAGTCGTCCGCCTTCATGGCATTCCGCGCAGCCTAACTTTAGATCGGGACGTCAAATTTATAAGCCATTTCTGGCGGGAGCTTTGGAAGCGATTTCACACGGACCTTAAACTAAGCTCGGCGTACCACCCGCAAACCGACGGCCAGACCGAAGTTACTAATCGTACTCTCGCCAACATGCTCCGATGTCTGGTTCAGGATCATCCCAAACAGTGGGAGGAGGTTCTAGGACAAGCTGAGTTTGCTTTTAATTCAATGCCAAATCGTGCCACAGGTATGTGCCCTTTTAGCATCGTGTACACAAAGATGCCTAACCACATTGTAGATGTGGCTGTCCTCCCAAAATGCCGAAGCTCCTCTGCTGTTCAAACTGCCGAGCAATTTGTGGATGTTTTGAAGAATGTTTGGGAGCGCTTACAAGACACTAATTTGAAGTACAAGCTGGCACAAGACAAGCATAGAAGAGCTGTGGAATTCCAGCCGGGTGATCTAGTTATGCTACGGTACCGGAAAGATCGTTTCCCCACTGGATCGTACCCAAAACTCCATCCCAAGAAATTCGGACCATTCCCTGTTCTTCGCAAGATCAATGATAATGCTTATGTCATTGATCTTCCTAAAGATTTTTCTATATCATCGACGTTCAACGTTGCTGACATTTATCCCTATCACCCTCCTGATAATGCAGATACGCTACTTAACTCATCGGAGATGAGTTCTTCAGGAGCTGGAGGGAACTGATGCGGTCCATTAAGCTGAGCTGGCAGCCTTTACGCCTTTTGCTCATGTGGCCTATACACCTCATATAACCGTTTATTACTTTTTCTGTTATGCGTAGTACTCCCGTACCTTTTTATTTGCTTTAGTTTATTTTAGTAAATCAGAGCATTAGCTGAGTAATGCTATATTACTGTTTTAGGAGAAGAAGAAGATAGAATGAAAAATAGTTTCTACTGTTTAGCAATTCCTGTGCTAGCTTTTTCACTGTTTCATTGAGCAGGTTTCTCTTAGTTGTTGAAACACTGCTTCACATTGGTATCAGAGCCATCTGGGCATGGCGGAAGGCAACTCTAAAAGAGTTGTCGAGGAGGAAAGAAACTTGGAAGCCGTGTGGGCAGCTCAAGCAGGCTTCACGCGGCAACTGGAGGAAATGAGGGCAGACTTATTTCGCCTCTCTACGGAGATGAGGACTGAAATGGCTGCATTCCGGGCGTTACTACTCCCTGTTGGAAGAGGTGGGATTCCGACTCCGGCACCGCCAGTGGGTCAGTTGACGGAAAACAATCGGCGACGCAGGCCCGTAAATATCACCGACTTCTCAGATTCCGACGACGAGCTTCAGTACCAGATTAATCCGGATCAATCGGATTCAGAAGAGGATCTGCGGCAACAACTACCTGTCCAGCATCGTCGGAGGTATAGACAACCCCGGAGGGAGCAGGGAGAATTTAAAGTAAAGCTGGATATTCCTTACTTCGATGGACATCTGCATATAGAAGATTACTTGGATTGGGAGCGGGCTGTGGAAACGTTCTTCGAATATTTGGAGATCCACCCGGAAAAACAAGTCAAATATGTGGCATGTCGCTTGAAGGGCGGTGCGAGTGCTTGGTGGCATCAGCTCCTACAGGCTCGCAGGCGAGAAGGGCGAGGCCCCGTCCGTAGCTGGATTCGTATGAAACAGTTGTTGAGAAGCCATTTCTTGCCAAAAGATTACGAACAAATGCTGTATCTCCGATACCAACATTGTGTTCAGGGATCCCGACCCGTGAACGAATACACCGAAGAGTTCTATAGACTCAGTGCTCGAAACAATTTGCAGGAAACTGAAAACCAGC
>NW_021318467.1:0-8723 GCF_001605985.2 Dendrobium catenatum | reverse complement strand
GTATATTTTTTGTCTCTCTTAAAGAAATAATGGGCAAGCTTGAAATGATGGGCAATTTTGATTTAAAAATTATTCAAATTATGAAGAAACTCGCTTTCCAACCAATCGGTGAATGAACTTTTCTACAAATGAGGAATCAATGCTTTAAAATTCGATTTTGGGTTAGTTTCATTCTTATCATAATTTTTTTTCCATTAGTTTTATTTATGTTGGGTTTTAATTTTGATTATGATTAAAAAAATTTAGAAAATATTCTAAACTTTATTATAATTTCATTTTCTTTTAATCACAAAATATTTAAAGTCTTAATATTTGTTTAAAAATGAAAAATAATACTGTGTTTATCAATCTTAAACAATATTGTTTCAGGTCGTGGAAAGGGTAAAAAGTTGGTTGAGTAGCCGTGATCCTAAGTTCCAATTTGTTTAAATCGTTTTGTAATTTTTGCACAGTCATGACTATTTATTTATTCTCAATGTTATGGTCTATAGCCATAGGGCTGCAAATGAATCGAGCGTTCGACGAGTTGCTCGTGGCTCGGCTCGATAAGAACTTGTTCATGTTCGTCTCATAATGTAAACAAACAAGTTTGAAGACTCTTAATAAATACTCGATAGCTAAATGAACAAGCTTGAACAGCTTGTCATTCGGTTCATTTATGTTCACGAATAAGATCATTTAAGCTCATGAACAAGCTCGCTAAGAAGTGGAACAATCACATGACTTGACCCAACTGAATAAATATACTAGACAATATTATATATAAGAATCATTCATTCTTCACAATTGAAAAATAGTATATTCTCATTGTCGAAATTATAGAAACCGAATGTCCAAAAAAGGACAATTAAATCCCAATGCTTAATTAGATATTAATAGTCAAGCAATAATAGGCATATGACAAATGTTTAGGAATGGTGCTGGTGACGATTGCTGATGGTGGACGTTGTCAATGGTGTCCTCGAAAAATGCTAGAGTTCTTAAGCTCTCCCAGCTTCAAACCTCCTGATACGGTCCATTAAGCTGAGCTAGCAACCCTTTATACTTTTGTTCATGTGGCCTCTACTCCTCAACTAACCGTTTCTTACTTTTTCTGTTAAGCATAGTACTCTAGTACCTTTTATTTGCTTTAATTTATTTTAGAAAATTACTGCCTTAGCTGAGTAATGTTATAATACTGTTTTAGGAGAAGATGAAGACAGAATGAAAAATTAGCTTTCTACTGTTTAGCAATTTCGTTGCTAGTTTTACTATTTCATTGAGCAGGTTTCTCTTAGCTGTTGAAACACTACTTCACATTGGTATCAGAGCCATCTGGGAATGGCGGAAGGCAACTCTAAAAGAGTTGTTGAGGAGGAAAAGAACTTGGATGCTGTGTGGGCAGCTCAAGCAGGCTTCACAAGGCAACTGGAGGAAATGAGGGCAGACTTATTTCGCCTCTCTATGGAGATGAGGACCGAAATGGCTGCATTCCGGGCGTTATTACTCCCTGCTGGGAGAGGTGGTGTTCCGACTCCGGCACCGCCATTTGGGCAGTTGACGGAGAACAATCGGCGGCGTCGGCCCGTCAATATCACCGACTTCTCCGATTCCGAAGACGAGCTTCAATACCAGATTAATCCGGATCAATCAGATTCAGAAGAGGATCTGCGACAACAACTTCCTGCTCAGCATCGACGGAGGTATAGACAACCCAGGAGGGAACAGGGAGAATTTAAAGTGAAGCTGGATATTCCCTATTTCGACGGTCATTTGCATATAGAAGACTACTTGGATTGGGAGCGGGCTGTGGAAACGTTCTTTGAATATTTGGAGATCCATCCGGAAAAACAGGTCAAATATGTAGCATGTTGCTTGAAGGGCGGCGCGAGTGCTTGGTGGCATCAGCTCCTTCAGGCTCGCGGGCGAGAGGGTCGAGGTCCCGTCCGTAGCTGGATCCGAATGAAACAGTTGTTGAGAGGCCACTTCTTGCAGACGGATTACGAACAGATGCTGTATCTCCGGTATTAACATTGCGTTCAGGGATCCCGACCCGTGAACGAGTATACCGAAGAGTTTTATAGACTCAGTGCTCGAAACAATTTGCAGGAAACTGAAAACCAGCTAGTTGCTAGGTTCATCAGAGGATTGCGGGAACAAATTCAAGAGAAACTGGAAATGAATTCTATCTGGTCGCTGTCACAGGCGGTAAACTTTGTAGTGAAGGCGGAGACCCAGCTTCAGCGCCACGCACGTGGTTATTCCAACCGAAAATCGTTTTCACAAGATACCCCAGGCGACAGCTCTAAGACTACTATGGCTGCAGCAAAGACCCCTGCCGTTCCCTGAATCACCTTTAATTCTCCTGCAGTAGAGTCCAAGATTCCTGTTTGGACCAAAATACCTGGCAAAGACAATCCTTACGGACGACCAACAACTTTAAAGTGTTTTAGATGCTTCCAGCCTGGACATAAGTCCAACGAATGTCCACAACGTCAACAACTTCAGTTGGCTGAAGGAGATGCACAGGATATTAATGAAGACCCAGATCTACCAGCTGATGACGAGGATGCTATCGAGGATGTGTATGGTGATGTCGGGGAACCGCTTGTATGTGTTCTCGAGAAACTTTTATTAGCTCCACGGCATTCAATCCCTTCACAGAGGAATGCTCTGTTCCGAACCCAATGTACCATCCAGGGGAAGGTATGTGATTTATTGGTAGATAGTGGGTGCACTGAGAACGTAATTTCCCGTTCCGTTGTTCAAGCTTTGCAGTTGAAAACCACCAAGAAGTCTCATCCATATAAAATTAGTTGGGTAAAGCGCGGTATGGATATCACGGTAATGGAGACTTGCGGTATCACTTTTTCCATAGGTAAACACTATGTGTGTAATGCTGTCTGTGATGTCCTAGATATGGATGTCTGCCATATTATTCTAGGCAGGCCGTGGCAATTCGATTCAGATGCTACTTATGAATGCCGGAGTAATGTCTATGTTCTTGATTGGAATGGTAGAAAGCTGCGATTACTTCCTCAGGCTACAGAGAACATCGGCAAAGATGATAAAGGTAAAGCTGTAGCTTACCTTGTTTCGGGCCAGGAACTGCTGTTAACGCCTTATGCCGACAGTTCGTTGCTTGCTTTAGTCACCACTGATTGTTCGGAACAAGCAGTGAAACCCGCGATGCCAGACGGGATCCGCACTCTTCTACAAGAATTTGAAGACATCACCCCAGCTGATTTACCGACTCAGCTACCACCTCTCCGCACCTCAAACCTTTCTCGGGTAAATTTTGCGTATCCTACTTTGATGATATACTTATTTTTAGCCCCTCCTTGGAGGAGCATATGAGTCATTTGACCCAGGTTTTTACGGCTCTGCGCTCCCACAAGTTATACTTGAACTTGGCCAAATGTGAGTTCGCTACTCACTCGGTCCACTTTCTGGGATTCGTCATATCACACGAAGGAATTCATGCTGATTCCCGTAAGATCGATGCTATTAGAGATTGGCCAGTGCCTAAATCCATTACCGACATTCGGAGCTTCCACGGACTTGCTAACTTTTATCGTCGATTCATCAGGGGATTCAGTATCCTTGCGGCACCTTTAACTGATGTTATCAAAAAAGGTTCATTCTCCTGGAACGAACAACAGCAATCCAGTTTTGATCAAGTCAAAAACGCCCTTTGCAATGCCCCTGTTCTGGCTTTACCGAGCTTTGATAAAGCTTTCCAAGTGGATACGGATGCTTCAGGGATTGGCGTGGGAGCTGTTCTGTATCAAGAAGATCGTCCGATTGAGTATTTCAGCGAGAAGCTGAGCCCCTCTCGTCAGAAGTGGACGGTATATGAACAAGAGTTGTATGCTGTGGTCCGAGCTCTTAAGCAATGGGAGCACTACTTATTGCATCAGGATTTTGTTTTGTGTAGCGACCACCAATCACTGCAGTACCTAAACAGCCAGAAAACTATCAATAAAATGCATGCCAGGTGGGTGATTTTCCTACAGAAGTTCAGCTTCGTCGTTAAATATAAAACGGGCAAGATGAATAGAGTGGCTGATGCCCTCAGTCGCCGGGCCGCCCTCCTCACGCAACTTCAAACCGAAGTCACTGGTATGCAAGAAATGAAATCATTATACATAGACAACGCAGATTTTAAAACTATCTGGGAAGAATGCTGTTTTGGAACTCCACATACGGATTACTCGGTGAGGCATGGTTTCCTCTTCAAAGGCAATTCATTGTGTGTGCCGGATTCGTCGTGGCGACAGCAGCTTATAAAAGACATTCATTGTGGAGGCCTATCTGCTCACGTTGGCCGTGACCGTACTTTACAACAATTGCAGAATAAGTTCTTTTGGCCACACATGAGGCGGGATGTTGCCCGATTTGTGGAGAGATGTGCTGTTTGTCAGCAGTACAAGGGGAATGCACAGAATACCGGCCTGTATCTTCCCTTACCTGTGCCAGATACTATTTGGGAAGACTTGAGTTTGGATTTTGTTTTGGGATTACCACGGACTAAGAGAGGCTCAGACTCCATAATGGTGGTCGTCGACCGTTTTTCTAAAATGGCACACTTCGTGGCCTGCAAAAAGACCTTTGATGCCTTGCACATTGCTAAACTATTCTTCAAGGAGATCGTTCGCCTTCATGGCATTCCACGCAGTCTAACTTCAGACCGGGACGTCAAATTTATAAGCCATTTTTGGCGGGAGCTTTGGAAGCGATTCCACACTGACCTTAAACTAAGCTCGGCGTACCACCCGCAAACCGACGGCCAGACCGAAGTTACTAATCGCACTCTCGCTAATATGCTCCGATGTCTGGTTCAGGATCATCCCAAACAATGGGAGGAGGTTCTAGGACAAGCTGAGTTTGCTTTCAATTCAATGCCAAATCGTGCCACAGGTATGTGCCCTTTTAGCATTGTGTACACAAAGATGCCTAATCACATTGTAGATGTGGTTGTCCTCCCAAAATGCCGAAGTTCAGCTGCTGTTCACACCGCCGAGCAATTTGTGGATGTTTTGAAGGATGTTCGTGAGCGCTTACAAGACACCAACTTGAAGTACAAACTGGCACAAGACAAGCATAGAAGAGCTGTTGAGTTCCAGCCGGGAGATCTAGTTATGCTTCGGTACCGGAAAGATCGTTTCCCTACTGGATCTTGCCCGAAACTTCATCCCAAGAAATTCGGACCTTTCCCCGTTCTTCGCAAGATCAATGATAATGCTTATGTTATTGATCTCCCTAAAGATTTTTCTATATCAACGACATTCAATGTTGCTGACATTTATCCCTAGCACCCTCCTGATGATGCGGCCACTACACTTAACTCATCGGAGATGAGTTCTTTAGGAGCGGGAGGGAACTGATGCGGTCCATTAAGCTGAGCTGGCAACCCTTTATACTTTTGCTCATGTGGCCTCTACGCCTCAACTAACCGTTTCTTACTTTTTCTGTTAAGCATAGTACTCCAGTACCTTTTTATTTGCTTTAGTTTATTTTAGCAATTTAGAGCATTAGTTGAGTAATGCTATATTACTGTTTTGAAGGGAAGAAGAAGACAGAATGAAAATTAGCTTTTCTACTGTTTAGCAATTTCCTTTGCTAGTTTACTGTTTCATTGAGCAGGTCTTTCTTAGTTGTTGAGACACTGCTTCACATTGGTATCAGAGCCATCTGGGAATGGCGGAAGGCAACTCTAAAAGAGTTGTTGAGGAGGAAAGGAACTTGGATGCTGTGTGGGCAGCTCAAGCAGGCTTCACACCGCAACTGGAGGAAATGAGGGCAGACTTATTTCGCCTCTCTACAGAGATGAGGACTGAAATGGCTGCATTCCGGGCGTTATTACTCCCGGCTGGAAGAGGTGGTATTCCGACTCCGGTACCGCCATTGGGGCAGTTGACGGAGAACAATCGGCGACGCCGGCCCGTAAATATCACCGACTTCTCTGATTCCAAAGACGAGCTTCAATACCAGATTAATCCGGATCAATCGGATTCAGAAGAGGATCTGCGGCAACAACTACCTGGTCAGCATCGACGGAGGTATAGACAACCCAGGAGGGAACAAGGAGAATTTAAAGTGAAGCTGGATATTCCCTATTTCGATGGGCATTTGCATATAGAAGACTACTTGGATTGGGAGCGGGCTGTGGAAACGTTCTTTGAATATTTGGAGATCCACCCGGAAAAACAAGTCAAATATGTAGCATGTCGCTTGAAGGGCGGCGCGAGTACTTGGTGGCATCAGCTCCTTCAGGCTCGCCGGCGAGAAGGGCGAGGTCCCGTCCGTAGCTGGATTCGTATGAAACAGTTGTTGAGAAGCCACTTCTTGCCCACGGATTACGAACAGATGCTGTATCTCCAATACCAACATTGCGTTCAGGGATCCCGACCCGTGAATGAATATACCGAAGAGTTCTATAGACTTAGTGCTCGAAACAATTTGCAGGAAACTGAAAACCAGCTAGTTGCAAGGTTCATCGGAGGATTGCGGGAACAAATTCAAGAGAAACTGGAAATGAATTCTATTTGGTCGCTGTCACAGGCGGTAAACTTTGCTTTGAAGGCGGAGACCCAGCTTCAGCGCCACGCATGTGGCTATTCCAACCGAAAACCATTTTCACAAGATACCCCAGGCGACAGCTCTAAGACTACTATAGCTGCAGCAAAATCCCCTGCCGTCCCCGGAACCACTTTTAATTCTCCTGCAGTAGAGTCCAAGCTTCCTGTTCGGACCAAAATACCTGGCAAAGACAATCCATACGGGCGACCAACAACTTTAAAGTGTTTTAGATGCTTCCAGCCTGGACATAAGTCCAACGAATGTCCACAACGTCAACAACTTCAGTTGGCTGAAGGTGATGCACAGGATATTAATGAAAACCCAGATTTACCAGCTGATGACGAGGATGCTATTGAAGATGTGTATGGTGATGTAGGAGAACCGCTTGTATGTGTTCTCGAGAAACTTTTATTAGCTCCACGGCATTCAATCCCTTCACAGAGAAACGCTCTGTTCAGAACCAAATGTACCATCCAGGGGAAGGTTTGTGAATTATTGGTAGATAGTGGATGCACCGAGAATGTAATTTCCCGTTCCGTTGTTCAAGCTTTGCAATTGAAAACCACCAAGAAGTCTCACCCTTATAAAATTAGTTGGGTGAAGCGTGGTATGGACATCACTATGATGGAGACTTGCAGTATCACTTTTTCCATAGGTAAACACTATGTGTGTAATGCTGTCTGTGATGTCCTAGATATGGATGTCTGCCATATTATTCTAGGCAGACCGTGGCAATTCGATTCAGATGCTACTTACGAATGCCGGAGTAACGTCTATGTTCTTGATTGGAACGGTAGGAAATTGCGGTTACTTCCTCAGGCTACGGAGAACATTGGCAAGGATGATAAGGGTAAAGCTGTAGCTTACCTTGTTTCGGGCCAGGAACTTATGTTAACACCCTCCACCGACAGTCCTATGCTTGCTTTAGTCACCACAGATTGTTCGGAACAATCAGTGAAGCCCGCGATGCCGGAAGAGATCCGCACTCTTCTACAAGAATTTGAAGACATCACCCCATCTGATTTACCGACCCAGCTACCACCTCTCCGCGCAGTACAACACCAGATTGATTTTATTCCAGGTTCTTCTTTACCGAACCTACCGCATTATCGTATGAGTCCGAAAGAGCATCACATTCTGCAGGAGATAGTAGAAGACCTTATTCGACGACAGCTCGTCCAACATAGCATGAGTCCTTGTGCAGTTCCGGCTCTTATAGTCCCCAAAAAAGATGGCCAATGGAGGCTCTGTATTGATAGTCGGGCCATTAATAAGATTACGACGAAGTATAGATTTCCGGTACCGCGTATCTCCGACCTGTTGGACAAGCTTCATGGGTCCGTAATTTTTTCAAAGCTGGACTTACGCAGTGGATATCACCAAGTGCGCATTCGGAGCGGAGATGAGTGGAAGACAGCCTTCAAGACTCGGGAGGGGCTTTACGAATGGCGAGTTATGCCCTTCGGCTTGTGCAATGCTCTGTCCACTTTCATGAGGCTTATGGCTGAGGTCCTCAAACCGTTCTCGGGTAAATTCTGTGTATCCTACTTTGATGATATACTTATTTTTAGCCCCTCCTTGGAGGAGCATATGAGTCATTTGACCCAGGTTTTTACGGCTCTGCGCTCCCACAAGTTATACTTGAATTTGGCTAAATGTGAGTTCGCTACTCACTCTGTCCACTTCCTGGGATTCGTTATATCACACGAAGGGATTCATGCCGATCCCCGTAAGATCCCTGCCATCCGGGATTGGCCGGTGCCTAGATCCATCACCGACATCCGGAGCTTCCACGGACTTGCTAAATTTTATTGTCGATTCATCAAGGGATTCAGTATCATTGCGGCACCTTTAACTGATGTTATCAAAAATGGTTCATTCTCTTGGAACGAACAACAACAATCCAGTTTTGATCAAGTCAAGACCGCCCTTTGCAATGCCCCTGTTCTGGCTTTACCGAGCTTCGACAAAGCACTCCAAGTAGACACTGATGCTTCAGGGATTGGTGTGGGAGCTGTTCTGTATCAAGAAGATCGTCCGATTGAGTATTTCAGCGAGAAGCTGAGCCCCTCTCGTCAGAAGTGGACGGTATATGAACAAGAGTTATATGCTGTGGTCCGAGCTCTTAAGCAATGGGAGCACTACTTATTGCATCAGGATTT
>NW_021318466.1:246163-255633 GCF_001605985.2 Dendrobium catenatum | reverse complement strand
TCAAAACATAAGACATAAAAAAATAGGTTTGCAACACCCTCTTGGTTAGACTTGGGCTAGTTCATAAGGGCTTAACATCCCTAACAATTTTTCAAGTGGTATCAGAGAGGGATTCATAAAAATAACTTTAAAAACTTTTTGAATTTTGATCCATGGCTAACTTCGATAATCATAATACTGTGGAAGTGTATTCTATTACCCGACCACCTTTATTTGATAATATTTCTTTTTATTTTTGGAAAACTTGCATGTCTACATTTTTGCAATCAATTGACTATCGTATGTGGATGCTTGTTAAGGATGGTTATACATCTCTGACTGTTAAACTTAATGGTGCTACTATTCCACTTCCTTTTATTGAATGGACTCTTGATGATAGAGATTTAGTACAACTTAATGTAAAATATTTGAACTATTTTTTTGTGCTTTAAAATCTAAAGAATGCATACGTGTTTCAACTTGCACTACTGGTAAAAAAATTTGGGATAAATTGTGTATTACTTATGAAGGAACTAAGAAAGTTAACCAATCTCGATTAAATATTTTGTTGCATGATTACGAACTTTTCGTATAAAACATTCTAAATCAATTTCTGAAATATATACAAGGTTTACTCAAATTGATACATCTTTGTATGCTTTAGGAAGAGAAGTCACCAACTATGAAAAAGTGAACAAAATTTTAAGATGCTTTCCTTCCACTTTTGATGCTAAGATTACTGCAATTGCTGAATCTAAAGATTTGAATACTTATTCTATTGATAACTTACTTGGCTCACTCATTGCTTACCTGCAAGGGGTGAATCAAAGAAATCTTGATACAAGTGAGAAAAAGAAAGAGAGAACTATGGCACTGAAGGATAACAACACGGACACTGATTCTTCTAGGTCTGAAAGCGATGATGTTGCCTTAATCACATGTCAATTTAAAAGATTTCTAAGGAAGAAACAAAAGAACCATCAAAAGTGGAATAATGGTAAGGGAAATAAAAAATTTAATAGTTATAATGATATGATTTATTTTGAATGCAGGAAGTCAGGACATATTAAAGATGATTGCCCTATACTTAAGTCTCACCCAAACAAGGAAAAGGGTGAGGAGAAACCCAAGTTCAAGAAGGATAAGAAGAGATTCTAAAAGGCATTTTGGGTAGATTCTACATCAGACTCCTCTGAGATTGAACCTGAAGAGGAGGCAACAAACTTGTGCTTAATGGTAGATGATCATCTTGGTCAAGGTGACCAAGTAGAGGTTTGTGAACTAACTTATGAGCAACTACTTGAAGTTTCAGAACAAATTCATGCATCATATAAAAACTTAAGAAAACCCATGCCAGCCTAAAATTAGAATTTTTAAATTTATAAAAAGAGTATAAAATTCTTCTTAAAGATCATTCTACAATTGATAGCTACACATGTCTTTACTTGATGAGTTTGATGCATTAAACAAAAAACATGTTGAATTATCTGATGCACATGATTTCTTAAAATCATCTCATGTTGAGTTAGAAAAGGAGTTTAAAAAATTAGAAAATCTAAAAACTTTTGAAAATAAAAAACTATTAATGCATGCATCATATAAAAAGAAGCATCACTATAGATTAATACATCCTTTTTTTAGAGTTAGATATTTTTTATTTTCCATATTAGGACACACATCACACACTTGCACCATTCATCGTAGTACACATTGGGTGTGGAGACCCAAATTGCATGATTCACAGGATAGCACACATGCATTGCATTTTACTATCCATAAGAAGGAACCCAAACATGTTTGAGTTTCTAAATTTGACATTTCATAATTTTATAGGCAAGCTCTCATAAAAGGCCTCATGAGAGAATGTGGTACCTGGACAGCGGATGCTCTCAACATATGACTGGCAATGCCAATCAATTCATTTTGCTGGAGACCAGGATAGGAGGAAAGGTTACTCTTGGAGACAATATCACCAGGAAGGTGGTAGACTCAGGTATAATTGGAAATTCCAAGAACCTTTTGATTGAAAATGTTTTGCTTGTAGATGGATTGAAACACAACTTGCTTAACATCAGTCAGCTTTGTGATAAGGGCTTCATCATAAAATTTTTGGCAAATTCATGCATTATCAGCTTAAATAATAACATGATTTTGTAGAGAAAGAGGATCAACAATGTTTACATATTTGATTTAAATAATATTGAATGTGCTACTTCATTTTGCTTAAAAACTGCTATTGATGATTCATGATTGTGGCATAAGAGATTATGTCATGCCAGTATGAAAATTCTTAGAAAAGTGACCTAGAAAGACCTAGTTAGTGGTGTCCCCAAGATTAAGTTTTCAAAAGACCACTTTGTGATGTCTACCAATTAGGAAAGCAAGTTCACTCCACTAAGGACAATAGCACCTCTAGACCTTTAGAAGTCCTTCACATGAATTTGTTTGGACCCATTAGCACTGCCAGCTTATGAGAAAAGTCTATGGTTTTGTGATTGTCGATGACTACTCAAGGTTCACTTGGATTAGATTTCTTTCACACAAGATTGAGTCGTTTGATGAGTTTAGAGCCTTCTTCACTTGGATTCAGAAAAAAGCTAGATTGTGAGATCTTGACCATCCATAGTAACCATGGGGGAGAGTTTTAAAATGAGAGATTTGGAGACTTTTGTGAGGATAAGGGGATTAGCTATAACTTCTTAGCTCCTAGGACCCCTCAGCAAAACAGGGTAGCTAAAAGAAAGAACCGGACCTTAGTGGAAGCCGCTAGAGCCATGCTTGCTGAGTCTTCACTTCTAAAATACTTCTGGCTAAAGCGGTTAGCACTGCTTGTTATGTGTTGAATAGGGTGAATGTTAAAGCTAAACTAGATAAGACACCCTATGAGATCCTTTAGGGTAGAACACCCAATCTTTTCCACCTTCTTGTATTTGTTTGTAAGGTTTTTATTCACAATAATGGGAAGTCTCACTTAGGAAAGTTTGACCCAAAATTTGATGAAAGAGCATTCTTAGGATATTCTAGTGTTGGGAAGTCTTTTAGGGTGTTTAATAAGAGGACTTTGGTGGTGGTGGAGATAACTCATGTAGTATTTGTTGAATTTGATCCTAGGAAGCCTAGTGTTGAGGATGATGATGATGTTAGAGAGATTACCAATGGAGTAAAAAATTTGGAGAAGAGGGTATTTCCCCAAAACACTGAAGGAGTAGGAGAGATTACCCTAGGAGTAGAAAATGTAGATCTAGAGGAAAGGGTTGAACCTACATACACTTTGCCTAGAGATTGGAGATACTCTTCAAGTCACCCTAAAGATCTGATCTTAGGAGTCCCTTTTGAAGGTATTAGGACTAGGTATGGACTTAGGAAGGAAGTGAACCACTCTGCCTTTATCTCAATGACTGAGCACACCAATATCAATCAAGCCCTTTCTTATGAGTTTTTGAATCTTAGCCATGTAGGAGTTGAACTAATTTGTTAGGAATGATGTTTGAGAGCATGTAGAAAGACCTAAGGGTCAAAATATAGTTGGAACCAAGTGGGCCATTTAGAATAAGGTGAATGATTCTGGTGAGGTGGTTAGGAATAAGGCAAGATTAGTGGATAAGGGGTACTACCAAATAGAAGGTATAGATTTTGAGGAGACCTTTGCCCCTGTAGCTAGATTGGAAGCTATTAGAGTGCTATTATTAGCCTTTTCCTGTTATAAGGGATTTAAGCTTTTCTAAATGGAAGTTAAGATTACCTTTTTAAATGGGGTAATAAAAGAGGATGTATTTGTTGAACAACCCCCAGGTTTTGAGAGTTCCTAATTTCCAAATCATATTTTCAAATAAAAAAAGGCCTTATATGGATTAAAACAGACACCCAGAGCATGGTATGAGAGGCTTAGCACATTTTTACTAGAGAGAGTTTGTTAAGTGGAGCATAGACACCACCCTTTTTTTGAGGAATGTAGGAGATGATTTACTTATTATTCTGATCTATATCGATGATATACTTTTGAATCTTCTTATAAGAGACTATGTGATGAGTTTTCTAAAATATTGAGTATAGAATTTAAGATAAGTATGATGGAAGAATTGTCCTACTTTTTGGGGTTTAGCATAAGATAATTAGATGATGGAACCTTTTTAAATTAATCTAAATACATAAAGGAAATCTTGAATAAGTATGAAATGCATAAAGCCCAACCAATTAATACTCCCATGGCCTCCAGTGTTCAGTTGGATAAGGACTCAAATGGAAAGTCTATTAATCAAAAGAAGTACAGAGGAATGATTGGATCTTTACTTTACCTGACTGCTAGTAGACATGATATAATATTTAGTGTATGTCTCTGTACTAGATTTTAAGCTGATCCAAAGGAATCCCTCCTGACTACCGTTAAGAGAATTGTTAGATACCTTTTAGGAACTAAAAATTGAGGAATATGGTACTCTAGGTACAACACTTCTTTTGAGATTATTGGATATTCTGATTCTGATTTTGCAGGATGTAAGGGGGATAGAAAAAGCACTTATGGAACTTGTCAATTCATAGGGAAGTCTTCAGTCTCCTGGACTAGTAGAAAGCAAAACTCTGTTGCACTTTCTATTGCTGAAGCTGAGTACATTGCTTTAGGAAGTTATGTGACCCAAGTCCTTTGGTTGAAATAATAGGTATTAAATTTAGGATTACCTGTAGGCACGATCTCAATTCTTTGTGATGACACTAGTGCCATCTATATTTCTAAGAATCCTATCCAACATTTAAGGACTAAGCATATTGACATAAGGCATCACTTTATTAGAGACCATATGACCAAGGGAGACATTGAGTTACACAATATGGCAACTGAGAATGAACTGGCTGACGTTTTTACTAAACCACTGGCCTTCGACACTTTCAGCACTTTAAGAACCAGATTGGGTGTTATTGGCATTAATGCATGAACTTGATTTCTACTGATTTTAGATCTATTATCTATTGTTTATTTTTACTTCTGTTGCTTTATTTTTGTAATTTTTTCTTTGTTTATTTTTGTAGTTATTTTTGTTTTGGGTGCTTTATTTTTTGTTTGCTTTAAGTTATTTTTCTAATCATCATTGAATTGATATCTTATGTCTTATTTTTAAAAAAAAAAATTTGTAGTCAATGTTTTACATCTCTTAATCTGTTAAAGGGTAAAAATCTCGTTGATTGTGTCTCTTTCTCTAACCTATTTTAGTGGTGTAATTTTCTTTTCAAAACAAAAGCCTATCTCAAATTAACAACTGGATTTTACAATTGAGATCTTTTCTACCTTGCTATAGTAATCTAGCTTATATTTATAATAATCAAAGTCTTTATGTTATTTCAAGATTTCTCGTTATCTTGTCATTGCATTTCTCATATGATATTTGATTCTGGTTTGTGGTATGTTCTTTCCTATATTAGAGAGTGAGTCTTTCTTCTCTAATATATAGAAGATATCCTCACAACTAAGAATATTAAAGAATTTTTGAAATATAATCTAGCTTGTAAATTTTTTTAAAAAAAGTGGCCAATAATGCCAAAAATAAAAGATGTGCAATGACGCCAAATTGAAAATATACACAAAGTGTATAAAAAAAATAAAAAAAAATTAATCAAAAGATGCGCAAAGTGCACCATTCAATGGACAAGAGGCATAAAATGAGCCCATCAAAAACAAGCTCTATTCTCTTTTCCAACTCTTAAAACTTAGAAGAATTCATGTATCACTTGAGATTTTCAAAGACTTGATTTTGAATTTCACGATTGTGACAAACTACTTTGATATATTATTCTATAAGATATTTTTCTGAAACCAAGTCTTAAATGAATCTCTTTTTCTTATCCAATTGATTTTTTTGAGATAAGTCTTTTGATTTCAAAAGATGATTTTTCCCTAAAAGAAGTCCGAGCTAAGGGTTAACATGATCAGATATTTTACTATTTCTCAAATTTTTGACGTTATTAACTCATTGACTTATAAGTCTTTAAAATCAATCACATGGAGACTATAAAATATTCATTTCTTGATTAAAAAAAAAAACTCTTTGCTTCTTGTTAGTTTTTATGTCTTTTTGTATTTTATTCTTTTCATTTTAAATTAATTTTAATGTTTTGGGCCTTCTTTGATCATCTCCATCCATTCTCTATTTCCACTTTTTGTCACATTGTCTCAGACGATCGATTTAATTCTCTTCAAAAACACCCATCTGCTGAATGTTCTAACCTTTCTGCTCTTCATCGTCCTAGATGATTAATTATCATCCTGGACGATATGATCGATACCTGATTCAATCATCTGTGATCGTCCTGGACTACCCTTTTGTGTTCAGGATGATACACTTGGAAATACGTTTAAAAGCCTTAAATTTGGCCGGTACAATCCATTATTGGTGATCATCCTAGATGATCCGCCTATTCATCATGGATGATACACGTGGCATGCATTTAAACATTTTAAATTTGGGTGGTATGATCCATTACTAAATATTATCCTGGATAATCCACCTAATCATCCTGGACGATATTCTTTTTCAACGGTTGTCCTGATTGTCGCCTTGGGATGATCGCTTGTGTCTAAGCATCCCGGATGATATCTGATCGTCCCGGATGATATCACTATCTTTTTGACCAATCGTCCAGCCGCAATTATTGCACCAGATCATCCTAGACGATACTGCGATCATCCTGGACGATCAGGCCGATTCTTTATAAACTGAGCACTTCTAATATTTTCTTCACACCATCTCTTTCTCCTTGCTTTTTGCTCCCTATTTTCTTGCTATTTCATAATAATGGCTAGAGGCAAGCGCGCTCGCCACCATTCTGGAAGTTCCTCGAGGGCTACTCTATGAAAGTTTATTAGGGATGTTAAGCCCTATAGAACTGGCCTAAGGCTAAAAGAGACTCTAGGGAAGAAGAAGTGGAACAATGCTTGGAGCAACCCTTATGAATCCCCTCACAAGCTCCCCTTCACAAGATTCTCTCTCTCTCTCCCTCTCTCTCTATCTCCTTTAGGTTTTCTTAGGTCAAGACAACAGCCAAGGATGTTCAAAAACATTGAACAAGAGCTCTTAAATAGAAGAGCTTCAAAGGAGATCATTAATTACAAGTTGCTGACTATATCGACCAGGACGATATAGAAATCGTCCTGGCTGATCAATACAAATCCCATGAGATCGGCCAGAGCATCGCTCTGAATGCAAATTGGATGATTGAAAATTGGCTTGATCGTCCAGGATAATATAACGATCGTCTCGGCCGATCAGTTCAAATCAGAGGAAAATCATCCAGAGCATCGCCCTGAATTCAAGCTGTCCGATTCTGATCGTTGAGCACATCGCGCTGAATTGGTGCTGGCCGATATTTATCGTCCAGAAGTAACTAAGGTTTTTGAAAGATCATCTTGGACAATCCTGCGATCATTCAGGACAATGTGATCAGATCAATCATCCTTAATTACTTCCTTAATTTGTATGATTAATTAAGACATAATTGTGAATATCGTCCAGGCCAATCCGAGATCGTCCTGGCCGTTTGCAAAAAATAAAGAATACCTTAATTGTTTATGGTAGCAATATATTTTTGTTTTGAGCATATCGTCCAGGATGATTGGCTAATGACGGCTGCCTTAATTAAGAACCCCTGATTAGAACTTCTTTTTTGAGCCTGATCGTTCAGGCCGATGTAAATATCGTCCTGGCCGATTTGAGTAAAAATAGAAATTTCAAGCCTCTCAAGTGTGTGTGTAGGGTTACTTTGCATTAGCCACACCAAAGATTACAATTGACTCAAGAGAGGAAAAATAAAATTACAGACTGACTTAACCCTAATCTACCCCATCTTGAGCTGATTCTGATTTCCATTCGATCTTTGAGTCCTGAAAAGTCAGTAGAAAAAAGCAGTCATAGTGAAACAATATTTGTTTACTATCATCAAAATCATAATCTAAAAAAAAGTTTGTAACACTCTAGACCCTCGTGTTGCGGATCTATGGTTTATGATTTTGATGATAGCAAACATTCTTTATTTCTCTACGATTGCCTTATGTGCTAACATTTCAGGTCCACACGATCAGACTACAATTTGAAACCAGCTCAAGATTGGGTAGACTAGGTCAATGTCTATTTGTAATCTTTTTCTTTTCTTGAGTCTGTTGTATTTGGTGTGGCATTTGATGATTTGTAACTTGGAAGATTTTATGTTGTGCCCTAAAAAATTTCTATTTTTGGTAACATCGTCCGGGACGATATTTATATCGTCCTAGATGATCTGACAAAAGTAGAAACCCTAATTAGGGCATCCTCATTAAAGCAGCCGTCTTTATGCAAAATACATCAACCTTGATGATTTTGTATCGGCCAGGACAATCTGCTCAATTCAGCAAGAATCTGCCGCCAGATTTATTTAGAAATAACCTATTTTTGGACATTGTCCAGAGGATCGGTCTGGACTATAAAATATCATCCAAGACGATCTAGGACAATTTTTCTAAAATTTCTCAGGCAATTTTGGAAAGCAATTAATGGGGATTTCGTCCAGGCCGATCGCATGATCGTCCGGGATGATTAGACATCATCCAACTTCATTTCAGGGCGATATTCAGGATGATTTTCCTCATATTTGAACTAAACGGCCAGGACGATATGTCTATCATCCTGGATGATAATGTCGGCAACTTGTATTAATGAGATCATTTTTAGAGCTTCTATTTAAGCTATGGCATGGTAACTTTTGTAAGCGTCTTTGGCAGCTATTGTAGCTTCGTTCTTGTGGGGGAAACTTGAAGGGAGAGCTTGAAAGGGAGAGAGGAAAGGGTGGAGTTTGAGAGGGAGAAGATCCTGTGAGGGGGAGGAACTCAAGGGAGTGTGTAGGGGATTCCACACGGTTGCTCCGGCGAACTCGCACCTTAGTACCATCAGATTCAAGGCTTATCTCGAGGTAAGTTCACTAAAGAAGAAGATCTCCTTGGTGTCAAAGGACCCGGCGACTCCGCCGCACCGGGGAAGGTGGAAGTGATTTTGTAAGGGCTTCTCCGCCTAGCTATGGGGGCTAAAGGAGAGTCGCATTATAGTGCAATACTTGGAGGGTGCCTCCAAGGAGTGGACGTAGGTCAAGGTTTGACTGAACCACTATAAAATCGATGTGTTCTTTTTTTATTATCGCTTTCGCATTTATTTTTCTTCTGCACTTTGATTGTGGTGATTTGGTTCGTGTTTTTAGTTTTAAAGTTTTCAAATTCACCTCTCTCTTTACTTAGCCTTGGGCCAGTTCTATAGGGCCTAACATCCCTTACGAACTTTCTAGTGCCATCAGAGCACTTTCAAGTGGTATCAGAGCCGTATTCATAAAATAAGTTTTTAAAAGCTTTTGAATTTCGTTCCATGGCTAATCGTACTATTGCGGAAGGTTATTCAATCACAAGACCTCCTTTATTTGAAAATATATCATTTGATTTTTGGAAAACTCGCATGTCTATTTTCTTGCAATCAATTAATTTT
>NW_021318466.1:209911-244100 GCF_001605985.2 Dendrobium catenatum | reverse complement strand
GATCTGACAAAAGTAAAAACCCTAATTAGGGCATCCTCATTAAAGTAGTCGTCTTTATGCAAAACACATCATCCTGGATGATTTTGTATCGGCCAGGACAATCGGCTCAATTCAGCAAGAATCTGCCGCCAGATCTATTTAGAAATAACCTATTTTTGGACATCATCCAGAGGATCGACCTGGACTATAAAAAATTATCCAGGAAGATCCAGGATAATTTTTCCAAAATTTCTCATGCATATTTGGAAAGAAATTAATGGGGATTCGTCCAGGCCGATCGCAAGATCGTCCGGGATGATTAGACATCGTCCAGCTTCATTTCAGGGCGATATTCAGGACAATTTTTCTCATATTTGAACTAATCGTCCAGGATGATATGTTTATCATCCTGGACGAAAATGTCAGAAACTTGCATTAATGAGCTTGTTTTGAGAGCTTCTATTTAAGCTATGACATGGCAACTTTTGTAAGCATCTTTGGCAGCCATTGTAGCTTCGTTCTTGTGGGGGAAACTTGAACAGAGAGCTTGAAAGGGAGAGGAAAGGGTGGAGTTTGAAAGGGAGAAGATCCTGTGAGGGGGAGGAACTCAAGGGAGTGTGGAGGGGATTCCACACGGTTGCTCCTGTGAACTCGCACCTTAGTACCATCGGATTCAAGGCTTGTCTCGAGGTAAGTTCACCAAAGAAGAAGATCTCCTTGGTGTCAAAAGACCTAGCGACTCCGCTGCACTGGGGAAAGTGGAAGTGATTTTATAAGGGCTTCTTCGCCTAGCTGTCAGGACTAAAGGAGAGTCACATTTTAGTGTAATACTTGGAGGGTGCCTTCAAGGAGTGAATGTAGGTCAAGGTTTGACCGAATCACTATAAAACCGATGTGTTCTTTTCTTATTATCGCTTCCGTATTTATTTTTCTTCCACACTTTGATTCTGGTGATTTGGTTTGTGTTTTTGGTTTTAAAGTTTTCCAATTCACCTCTCTCTCTTTACTTAGCCTTGGGCCAGTTCTATAGGGCCTAACATCCCTTACGAACTTTCAAGTGGTATTAGAGCACTTTCACCTCGATTCCTCGAGGCTGATGATCAAGCCGCCTACCAATGCTATAAGGCAGCCAGAATCACTGTCTCCTGGTCTGTCAATCCAAATGTCCTGTCTTATCCGGTACTAGATTTATTTGCCCAAACCTGCTTGTGATTTCTTCTAACTCTTACTGTACCGTTCAATTATGAGTTGCTCTTTAAGTTTTTTGCAAGTCTCTGTATGAATTCTACTTTCACCTCTATTGGCTCGTATGTGAATCGACGTCCCATCAAGATCACATATCAGGATTGTACGGAGATTTTGTAGCTTTCCACTATAGGGTATAAACTTCATACCCTGTGTTCTGACTCTGATTTTGACTAGGCTACGACCAACAATTTTCTTCACAACTTAAATGTTCACTTTCACATGGGCGAGACTAGCACCTTGCTCAAAGATGTTAGGATCATTCAACATGTCCTTCACACTTCAATAATTCCAAAGGCTGGTGATCATGTCCATATTACTCCTCTTTTTTTGCTCACCACATTTTATATTTTAGCCCATCGTGAATTTAATGCTACCGATATGATCTTTCGTTACATTGAGCATTTGACCACCATTCGTGACCCAAGACATAGGAGGAAGACAAATCTAAATTTAGGATATATCATTTACTATGTCTTAGAAACTAAATAAAACCTACAATATCCTGCTCCTCCCCATTTCCAGTCAGTCTTTTATTCCAACAGTTCCTTTCATGTATTTTATAGTACTCATCTCCACCCGGGGCACGAGGAAGCTGAGGCAGCTGAGGAGGCGGCAACTCCCCACCTATTCGTGGACCTACTCCACTTTGCCAGCATGCTAGCACTCTAAGCTGGATGAGCTAGTGGAGCATTTCGACCAGTGGGAAGCCCATTTTGACACTTTCATTACTGCATAGCAGAAGCAACATACTAAGGACTTAGCCTGCTTCGATGCCTACGTTACAAATCAGCAGTTGCAACATGACTAGGTCATGGCCTGCTTCGATGCCTATGTTGCACACCAGCAGCAGCAGAATGACAAGGATATAGCCTAGTTTGGTGCACAGTTTGCCACACTGTCCAACTACATTCAGCAGCCACCACCACCACCACCTTGTCCTTCCGATGATCAGGGGCCATCATTTTTCTAATTTGTATGCTATGTTTTCAATTTAGTTTGTTTCTATTTTTTTATTAATTAGTTTCTGTTCTGTTCTACTATCCTCCTCCTTTTTGTGATGCCAAAAAGGGGAGTAGTATGCTGTACTATTTTTTCCTTATACTTTTACTTAGTTAATCTATGTCTTTTCCTTATACTGTTTCCACTGAATTACCATAACTATTTATTTTGTTTGTCATCATAAAATGGGGTAGATTGTTCTATATCTATTTTTTTAGAAATCGAATTTTGATGATAGCAAACACTTCTATTTTACTATGACTGTCATGCCTACTAACATTTCAGGTCCACAAGATCAAGACTGCAATTTGAACCAGCTTAAGATTGGGTAAACTAAGGTTGAGTCATTTTATAAACCTTTTTTTTCTTCTTGAGTCTATTTGTAATAAATGTGGTCCCTGATGCTAAGTAATCTTGCACACACACAGTTGGGGGAATTTTTTTGTCAAGACATAAAGTTCTCTTCTTTAAGTATATTATCCAGGATAATCATCATATCAACTTGGACGATCAGACTAAAAATAGAAACCCTAATTAGGGCATCTTTGTTAAGGCAGCCATCATTAATTACATTGTACTGGACGATTTTTTTATCGTTAGAATCAGCCGCCAGATTAATTAAGGCATGAAATATTTTTGGACATTTTCCAGGATGATGTTTTGGATGATGCAGTATAATTATGCCTAAATTAATATGATGGTTAAGAAAAGAAATTAAGGCTTAATTGATATGTTCACACTGTCCTAGACGATCACAGGATCATCCGAGACAATCAGTTGAAAAACCTTAGCTGTCCCTGGACGATCACTTATCATACAACATCTATTCAGGGCGATGTTCTGGATGATTTTTTTGATTTGTAACTAATCGTTCGGGACGATACAATATCATCCTGTATGATTAAGCTATTTTTCAATCGTCTAGAACCCCCAACCAGTGCGATGGTTTGGATGAAATTCTATAATTTGAACTAATCGTCTATGATGATATACCATCGTTCTGGATGATATGAACAAATTCCTTCTGATCACCTTAGATCTTCCCAGCTGATTAGGCTTAAATTGTACTGATCATCCTGGATGATATTTATATCATCCTGGATGATAAAGTTGACAAGTTATAATTATGAGCTATTCCAAAGCTCTTCTATTTAAGAGCTCTTGTTCTACCCTTTAGGGCATATTTCACTGTTGTCTTGACCTAAGAGAGCCAAGAGGAGAGGGAGAGAGGGAGGAACTTGTGAGGGGAAGTTTGTGAGAGGGTTTCAAAAAGGTTGCTCCAAGAAATATTCCAAGTTTCTTCTCTGATTGTTGTCCTTCATCCTTGGGGGTTCAAGGGAGGTCTTCTTCAGCGATCGATCAAGGTTCTCTGCCTGCTTCAGGAGGAAGCAAAAGGAGTCAGGTTCTCTGCCTCATCGGTGGAAAGGAGTTTTGTAAGGGCTTCTTCGCCTTGCTGTGGGAGCAAAAGAAGAGTCACTGTGTTTAGTGAAATACCCGGAGGGCGCCTCTGGGGAGTGGACATAGGTCAAGTTGACCGAACCACTATAAATTTCTGTGTCCTTTTACTACTGCTTTCTGCATTTATTTTTTCACACTTTGATTTTCATTATGGTGAGTTTGGTTTGAGTTTTGTGGTTTGTTAATTTTAATTTAAAGACTTTTTTAAAATACTAATTCACCCCCCTCTTGGTTAACCTTGGGCTAGTTAATAAGGGCTTAACATCCCTAATGAACTTTCACATAGTAGAAGAGATAAGAGGCTCAGGCAAAATAATAATAGAAAGATTATGCACATGACATAAGTTCTTAACACAAATTCTAGAAGAAGGACACCCAATGCCCCTCACATTCCAAATAATAGTATTAAACACAAAGAACCAACTTAATGAGAAGTATGCGATCGAGCGTTTCTAGAAGGTTGTAGAGAAATATGCTAGGTTTCCTTCCTCTTTTACTATGAACTTTACTAAAACTAAAGTCATTATCATCTCTAGCAAAACATTTAGCAGCAATATGAATATCCTCAGTATCAGTCAAAGCATCATTATTATAATAAGAAGTTGAGATAGTCTTACTACCCATTGGTTGTTCCCTTAAAGAAGTCAATTGAGAACATTCATCCTCCATAAATATACCCTCATCCTCTATAGTATCTCGGTTTCTCACAACAAGTTCTTCATTGCATTTTGGAAGAGAAGATCCATTTTCCAAAGTAACAACTCCTTCCTCTAAAGGGATATCTTTGCAAGCCACTTGAATAGCCAAAACTTCCTATTCATTTAAAGGATTAATAGAAGTAGAAATAAGCATATTATCATTAGAATCATTAGCATTTAGATTAAAAGTACAAGAATGAGTAGTTTCAACATTAGTAATATTAGGAACTTCAATATTAATCAAGGCATGCTCCATGTTTTTTTCACAAGCAATATTAAGAACAACATAAGATTTAATAATAGGACCTTGATCCAGATTCAAAGAAACATCATTAGTAATAGAAATAATAGGGTCCTCCACATTAACCACCATCAGATCATCACAACACTGAATAGGATTAGAGGTATTAGCCTCTAAATTAGCTTGAATAGGATTATAGACAACCTGAGCAACCACCCCCTCATTATGTTTCAAAGAATCCTTTTCTTTACGAAGATGAGGATGTTTTCAAAAGCATTCATTCATTCCATGGCCGTTCTTCTTGCAAAAGGAACAAAATATAGGTAAATTTTCAAACTCAATTTTTTGGAAATATCCCTTAACTTCTGACCCAATCCATATCTCAATAGGATGTTTCTTAAAAACTTCAAGTTCAACTAATACCCGAGCAATCGACGGCCTAGACACAACAGCAGTAGCTTAATTAATTTGTAATGATCTCCCAAAAATAAAAGTCATACCAAAAAGAATTTGACGATTATAGAAATGGAGTCTCAAATTCAGAAAAGAAATCCAAATGGGAGCAATACGGGATTCCTCCCTAACATCAAAATTTGGAGTCCATTCAAGTAACCATATTTGACATGCTTGAATATAGTAAGATCTCCTAGAAAAAACACAACAATAATCAAGATCATTAGGAAGTTGTATAGCAACATGTCTTTGGTCAAGCAATCCAATGTGAAACACTATGGATACTTTTAGGTTAAATTTTTTTTTTTGAATAACATCAAGGTTAGGTCATTTCAACACGAATTTACTAACAAGCGTCAAAGCATAAGCTGCATCTAACTGATCAACAATCGAGTCTTCAAATAAGAGAACTGGACAACCCTTGAAGGAGGACTGCATGAATTTTAGATTCAAAGAAGAAGATTAAGAGCCCGCTAACACATTTTGTATGTGACTTCCCGTCAACACGAGAGGAAAGGGTCGGGTTCGATGACGAAAGGGGCACCATCGCCCAGCACCAAAAATAAATGAAACTTCAAAACAAAGAAAAGCCATAGTTCAAAACATATTGAAGAAAAGCCAATGTTTAGAAAAATCAAAGAGAAGAGCCACGAAAAGAGCAAACCTGTGCACACGACGAAGCCCTAGAAGCATCACCCCGAAATCGCCTCTAAACCCAAAGCTCAGAGAGATGTTGGCGCAGGCATGTTTTTTCAAAATTTCTTGTCAAATTAGGAAAAGAAATCCAAACGGGAGTTATAGGGGAAGTAGATAAAATTAGAAACAGAAGGAACACCCTCCAAGTTTAAAGCTTATAATGATATTGTATATTATGAATGTAGGAAACTAGGCCACATTAAAACTGATTTCCAAAATCATATGGGTCACAAAAGTAAGGATAATGTTGAAGAAAAAATAAAGTTCTATAAAAGTAAGCAAAGATCTTAGAAATCCTTTTAGCCGACTTCACTTCAGATTCATCTGGAATAGAAGTAGAAGAGGAGGTGAAAAAATTATTATCAATGGAAAACAACTGTCTTAAATAGTCTGATCAAGATGAGGTATGTCAACTTTCATATGATGAATTACTTATTATTTTAGAAGAGATTCATGATTAATACATGAAATTGAAAAAGAAGCATGCTACCTTGAAAACTGACTAGTTAGTTCTAAAAAAAAAAAATTAAATGCTTAGAAAAGATGTTGTTGATAAGGATCATATGGCTTTACTTGATGATTTTGATGAATTAAATAAGAAATATTCCAGTTTATCTGAAATACACGATTCTTTGGTAGCATTGCATCTTTATTTAAAAAATCATTTAAAGAGTTAGAAGCATGTGTTAATATTTTACATCTTAGTGAGCCACTCTTTAAAAACTGAAATATCTGCTCTTGAGAGTGCTAATGGAATTTTGTTAGAAAAAAGTAAGGATTTTCAAAATAAACTAGTTCCTAAGCATTCGCCAAGTCATGGATCTCATAAACCTAGCAATAGGAATTGTGACTATCATAGGTTAGTTAACTCTTTTCCTGATGTTAGATTTTATTCATGTGGAATGTTATGACACATTAGCCACACTTACACAATCCAACATTAAGCACACTTGGTTTGGAGACCAAAGTTGCATCAAACACATCATGATTTGCATTCTAATAATTTATCCAAATTCAAGAAGGACCAACACTCACATGGGCAACAAAATTTATTCTTCCCCGATCTTTGAGTTTAAGGTCTCTCATTAAAGACCAAGTGGGAGCATGTGGTTTTTGGGCTCGATATTTATATCCTATCTCTCAAAATTTCCTATTCATGAGCTTCTCAACGTATGTGTTTTCATCTTGTGATTTTCATGATTTTTTTTTTGTTGATCCCTTAATCTTTATTTAATGTTTTTATTTATGTTTTTTATCTTTTTGTTTTATTTTATGAATTATCGATCTTTATGACTATGTCCTGATCATCCCTCAAATCACTTCATTGAACCTCACTATTTTCCTGCTAAATATTTTTTTCTTATAATCGTACTATACAAATTACAACTGTACTGTACGACACAAACAATGCTGCTTTGTTCAAAACCCTTTCCTTGATTAAAAATCTAGATTATATCTTTCATTTAACATTTTTTTTAAATTAAAACCCACAAAGGGGCCTACGCATTAATATAAGAAAAAATAATTACAAGGTCCTTACAGAAGACCATCAGCTCACTAATGCTCTTACGAGATACAAAGCAAAGTGATTAAAACCTATGAGCCATTGTCTCCACTAATCAAAAATACATGGCATCCTAGTAACATTCTAAATATGTTATAGACAAGCATCCAAAAAAGAAAAATAATAGTAAAGAAATGAAGCCTAATCTTTCTACAAAAAATCTTCAAACTAGCCAAAAGTAGCTCCACCTGTAGAGGAAAGCTGTTGCAAAAGGAAAAGCTACACCACCAAAATAGATAGGTTAAACAGTAACAATAATCTAAATAACAGCTAGCAAAAATGGAGAAGCGGCAAAATCTGCTCCAAATAAAGCCAATCTGGGAATTAAAACATAAAGAGCTCAGAATTCAATTAATATAATAAGCCTCATTAGGAAAATCCATAAGCCATTCAATCCTACCTTTAGGGTCACCCAAAACCACCTTGGAGAAACTCATCCAGTAGAACAGAAGGTCCCCATAATTATAGCATGGGTTATCCAAAATCCCAAGACTAATATCCACTCCAGTCCACCAAAACTAAATAAACAGAAGGCAAGACAACATCCATGAGATGAACAACCACCTGCATGCATCAGCCAAACCAGCAACAACACAAGCAAAATAAGAAAGCCCAGCCAAAATTTCACTGTTACCCTTAGCACCACAAAAACTGAAGGTATGAGAGAAACAATGAGGCAGACCATCAGTATTATAACCAGTGAAATCATAACTCAATTTTAAATCCACCAAGATAATAGTTAAACATGAAGACACAAATTTATGCCAGCAGCAGACAATAAGTAACCAAAAAAAAATAATAATGATAAACCAGGTAAGAATGGTAAGATTGATACAACACATATAATCCCAGAGAATCGAGAAGAATTCAGCCAAAAGTAGAAAAATAACAGTCCAGATGTTCATCCAAACAATAATAGTTATAAAACACCTCCAATAAAAAACACAAGAGAGCTGCCAGAAACCAAATCATCCACACCACAGATAGCAAAGCCATCATAAAAATTGAACCATTTAGTAGAGGAAAAAACCAGAACACCCAGTAATCCAGCAAGTAAAACCAAGAAGCCAAAAAAAGTAAAATGACCCAACAAATAGAAAGCCAGAGAAAGTAAAATAACCAGTACAGTAGCCATGAATAACAATAGTTAAGATATAATATAAGGAATACTACACACATCAAGATTAAGCAAACCACAAAGGGGCAGAGGAAAAGTGGACCATAACATCAGAAAAATAATCAAGACTACAACCCCACATAGCAAGCCAAGAAACATGGACATTACCTTCCTTGCTAACATGGTGAAACGAAGAGTTCAAAAATAGCAGCAGTTTTTTAATTTCCCTAACATGATAGAAGAGATTTGAGGTACAAAACATATTCTCATCAGTTTGAAAACATTGAAAATTAAAATCTTAATTAACTTCAATATACAATTTATTTAGGTTAAAGGGGATGCACAATTGAATACCATAAAGAATGGTCATAGTGATAGTAGTAAAATAGTTACCATTATGAACTAGACCCGTAAAATCTACAATAAGGCAGCTATTACTATCCTTAATAACACCACTATAGCCAACAGATAAGTTAGTACTAGCACCATCCACATTCAATTTAAAGAAATTAATGGGGGGTTTATTCCAATAGATAATATTAAAAGCAGAAGGAACACCCTCCAAGTTAACCCCTAAAGCAGTACCAACAAAGTAACAGTTTTTAAAATTCTTAACAGAAAGCAGATTAACAGCCACAAGAACTAAAACCTTATCCTTCACCTTCTGAATAACATTATGATGAGTAAACCTCAAATCATTGAAAAGGGAGTTATTCCTTTCCAACCAAAGGAACCAAAGAACGAGGGAAGGAATAACATTACGTATGTGGCCTTTAGAGTTAATTAACCAAGCCTTGAGCATAGATTTAAGGGAAAGATGGGAGTTAAAGAAATTTAACTAAAATAAATCATCAAAATAAACCCAAGTTATAACAGCGACAGGACCAAATATAAAAATATGGTGCATATTCTCCATGTGGAAACAATATTGACACTTGGAAGCTAAGATAAAACCTTTTTTGATGAGGTTGTCATTCGTAAGTTTAAATCTATGCAAGACTCTCCAAACAAAAATAGAAATAGTAGAATGAATGCTCTTATGACAAACATTAATGAAAATATTATCAATACTTCTTTTATCTCTAAAAGTATTTCAAGCACTCTTTAAGTGAAAACCACAATATGTGGGTATATCATATAAAATAATATCTTTAGAAGCAGTATTGATAAGGAAATTTAAAATATGGCTAAGGATGCAATCAGGAATCATATTAGAAAGCTTATCATAGTCCCAATAATTATGATTAAAAATTTTATTGAAATGGTTAACTTTAACCGAAGTAGTAGAGGTAGAATTCAAGATCAAGTCAATAGAATATTTACCTAACCATCTATCTTTCCTGAAGAAGATATTACCTTCACCAAGCCCCCAAGAGATAAAGGGATCCACCTCCCATTTAACCTTACAAAGCCTTTTCCAAACTCTAGAATCAACAAGCTTAGGAAAATAATTAGAAGGATGTTTGCCAACAAAATATTTGGAGATCATAAAATTAGCCCAAAGATTCTCTTTAGTGCGTAAGTTACACCAAAGTTTAAAAGAAAAAGCCTTAGCAAGATCATTTAAATTATTGCAGCTAAGACCACCTTCAACCAAAACACCACAACGCTTCTCCCAAGAAGCCCAAGTAATTTTAGAACTAGAAGAAGTGCCTTTCCAAAAGAATTTGTTAAAAAGCTTGTGGACCCTATTGCAAATAGCTTGTGTAAAAAAAAATTAGTTTGAAAACTATAAATCAGTAAAGCACAGAGAACACTTTTGATAAGAGTAACTCTACCAAAAAAGCTAAGAAAATTGGAGTCCCAAGATAAGAGCTTATTCTAGACAGAAGTAATAAGATCATCAAACAAAAAATTCTTCCTCCTACCATTAAAAAGAGAAACACCAAGATATTTGATGGGCAAGTGAGAATGGATAAAACTGGTTAAGTCTTTAATAGATAAAATATGATCATTAGAAATCCTCTTAGAGGAAATAAAACAACTTTTTTTTTTTGCTAAAACATAGGCCACTAACCATCTCAAATTGATGAAAGAAATCCATAAGTTTATGGATTCTATTAATAGCCGCATTAGTAAAAAAATAAAGTCATCCGCAAAGCATAAATGAGATATAGTAAAACCACCCAAAGTTTTAAAATAAAGACCAGGATTATTCTCAAACAAATTAGAAAGACCCTTAGAAAGAATTCAACAGCAGTAATAAAAAGGGCAGGAGAAATAGGATCATCTTGACTTAAGTCATGAGAAGACTTGAAAAAACCATGATTAGAACCATTGAAAATTATAGAGAAAAGGATACCTTCAATACAATTCTTAATAAGCTTAATGAAAATAGAATTAAAACCAAAAAGCTCCAGGGTAAGGTAAATAATGTTCCAACCAATATTGTCATAAGCCTTGGCGATATCAAGTTTCAGAATCAAATTGCCCCCTCTCACCCTAATAGCCAAATCTTGACATAATTCTTGAGTCAATAGAATATTATTTGTAATAACCCTACCTTTCATAAAACCCATTTGAGAGGGAGAAATAATTCTAGGTAAAATAGTAGTAAGACGGTTCATAATAATTTTAGAGATCAATTTGTTAAAGAAGGTATAAAGATTGATAGGTCTAAAGTCATTCCAAGTGTTATTAAAATTGTTCTTGGTAATAAGCTCTAACAAAGTAGAAGTAAAAAACTTAAGGATAGGGTTATTAGCAAAGAAATCCAAAATAGTAGCAAAAATATCAATATGAATAACGTGCCAAGATTTTTGGAAAAAAAAGTTGTAAAATCCTCAGGCCCTGTCATAAAATTACTATTCATAACCAACAGAGTCTCTTTAACCTCCTCAAGAGTAGGAGGCCTAGAGAGAGAGAGAGACATTATCCTCAAGGGATATAAGGTTTGGAATAAAAGAGTGATCCATAACCTGAACCGAATTAAAAATTTTATTGAAATGGTTATGATAATTATGAACAACTAATTTAGCAATCTCCATAGTGTTATCAGTAAAAGAACCATCCTCCCTTTGAATTTTATTGATACTATTTTAACCCTTTTTCTCTTAGCCAATGCATGGAAGTACTTAGTATTATTATCACCTTCAACCAAGTTCTTAACAACAACTTTTGGCTTCCAAAAGACCTCTTCCTGAGCTTGAAAATTAAAAAGATCCTCTTTTGACTTCTTTAAAAGGGTGAAATTAGCATCAGAAGGGTCATTTTGACACAAAAGCATAGTATAATTCACAAGTTGTTTGGCTTGTAAAATGTTAGAAAAATATTTTTGAAAATATGATGATTCCACCAATTAAGAACTTGTTTCAATATTTTAAGCTTAAACCAAAGTCTCCTCATGCCAAAACTAGAATTATCCAGGTGTATATAAGCTTGCCAATTATTTTGAACAACTTCAGAAAAGGAGTCATGAAGTAATCACATGTTTTGGAATCTAAATTGAGAAGGAGCATTAAAAAGTCTAAAATCAATGGTAATAAGCAAAGGAGAATGATTAGAAAAAGTTCTACTAAGATGCTACACATTGGTGGAGTCAATAGAATTAAGCCAAGAGTCATTAAAAAGTGCACGGTCAAGCCTTTGCCATAGGTGACCCCTATTCTAAGTATAGTTATTACCAACAAAACCAATATCAATCACATTACAAGCTAGAATCATATTATTAAAATATTCCATAGAGAGATAAGAAGGAGTCGAACCACCAATCCTTTCAGATGGGTTAGTGATAGCATTAAAATCACCACCAACAAGCTAAGGTGAATTACAAATACTATGTAAATCAATAAGTTGATCCCAAAGCAATTTTTTATTGTAAAGAAAATAAGCAGCATACAGAAAATAAGCACAATAATTAAAATTAAGAGACTCAACTTTACAATGTAAGACCTGAGTAAAATCACCAATAATATTAATTTTATCCGGGTTTTTCTTGAAAACCATAATCTTGTTAGACAAATTAGAAATAGCATGATTAAAACCCAAAAATTGAGAGGTGTTTAACAACCTAGAAGAGGAAATAAGAGGCTCAAGCAACACAAGAATAGAAATGTTATGCACATTATATAAGTTCTTAACACAAATTATAGAAGAAGGACTACCAATGCCCCTCACATTCCAAATAATAGCATTAAAAATAAAGAAAAAACTTAATGGGAAGTATGTGATCGAGTGTTCATAGGAGCTTCCAAAGAAATATGCTTAGGCTTTCTTCATCTTTTACTATGAACTTTACTAAAACTAAAATCATTATCATCCCTGGCGAAACATTTAACAGCAATATGCATATTATTAATATCAGTCAAAGCATCACTATTATAATAAGAAGTTGAATGAGTCTTACTACCACTTGGGTGTTCCCTTAATAGTATAACTTAGAGTATGTAGAATTAAAAAGTGGTCGAATACCACTGATAATAAAAAGAAATCTACACTTAAGACTAAAACAAGTGATTTTGAGAGTGGGATTCCTCTCTGTCTTCACTCCTTCATCCTTATGTGAGCTCCTCAGATTTATTAGGTCCGGATATCCAAGTGAAAAGAAACTCCTCCATGAAGAGGTGCTTTCTTTTCTTCATGGATAATTGAAATCATCCAATTTTGAATCTCCAAATGGAAGAGAACACTCCCCTAAGAGATTTTCCTTCCTCTTTTTTTTTTTTTTGAAGAAATGCAAAATTGCATTAATTACAAAAGAAAATACATCCTAATACAAACTAGGTAAAAGAAGCTAATGGTACCTTTTTCAACAAGAAAAAGGGACCTTATTGGACATAAATTTGTTAATTTAAACTTATTATAAGTGATATGGAACCCACTATTTCCTATTTTGAAACTATTGAGATGTAGGGGATACCAAAGAATTAAACAACCCGAGGGTTTATTAGTATCCCAGAGTTCCCATCCAGTTAGAGAATAAGACTTTGTAATGATTCCATAATCAATTAAAAAAAGTTTAAAATAACAAACTAGATAAAAAACTAAGCAATAAAAGCTAAAATGAAAGTAAATTTTAACAATAATTTCCAAAAATCACTTAAGAATATCATTGATAGATATTCCTTAAGCTTTTTCCAATCTCCAAAGTCAGCATTCAATGTAAGCATTAATCCAAGTTTTTTGATAATTTGCTCCATCTTCAAGTATCTATCAACTATGTAGTTGTCAACGGGATAACCATTTTGCATTTCAATGAGGTAAAAGAGAAGAAGAACCTTTTAATCCATTCTTCACTTTCGATTTCAGCCATCTTCCTTCTAGGAATATCTTTCACTGGTCCTAAAGCTTGAAGTTCTTTGAACAAAGTGTGCTTAAAATCGGGTGACTTACTCTTCTTAAAAAGACTATTATCTTTTTTAAGAGCCATTTTATTAAAATGCAACGTAATATCTGATAATGGATAAGTATCTTTAATCATACCAGAACTGTTATTTAATTCAGGAACAAAAGCTGGTCAATATTTGGATCAACAATATTATAGGAGACAGCTGCCAAATCAGTTGCAACTTTCTCCTGAAAATCTGAATATTTGAATTTAGAAACTGGTTTGATAGATTCCTGAAATTTAGCAATCTGTGTTGAGTTGGAAGCATCAATTCTTTCCTTAGTAGCTTCCACAATTTCAGGAGATTTGAATTCAGGATTTGAATTCAAATTATTTCTGTTGAGATTAAAATTATTACCTACCTCTCCCACGGGATCAGCAAAATGAATTTCAGAATTTAAATTTTGAACTTTTGAATGCTTGCATTGAATGCTGACTTTGGAGATTGGAAAATTTAAAGTGGAAGATTCAGCTTCATGCCTAACTGCCTTTCCTTCTTCTTCCTTATTTTCAGCAATGTCCCGATCTAAAGAAACAATAGGAAATTTTGACCTGTCTCCTTTAGCATCTTCTAAGGTAGTTTTATTGATATTAACACAAACAACATCTGATTTTTCCATGGAGGAGACAACTTTAAAAAGCTTTTTCTCACAAATAAATCTTCTTTTAATTTTGAACTTCACATGCATCCATGGTCCAAATGTATTATTTTCAGTTTGAAAAGAACTGAAAGGGACATCTTTAATCGTCGAATTTTGATTAAGTGTTGTATTAGGACACACAGAATCAATATGCCCGATCTTTCCACATTTGAAGAAAAAAGATGATAGATTTTAATACTCAAACTTTTGAAAAAATCTACCATAAAGCCCTTCCACCCAAATTCCAGAGGGAAGTTTAGAATTCAAATTTACTTGAATGCAAGCTCTAGAAAATTCCCTTCTCCCCCATCTAAACATGCTACCATCCAATAAAATAGGAGTTCCAATTCTAGAAACAATTCTAGTGATATTGGATTCATCCCAACAATGTAATGGAAAATGTGGTAGATGAATGCAAATTGGAGAAGAAATTCCATTCGAACAATAAGGAGAGAAGGTAGGAGACCATTTGTCTAAGCCTACCACAAAACCCCCTACAAGCTAAGGACATTCGTTAAGAACTTCCTCCATGGCTTCATGAGAATGAAATGAATAAAGGAGCCAACCTAGACCAAGCAATGTTATATGAAATCCTCCAAATTTTGACCACTGCTTTCTTAATTCAAAAGAACACTTAGAAAAAGGATAGTTTTTTCTAATAATTTTAACAACCAAGGAATTGTTCAAAACTTGAACATTAGATTTTTCCTTTTCCTTGTCAAGAATGACAACATTTTCATCTCTAATGTCATCATGTATTTCACTAAAATTTATTTTAATGTGAGGTTTTTTAATCCACACAATAGGAATATCCAATTTTGAATAAGTAATTGGAAAATCAATGTCCTTCTTCAAAATATCAGCAAAACTTCCTTCTGATGAAGATGCTTCGTTATCATTTGCTCCAGAAATGATAGCCGACAAAGGTTTTGGCTTATCATTCAAAAAACATAATATTTCCTTCCCTTTGCCTGAACATGGCAAAGGTTTTTGCAAAGCAGTTAAACCTCCCTCTCTTATGACTAGAGGAGATTCCAAAATCCTAAAGAAGAGATACGATTGAAGGAGAATCTACCTTTTGAATCCAACATGATTGGACTCGCGGTAGATAACAATTTTTTTGTGTTCCGGTCATCTTTGGATGACCTGCCACCTTCTTCCATCTCCTATAATAGCACACGAAATCTTCAAAGACTTCTTCAAAATTCTTCCTACTTTTGTGGAGCTTCTCTCTCTTCACTCTCTTCAACCCATCCTCCTATATATTCTTCCTTCCTCTTTGGATGTTCAACATCTCATCTTAAAAGGTCACTTTTATGTTACTACTCTTAACTTAAATCAAATTACATCAAAAATTAAAAAAAAAAGACTAGACTTAAGTAAAACCTTTAGGGTTATCGTAAAAACTTATATTTAAAGTCAATACTCTAAGTAATTGTATATTAAAATATTTAAATATCAATCACAATCACTCTTGGCCATGCTCTTTTAATTTTAAGGGGGCTTAGCATGCTTAGCACCTCTAAAAAAATCATTAATCAAATCTTAAAATTTTCCCCTTTTATTTAGCCCTGTACGAGCATAGCCACCTATAGAAAGTTACTTGAGTAACCAAATCATTCCTAATCTTAGGGTAAACTAATGCACATCATATCAATTTATAAACCACATTAAAGTTCAAGTAAACAGTCACATTAATTATTCTAGCAATTTGTATGCAGTGAAAGCATAAAAAATCTGGCATACACATGTAGCCTAAAAGTAAGCAATGACCTAATCTAAAACTAGAGTTTGTTTTCCTAGCAAACAATCTAAAGAGTGTGGAGCAGGCTAAGTGGCTTGGATATTTCCTATATAGGATAATTGATTGAAAGTGTATAATGTTTTAATTTATTGAAAGGCTTAACGAATTTTAAATTTGAATTTTTGTATTAATAAATTGAAGTTAATTTTAAGATATATTTTAAATGTTAATTGATTACTACCATTATTTGCACCATGGTCATGAAGTTTATTTTAACTTCCTTGGGACTAAGTTAATAGCCTCGCAGGCCCTTGTTACATAATAGTAATCATGATAATTAAATTACTTGATTAGTTAAGGTTTAAGAGTTAATATTTTTAAATTAAACTGATTGATTTCTAGATTTACAAGTAGGATTAATTTGTTTATAGAATTTAAAGTTAATTGTTAATTTTTTTTATTTTCTTGAATTATTTAATAAATTAAATTAAGGGGTCAAAATTTGACATTTCAAATTAAAATGAATTTTAGAGATTTGATATTTTTCATAAATATTATACATTAAGATTATTAATTAGACACTAAGTTTGATAGAATTGGTTTTTTTTATGTTTAGTTATGAATTTTTGAAGTTTTGACCTAGTTTTAAAATATGGTTGACCAAAATGTTGACTTTTTTACTTTGACTTTATTCTAAAATTTTGTCATTTTTCATAAATATTAGACCTTAAATAGAGTTGAATGGATTTGAGTTTGCTTAATTTTGAATTTTTTTAAATTAGTTATGCAACTTTGAAGTTTAACTATTTAATTCAATTTTAAAATTTATTTTATTTGGAAGGTTTTGATGACTTGGATCCAAATGGATTCCAAACATCTTGAAATCAGTTCTAATGGCCAGGAATGACCTAAGTGAATATTCTCAAGTATTTGAGAATATTTTATGGCTTTTTTAACTATTTTTTTAACTACTTAATTTAATTAAAAAGTATAATTTTCATTTAAAATTAAAATCCAGTTAATAGGACTTTAATTTTATTTGATTAAAAGGTGAAATCTGGTCAATATTATATACTATTTATCATTTTTCAATTTAAATTTTATTTATTATGGTTTTTTGAATTTTTTGGATTCATTAAAGGGTTGAATTTTGACTTAGCTAATTTCTATCCTAATGAGTTCAAAATTTAGTGACATTTGTAGCTATGGTGTAAAATGTTACTAAATTTAATATTGGCAAGTTTCACCCCTATTAGGTGTGTGTAGAATTTTCTAAGAATTTTTAAAGTTGACTAGACATTATCCTTAATTATTTTTCCTAGGTTTCAATACTGCTTAATTAGGTTTGAATCTCTGGTCATGAAACCCAGACACATATGCAAGTATACTACAACAATTAGACAACCAAATTCTACCAATTTGGAGAGTTATAAATTTTAAAATTTTGGTACAAAATAGGCTGATTACTTTATAAATTCACAACACATCAATCCCTTGAGTATTTAGACCTACTAAAAATACAGGGAATGCCTAAGATGCTTAAAAACAATTTACCAAAATTTGTATCCAATTTGACAATTGGATTAAGAGAAAAGAAATAAAATTGAATTTTAAACAAACTTAAATAAATAAAAATCTTATGATCAAAACAACATGAAATTAGATTTAACAAATATTAGGGCTCAAGATCTTTCAAATGACACCAAAACATTCGAATTGGTGAAAAAATAGAATTTCTATTAATTTTTTAAGTTTTTAGGCATTAATTAAAATTTTAAATCAATTTAATTCAATTTTAAATGGCACATTAATAACCAATTATTTGTAATGATTTGTGGAGGCGGTGGTACGACGCTGTGTTGAATGCCATGTGGTAGACGACTAGCAGCAAACTTAAACAAGTCGAGACTACGATATGGTTGGATGAAGCCATAGGAAATCATATGGCTAAAAAACTACCATGTCACCTCCCAAGACTATGGATTGCCCCCTCTTAGAATAGGTCAGATAGTTTAATCATCTGACACACTATGGATTATCTTGTTGCTCTTTAATCATGATCAGATGGAAAAGAATGTGCTAGACCTTCTAATTAAAAAATGAATAGAAATCTTAAATTTGTATAACTCTCAAAGTACTCAACAAAATTTAATGAAATTTTATAAATAGATTGACGGTAGCTTAATTTTCTAATGCCGAGAGTTTGGTGGTTCTATGCATTATAGTTTTGTTATAGTTTGAAATCTAAATTTTAACTTAAAATGGAATGAACTTACAATTTAACTGGTAGATTTTTTTTATTCTTGTTGGAAAGTAGGAGATGTCCTCTTCAACTTCCTAGAAGACCCCAAGGCTTGAATCTTGCTGGATTGGAAGATAAGCTTGAATCTTCTCATTCTTCCTCTAAACTATCTCTCTTCACCAATAAGTGTTGCAACTCGAGCTTATGAGTGTATAGTTTTTATGATAACAAATATCTTTTCTCACATCCTATTATCTACTTATATCTGTATTATATTTTTGTTTGTGTGTGTACTAACTTTTCAGGAATACCATGACCATCCAGTAAAGATTCAAGGCTCAAGATTGGATAGAATACGTTATGTTGTAATAATTTTTTTAATACTCATTGATGTATTTTTGATTTCTTGAGTCAAGTCCTATAATGGTGTATGCTTTCTTGGTGTCCATCCACCACACACTTAGGGGGAGTGAGATTGAGTCAAAACCAGAAGTTCAAGTTTTAAACTAATCATATTAGACAATTTATATCATCTAGGATGATCAGCTTATTAAACTAATCTTACTGGATGATTTAGATCGTCCAAGATGATTCATTATGATCTTGGAAAATAACTGCCAATGATAATTTAGGCAAGGATTTAAGATTAAAATTTTATTCTGATCATCCCAAATAATATAGATCGTCCTAGACGATCAATCCAAATAAGGCCAAAATTGATCATTTGATTAAGGGATTAATTATGGTTAAATTTTTCAATCAAATCATATTGGATGATATGTATATCATACCAGAAAATGTTTTTTGACATACTTAATTTTTCTAAATCATCCAAGACAAAATACCATAATTTTTCTTCTAATCATCCAAGATGATTCACAATATTGTCCTGGATGATCTGTACAAATTTGAACTGATTATCTAGGACTATCCTTACATCATCCGTGACTATCAGGTCAAATTCTACAAATTTTACTGGATTATCCTATGATCATCCAAAATGATATTTGGCGTTAGAATTGAGTTTTAAGGGTTTTCTGAAGCCCTCTTTTTAAGAAATTCATACGGGACGATCCTATGATCGTCCTTGACAATATTTTCCATAAAGATTAATTTTTAGGGCTTTTTAAATCCCTCTATTTAAGCTTAGTCAAGGCACTTGATATGTGTATTTGGTAGCCATTGAAACTTCATTCTTCTGGAGAAAACTTGAAGAGAGAACTTGAAAGAGAGAGAGAGGGAAGGGTGGAGTTTGAGAGAGGGAGAAGATTCTTGGAGGGGGTTTCAAGGGAGTGTGGAGGGGGTTTCACACGATTGATCCGGTAAGCTTGCACTTTAGTACCATCAGATTCAAGGTTCATCTTGAAGAATGTTTTGGGAAAAGGAATATATGTTTGGTGTCAAAGGACCCGGCTACTCCACCGCACCAGGGAAGATATGTGGAAGTGATTTTGTAAGGGCTTCTCTGCCTAGTTGTAGGGGTTAAAGGAGAGTCGCTAAAGGTTTAGTGTAATACTCGAAGGGTGCCTCCGAGGAGTGGACGTAGGTTAAGTTGGACCGAACCACTATAAATCTAGTGTGTTCTTTCCTTTATTATTTCTACACTTTATTTTTATTACGATTAACTACTTGGGTAAAATCTCTGATTAATTTTTTTATTATTGATTTATTTTGTTTCCACTACAAGATATAAAAAGAATTTTCTTTTATTTAAAGAAGTTTTAAATATCCAATTCATCCCCCTCTTGGTTAGCCTCGGGACTAGTTCATAAGAGCTTAACATCCCTGAAGAACTTTCAGTGAGGACTTTGGAGGATGGGATTTAATGGAGAAAGGTTTAGTGAAGCTATAGAAATGTCTATAAAAATTGGAAGACTTTTAGGGCTGAGGATTACTCTGGAGCAAAGGGGTTAAGTGAGAGAGTGCATAGGGTTGGAATTTATTTAAATAATAAGGATTAAGAGATTTAAATTTGTTTAAAAATTTAAACCTCTTTTTCTCTCTAATTGATTGAATTTAATGTTCAAACAATCAAAGGATGATGAGGTCACATGAGAATGTGTTTGCTTACTGCTCAAGGTGACTTGAAAGGGTTTTGAGGATAGAAGGATGGAGTTTGAGTGCATAACATGAATAAAAGGAGGTTTAACCAAGTCTTAATGTGTTGACTTGGTCAAATCAACTATGACTTGACTCATGTTGAGTTTAGACACATTCAAGTCAAGATGTGAGATTGGATTGAAAGCTTGAAAAGAGTTTGATTGGATGTATATAGTGATTTTACCAAAACATGAAAGTTTGACCAAGCTGTAAATGCTGACTTGGTCAAACTAGACAAAGTTTGACCCATGGTGAGTATGAAATAACTTAAACCATTGCTGAATTGAATTTGAGAATTTTGTAGGGTTTGAATGCATTTGAGAGTTTTTTTTTAATTTTTTGATAAAACATGCAGAGGGGCCTACGCCTTAATAATAAGAAACAATTACAAAGTCCTTAAGGGAGACTAATAGCTCACTATGCTCCAACAAGCTTCAAAGAAAATAAAGAAAATACCTATAAGCAAACAGTCTCCACTAAGCAAAATTACATATAGACCTAGGAACATTCTATAGATGCTATAGGGAAGCATCTAAAAAAGAAAGCTATAGATGTAGAAATGAAGCTTGAGCTTTCTATAAAATGGGGAGAAAACATCTTGAAGCCAATGCACATGCAAAACAAAAATGCTGCAGAGAAGAAGAGTATAACAACAAAATATATAGCTAAAAATAGTAAGAATAGGAAAAACTGAGATTATAAAAGGAAAAATGATGATCAAAGCCACTGAAACAGAAATGATTAAAGCACCACTGAAAGTCAGAGAAAGGATACAGACTATTAGAGATCATGATTAAAATAGAATAAGTAGCTTCATCAAGAATATCCAAATGTCACTCGATCCAACCCTCAGGAGAATAAATCATCTAGTTCTCTATGTGACTCGAGCAAAAGGGGAAAGAAGAAATAACAGAAATCCAACACAAGGACAAAAAAGCATCCATCCCAAAAGCTCAATAGCACCATAATAGACCTCCATAACTCATGCAACACAACTTCAAGCTATGGAGAGCAATGGCCAATCCGTCCAAAAATTTACCATAAGGATAGCCAAAGACATTCCAGCATCTAACATGAGGAACCAGCCACCCCAACTTCCCAGAAGAGAGATAGTCGATTGCAAAGCAACTCAGAATCCTAGCCAAATGAACAGAAACACCCCCAGCATACCAAACTAGCAACCCAAGGGAGGGAGAGCATGAAATGGAAATACTCTCACCAAAAGTAGCATTGCAATCATAACTCAAGTCCATAACCAAATAGATAAAAAGCAGTCCAGATATCAAACCCCCCAGGAAAGGAAAAAATAAACCTCCAACTAAAACAATAGCATCAGTTATAAAAGGACAAAATAAGATGAAGGAAAGCCTCCACACTCCAGATAATCCAACCAACATAAAGCAAGTTCCAGGAATTCAAGAAATAGTGCACATCAACCCAGCCAGTCAATCGAAAAGAGAAAAAGGCCTAGTCGAGAATTAAGGACCAGCTAACAAAACTCCAACTAAAAAGACTAAACCCACAGACCAAACAAGATACAAAAGAACTAAGATATAACATAAGGACAACCATAAGCATCTAGATTAAGTAAGCCACGAAGATGGGAAGGGCTAGTGTTCCAAATAAAATCAAAAAAATAAATTAAGCAACACCCACACATAGCCAACCAAGAGGCACAAGCATTACCATTCTTGCTGATTTAGTGAAATGATTAATTTAGGAAAAGCATCAGGTTTTTAATATCTCTAACCATATAGAAGAGGTTCGGGGAACAACACATCTCTTCCTCAGCATAAAAAGGTGAAAATTGAAGTCAGAGTTAACCTCAATATGCAAATTAGTTAAGTTGAGAGAGATGCACAATTTAATACCATACAACATGGCTCTAAAAATAGCAGTAAAATAGTTACCTTAAATAGGACCCATAAAAGTATTAATGAGGCCATTATTACTATCTCTAATCACTCCACCACAACCACCAAGTAAATACGTACTAGTGCCATCCATATTAAGCTTAAAGAAATTCATGGGAGGTTTATGCCAGTAGACAACATTTGAAATGGCAGGAATATCCTCCACCTTCAAACCTAAAATATTACCAACAAAGTAATAGTTTTTGAAGTTCTTAACAGAAATCAGATTAACAGCCAGCAGAGCTAACACCTTATCCTTCACTTTCTGAATAACATTATGATGGCTCATTTTCACATTATTGAAAAGAGATTGATTCCTTTCCAGCCAAAGAAACCAATGAATGAGGGAAGGAATGAGGTTATATATGTAACCTTTGGAGTTAATAAAACATAACTTAAGCATGGATTTAAGAGACAAATGAGTGTTAAAATAGTTTAGTTGACAAAGATCATTGAAATAAACCTAAGCTATAACAACAACAGGCCCAGATAAAAAAAAAACATGATGCATATTTTCCTTATGAAAACAACATTGGCATTTAGAAGCCAAGATAAACCCTTTCTTTATAAGATTATCATTTATAGGAATAAATCTATGCTGAACTCTCCAAATAAAGACATAAATAGTAGAGGGAATGCTCTTATTCCTTATATTATGGAAAATGCTATCAATATTTCTTTTATCTCTAAAGGTATGCCAAGCACTCTTTAAAAGAAAACCACCATCTTTGGAAAGATCACATAACAGAATATCTCTAGAATCAATATTGATAGATAAGTTTAAAATACTATGGAGGATATAATCAAGGACCACATTGGCAAGCTTATTAAAGTCCCAAGAGTTATTATTAAAGAAGTTATTGACCTTAACTGTAGAAGTACAAGAATTATTCTGCATATAGTCAATAGAATTTTTAACCAACCATCGATCCTGCCAAAAAAAAATAGTACCTTCACCAAGGCACCAAGAGATGAAGGGCTCAATCTCCCATTTAATCCTACAAATCCTTTTCTAAACTATAGAATCACCTTGTTTGGAGAAATAATTAGTAGGATGCTTACAAATACAATACTTAGAAACCATAAAATTAGCCCAAAGACTAGCATTAGCGCAAAAGTTATACCAAAGTTTAAAAGAAAAAACCTTAGCAAGGTTATTACAGTTCTTACAACCAAGACCACCATTAGCCAAAATACCACAACATTTCTCCCAAGATGCCCAGTGAATTTAGAACTAGAAGCAGTGCCTCTCCAAAAAATTTATTAATAATCTTGTGAAGTCTATCACTGAAGTCTATCATAAACAATTTGAGTAGGAAAAAAAGAATGAAATCTATAAACAGGAAAAGTATAAAGAACACTTTTAATAAGAATAACTATACCCCCAAAATTAAGGAAATTAGATTCCCACGATAACAATCTATTTTGAACAGAAGCAATAAGATCATCAAACAAAAAGGTTTTCCTTCTACAAAAGAAAAGATGCACTCCAAGATATTTTATAGGCAATTGAGCATGGGAAAAGCCAGTAAGATTATTAATAGATAAAATACGATCATTAGAAATTCTCTTAGAGGTAATGAAACAAATTTTGTTTTTAATTCAAATTAAAAATAGGTTAATGTTTGGTCTAATTAACCTAGGTTAACTTGATCAACTAGGTTAACCCAGGATTAGGGTTTATGCTCAACATGTTTTATTTGATTAATAAAGTCTGGTTAAGGTGGTCCTAAGGGTTAGAATAGTTATTTGGGTCAAATTGACCATTTAAACCCTTAAGAGGTTATTAGATAAATCTAGGCTAACTTGGTCAACCAAGTTGACTCAAGGCCTGAGTTTAAGTCTAATACCTTTATAATGGTGTTTAGGATGCATTGGAGAAGGTTTCAAGATTTTTTTTACTGTGCGATGTTAAAGTTTGGAGGAAACTTCAATTTTTCCCTTAAGGGACATTTTGGTCATTTTGATCCCTACTCAACTAGGGGTCAAATTGAGTCCATCAAAATGTATTTTAATGCTTTAAAAGTCATAATAAATGGTTTATACATAATCTAGGGTCTTAGGTAAGATGCTAAGGTCAAAATCCATATGGTAAAGGGTATATTGGCATAGGTTGTAAATATTTGAAGGCTTTATAGCCTTTGGAAATCAATTTTATTTCTTAGGCAAGAGGTCTCATATTGAGCTCCAATTTAGAGGATTGACCCTAGGGATATGCCTAATTAATATGCAACTTATAGATCATGAATCAGAGGTCATTTGAATGGGTTTTGAAGATTTTGAAAAATCACTCAGAAAGTTTTTCAAGATATAGGCATTTAGCTCTTTATTTTGGTCTGGATTTCTAGGTTTGAATTAGGTTTTATATTTGATTATTTGATCTTGAATTATCCAAGTCAATTATAACTAATTAAATTATTCTCATTGATTGGATAGGATTGATGCTTGATTGGAGGCTGGATCTAGGTTTGATTGAATTCTAGGTTGAGGTTTGAATTGATTTGAAGTGTTGATAGGTTTGAAGTTTAAATTGATTTAAAGTCTAGATAGATTGGAAGTTTGAATTGATTTTAATTCTAGATATGTTTTTAAATTTGAATTTATATGAGGTTTGGAATGATTTGAGATATGGAGATAATTAAAGCTTAAATAGATTGAAGTCTAGAGTGAATGGAGGGTAAATTGATTAAAGTATGGGTAGAAGTCTGGATTGAAATCTAGATTGAATGAAGAGTTTATTTTGAAATCTGGGTTGAAACCTAAATTAATTAAGAGTCTTGTTTTATTTTGGATTAAATTTTATATTGAGGTTTAGATAAAAGTTTAGATTAAAGTATTAGTTGGGGTCTGATTAAGGTCTGGACTAAAGTTTGGACTGAGGTTTGTATTAAGGACTAGATTAATTAGAGCTTAAATTAATTGAAGTATAGATTGGCTAAAGTCTAGATTAATTAAATCTTTATTGAAGTCTAGGTTATAGATCTAATTAAGGCCTGGATTGAGATTGAATTGATGCTCTGGGTTGAATCCTTGATTGAAGTATAGATGATTGGCACCTGCATGCTTGTTAACCATCATATCAATGGGTAGAAGTCTAGGTTGGTCTTGATCACCTCATACAAAAATGAGGTCAACAATAGGAAGGTGAAATATAGAGATGCTTGATTCTAGCTAAATTTTAACAAGTGAAGTTTTAATTTTAGGGTTTCAAATGTTGAACATTCTAGAGCTTTAAAATACTTGTAGTTGGAAATGGAATGCATTAAAAAAATTCAATATTTTCACCAAAATTTAAGGCTAAAATCTAATTAGGTGAGATAGAGCCTTATTCTAGCTAACAACAATATTATGAGAGATGTTAGATAGGAGCTTGGAAGGAGAATGGAGAAAATGGGTATGGTAAAGTATGGAGATGATTGAAGAAATATTTTAAATGAAAAAAGATTAAAATAAAAAGGCAGACTTGCTACTCTCCAAAGTAAGAAGGTTTAAGACTTTACCAAAACTCTTCATGTAAATGTTCCTAACAAAGTCACAGTTTCTTGGATAGAACTCCAATTTTTGCAAAGATAATAACGACCTCATTCATTCTTTATTTTGTAATAGTTATAATAATTTTATAATGCTTAAAATTTAAATAAAATCAAATAAAGGGAGTAGTTAAGTCTAGCCCACTTAGATGGGTGTAAATAGGTAGAGTTGTAGATCTAAAAAATATGAAATCACCTCTTTAAATGAGTTGGGCCATAACAACTTGTGATCTTTCCAAGATTCAAAATCCTAAATTCAAATTTCAAATTTTTTAATATTCAAAATTCTAATTTATGAAAATAAAAAATTTTTTATTTTGAAATTAGAATTACAACCACAAATACAATCTTTCCAATAATTAACACACATACAACAAAATTTCTAGACACAAATAGAAAAACAATTATTTTTTTTAGGGCTTCCATATTATTTGTTGTCAAAGTTCCTTGAATTTTCCTATATGTGACATCTTGTGTCACATAAGTAAGGTATGAGCATTGTTTAAGCATTGTTCTAACATATATTGAGCATGATTCGAATAAGGTTCAAACAAGTGTCAAGCATAGTCTAAGCATGATTCAATCATGGTTCCAACATAGTTGGAACATAGGTCATGCATGATTTAAGCATTATTCAATTTCAAATCCTTTTCTTTTTTATTAATTATCATCTAGTGAATTGATTAATTTTAGTTCCTTTACTAAGTATACAAATAAACATTCTAATTATATTTATAAAGAAGTATTATGCTAATCCAATCAATTATAGTGTTGGAAGTATAATGAAAAAAATAATAAGAATATGAAGGAAATAGATTATATTAGAAGTGCAGAGGAATCCTCATTTAGATAACTTTTCAAAGCCAGTGCAACCTAATGGTGAAAAATGTTTTAAAAGAACCATAAGAAATAAGAACAATTCTCTTGAAGATGTGCTAAGCTAACAAGCTTGAGATTCTACAATACACAACCAACATGTTGGTAGTACTTATGGTGTCGCATCTATAAGTAAGTGTTAATTTATTAATTATGATTATACATCTAGTTTTTATCTCCAAAAATATATTAAACAAACAAATTTTTTTGTTATTGCAACTTTAGTTTTTCCCATATTTGCATAGTATAAAGTTTGCAACAACATAACATTGGTGCTTAAAAAGAAAATGGAGCTGCTCAAATTTCTAAGAGACACTTCATCATTCTATAGATAAGAGGTGAGAATCATTCGAATATCTTTCCTATTGCATCAGTCTAATTTGCTTTGCAACATCTAAACAATAGGAATGTAAAGATAAATTCTTTTATAAGACTTTAACCTAATTATCAATACCATCCTCATACTTAACATGGCATTAAAAATAAACTTAAAAGGGAATGAATCTCAAAGTATATTTGAATTAGAAATTATTGTATTAAATTAAAGATCATATGAACTTCATTTTTAGTGAGCTTATAACAAAACAAAAACAACTTGACTAGATGAACCCATCATCGTAGAGTAACCGTATCACAATCGGAATGAGCTCAATTTAAATGCTTGAAATATAATTAGCAACTTTATACATTAATCAAATAACTCAATAATTTCTTAATTTTATATAGTTATGTTCAAATCGAGAGTCTTATTGAGTCAAATCCAATGAGCTCAAGATCACTTGATTCATGTTTTAATTAGGAAATTAAATACCAAAAGAAAGAAAGATGCTCAAGAAAATTAATACATGGTCATTTGATGAATTCTTTAGGTTTTGGTTATGTTTACAAATAGTTCCATTCTAAATAATAATTTAGTAGGGGGGAGGGGTGGTGGCTTTTTTAAAATGAAGCTTGAGCTTGTGCCTAGATAATAAATTAAAGAGAGCATACCCATTAAACTATTGTAAATAGACCATCATCAATGGACTATTATGTCTGATGTGGGAAATACAAGTTTGTGAAGGTTGTGAAACCTTAAAGAACTAACCCGAGGCTTATCAAGAAGGGGGGTGAATTGGTTGTTTTAAAAACTCTTTAGAGAAAAAGAATTTCTTTAAAAACTTTTTAAACCCACACACGATAATCAATATAGCAGATACAAAAAAAGTAAAATTCAAAATAACAAGATAAAATAGATTTTTTAACCACAGAAGATAAAATGCAGAAAATAATCAGGAAGAACATACCATAATTTATGGCGATTTGGTCAACTTGTCCTACATCCACTCCCCGGAGACTACCTCTCAAAGTATTGCATTAAATAGTAGCGACTCTCCTTTTTGCTCCCACAGCAAGGCGGAGAAGCCTGTAAGACGCTGTATAATATCTGAGGTGCTGCATAGAACCATAAATCTTTTACATGTAATGAACCTCAACTCTATTTTCACCATCCAAGTGATGGTCAGAGAACCACAACTCTATTTTCACCCTCCTGGTGATGGTTAGAGAACCACAATTCTATTTTCACCCTTATGGTGATGATCAGAAAACCACAACTCTATTTTCACCCTTCAGGTGACGGTCAGAGAATAACAATCTTTGCCGAAGAACTTTTTCTCTATAACCATAGAGTATTCAGGCATATCCTTATAGATACTAAGCAAGATTCTTGCTTGGAGAAACCTTGTGTATCCCCTCATAACTTCTCTCTCACAAAATCTCCATCTCTTCCCTCACCAAAGTTCTCCTTTTTTTCTCCCTCAAAGCCCTCTCTCTTAAAGTCTCAATAGCCAAATATTTTCTAATAGGAGTATTAAAAAAACATAAGTAATGGGCTTTAAGAAACCTTAAATTTTAAGAGAATCATCTTTTATTTCGTACAATAAGATAGTGTACCATACTATACGATATGTATAATTTAGACTTATCCAACATGATCGTTCAGATGAACTCTTTAACCTTTATAACATTTTGTAAAGTATGATCAAAACATTATACGGAATAAACTATAGAAATTCCTTCTATTTATTTGGGACAATCCTTGGGATGGCCAACTTCATACATGGGAAATTATCCTGCTCTAAGGACATCATATGATATGATCAGTTTAAAAATCATGGATTTTTTTGGTATGATCCATGGGACGACAAATTTTGTACATGGGTAATAGTACAATACCAACTATGTCATATATAATGATCGATCATAATATTTGTCCATGATTTGATTGCCTGATATAGATGAATTAATTAAGAAAGATTTAATTAGAGCATACAATATGAACAAAATCATACGATATGATCAGCATATAATTATCATCTTTCTTAACCTCTGGTGGCTAGGGTTTTGACAGAGCATAATAGATCGCACAATACAAATTAAAATTATACAATACAAAATAAAATTATACAATGCAACGTAAACATCATATAATACAAACTATATAAAAATAAAACTCTCTTAAAAATGTTTTTATCTCTCCCCCTGTGTGTGTGTAAGGTTACTCAGTAATGATATCAACCCAATTATTTGAGACGACTCAAAAAAGGAATATATATATATAATAAAATAAAAAACCGACTATAACCCTAGTCTATCCAATCTTGAGCTATTCAAAATTGTAAGCAAACTATGAACTAATTTTCTGAAACATTACTATACAAAAAAACAAAATAAAATAACACAGAAATAAGAGAAAGCACTAACGACACAATAATCTTGTTATCATCAAAATCACAGTGCTTGAATCAGGTTTGTAGCAATCTCCCCATTTTTTATGATGATAAATATTATTATTTTTGAATTTTTTTTAAAAGTTGCTTTCCTCTAAACTCCTCATTAGATGAAAATCAATTTTAAGGAGTGTAATTTTTATTATTTTTAAATAATTTGCAAACAACAACAAACAATAAAAAACTACTCCTTATTTTACATCAATACAAAAGAGGGAAATATAAGGAAGGAAAAAATAGAATGTAGAAACACGAAATGCATAAAACAAATAGATTCAAAATGACTAACAACTCAATGTAAAGAAATATCCAGAACATACATGGAACTCTCGTGGGCCATTTTAAAAATAAAATAAACTTACTCTACAAACAAATAGAACAAAAAAGATAAGTGTTGACTTTATTGCAACCAAAGGATTTGGATTCTAGAGTTTGCACACCCAGCTTAACATCTTTATAGCTAAAATTCTTTGTTTAAATAAAAATATAGTTCAAGAATTACAATTAGGTAGGAAAACTTTAAATTTTTAAACTACTAGCATGAAATATATTAAATATAATATTAGTATAAAAGTGATGCATAAAGAACCAAAATTGCCCAAAATAAAGTATAAAACATATTTTGAAATACAATAATTTTCCAAGATTTATAGATTTACTCGAAACTGAAGCTAATTTAAGTTGGGCTCATTTTGTGCCTCTTTTATCAGCTTTCGGCATACATTACATATGTTCTTTTTATACACTTAGTACATCTTTTACTTTTGGCTTCACTGCGCATCTTTTATTATTGAACTCATTTTATACCTCTTTTAAATTTTTTACAAATTTCTTCCTTTCTAAATATTTAGGAATCATAGTTATAAAGATTATTTTCCAAATATAAGGGAAGAGTAACTCACTCTTCTATATAGGGAGGAATAATGTACATAGCAAATTTAGTATTACTAATAGGAATAAATAGCCTAATTTATGAAAAATAATGAATCTTGTTTATCAAATTATAGAATATATTCAAGATATTGAAAAAATGTAGTAGAATGAAAGTGTTTTCATTTCAACCATCTTAACTCCAATTCAATTTTGATTTCAAGTTCACACAAGAAATTATCATGTAAAGGAAATAAGAAGGAATATAAAAATTCATAAGTTTCATTTATCCTTTGAGTTTTAATAATGCCAACAATTACTTATTGAACATTTAAGTCAGAATAAAACTATGATTATTACAAATAGCAAAGAGCATTAAAGAGAGTTCATTCGTACATTATGATCCAAGTCATATAGTATGAGTTAAATCATATAGTATGATCCAAGTCTTATAGTATGATCAACAAAAGTATATTTTTCTTTAACTACACTTTTCAAGAAAAAACACATAAAAAGATTTAAGAGCATAGTGCCAGCTTGAAAGAAAAACAATTATGATTTTAAAGTGAAGAAATAAATACAAAGTAATTTTTTTTAATTTAAAAGGATAACAACATAAGAGGTGCTGTAAAGAAAAATGCGATATAAAAATAGAACTACAAAACATAAAAGAAAAATATAGATATAAAAAATTGTACAACACTAACAAACTAGAACATAGATGGATCCTGATTGGAAGGGGTTGGAAGAGCTAGCTAAAGCTATCAAATTATTGTTGGATGTAGGTGAAATACTATTGGATGTTTCAAAATTACTCAATGAACCAACCCATATCATTAACATGTTGGGTTTGGTGTTGATCCAAGCTAGTCTCAAGTTTATCAAATTGCTGAATCAACTCCTCATATGGGTAGTGGTCAGGACGTGGTGTAGGTACATGATAAACTATAGGGGTAGCTTCTCCTTCTTCATCAAACAGTGGGTCTTCTGGCTCTTGATACCTATGAAAGATGATATGAAAGGATTCATCCGAAAAGAAGATTTTAGTGTGGTCATGAGGAGCATGATATGTGATGATGTATTTTTTATCCAAGATTTACCCAATCACATGCCCTAGAGCAATGTTTTTCTTTCTTTTAGTGGCTGGAAGTTGAATGGAAGTGAGGTTTTAGATGTAACCAATTAACATTTGGTCTTCATCTATTTGGTTGTTTGATATTATGAAGTTGCTGACAATTAAAAGGAGAAGATTGATGTTTATATGATATTCAGCTTTAAGGATGATAGATGTTCTCAAAATGTGCTGGATAACCCTTGCATTTTGATTTAGATTGTGAACTATGGTTAGTGGTAGTTTAAAGCAGCATTTCAAAATAAGAGATTTACAACCCTCCAGTCAAAGTTGGATCTGGAGGCTATGGTAAGGGGTCTATTTCTTTGGGTATTTAACCGATGATGGATTTCTATATGCTCTTTGGTGATTTCCACATTTTAAAAACATATAAAGGAAGACATTATAGTAACATCTCCACTAATCCTAAGGTTTATAAGGAACTCATATAAGATTTCTGAGTGGAAGGGATAGGCTAAAGTCAGAAGAAATTAAAGCATAGTGGAATTAAAGAGATTCATTATCAAAAATCTTAAGGCCTATTAACTAAGAAGCATGGAAGGTGTGATCGTGGTTTCTTTGTATTTTTGATAGGATTGTGATAGGAGGAAGCACCTAGGGATAGGAAACTATGCTTGCCACCACCATCTATTGTAAAGATTATGAACTTAAAATGGAAGATTATAAAGATTGTGTGAAGAATTTGAATGAATTTGGACTGTTTAAATAGAATTCCCTTTGATCGTTTAGTACGATGATAAGATCATACGGGATGATCATGAGCGATCACTTCGGCTAGACAAATAGTCAAAAATGTTTTTCTGAGCATAATGTACGATCATACATAGTACGAGATGATTAGAGTGTTGCAACCCATGAACCCGAGTTTGAGATTTTGATGATGCCAAATAATGATTGTTTTGAAATAACTTTTCATTGGATATTATTTTATTTGCTATTGTCCTTGAGTACTAACATTTCAGGAAGATCACAAGTGACTCAGGACGAAAGGAAGACTCAAGAACGGGTAGATTAGGAGTATGAGTCACATATTGTATTTTTCTATTTATTATATTTTTATTTTCTTGAGTCTGGCCATAAAATGCATAAGAGTAAGAGCAACCATGCACACACACAGGGGGAGAGTTTGTTTTTAAATGCAAAATGTAATATAATTTCTTCTTTGGAGATCGTACTGTATGATTTTAATTCGTACCGTATGATCCGAGCTATGTGGATGATTCTGTGAATAGATCGTACTGTATGAATCTATTCGTACTTTACGATATGTTCAGATTCAAAACCCTAGCTGTAGTTTAGTTTAAGTAAGTGATTTTACGCCGTTTGTACTGTACGATTATTTTTGTACTGTACGATTTATTTTAAATACTTACTTAAATTAACCCGTGATTAGTGCATGTAATCCAGGCCTAATTATATTTTGAACATCGTACTGTACGAACAAGATCGTAACATACGATGAACAGAGACGAAGTTTGATCGTCCTGGATATCGTCCTGGATGATCTCTTGGTTTTTGTCTCCTCATATTGTACGATAGTAATCGTACCATACAATGAACAGAGACGACATCTGGTCGTCCAGACCATCGTCCTGTATGAATAGTATTTTTTGGATCATACCGTACGATATTATATCATATAGTACGAATTATTTTTTAACTGTTTGTATATCTTCGTACCAAGACAAAGTTTGTTTATGAAGATCGTACTGTACGATATTGAATCGTACTGTACGAATAGTAACGACTACTTTTGAAATCAGAGAGATTTTGGAGCCTGTTTTAGGTGTTAATCTCGTCCTTTTTCAGAAAGATTTACAGAGAGGGAGAACGGGTTAGAGAGGGATTCCAAGGGAGAGAGCTCTAGAGAAGTTCTTTAGGTGAGAGAGGAAGGAGAAGGTGAGCGTTGTGAGGGAGAAGAGATGTGAGGGAGATCACACGGTTGCTCCGAACTTGCTGCATCTTGCTCCTCCTGTGGCCCTAGAAGAATTTGAGGGAGGATCTCGAAGGGAAAGGCTCGTCTACATCCTTGACCTTGAGGTTCTCTGCCTTCTCCAGGAGGGAAAAAAATGAGAAGGTTCTCTGCCGTCGCCAGGAGGGCGAAAATAGAGTTTGGCACTCCGCGACGCCGGGTTGGTGGAAGGGAGGTTTGTAAAGGCTTCTCCGCCTTACCGAGGGGGCCAAAAGGAGAACTATGTTTGGTAGTGAAAATCCCGGAGCGGAGGATTCCGGGGAGTGGACGTAGGTCATATTTTTACCGAACCACTATAAAAATCCTTGGTGTGTTTTTTCCTTATCGTCACTTACTTTTACTTGCACTTAATTTTTCATAATTATTGCATGATGAAATTTGTGGAAGAAAATTTGTTTAAGTTTTTGTTGTCAATTTTCAAAAATAACAAAAGGATTAGAACTCCTGTTTAGGGTTACTTTTTATTGAGAAAAAGTTTTTCACAATTCACCCCCTCTTGTCATTTTAGTAATTTCAGTTGTGTGATAGAAAAGTGCTCCTCAAACTTAAGGGAAAATTCTATAAGATGATGGTGAGACCTGCAGTGCTTTATGGTGTCGAATGTTGGCCATTAAAAGAG